>NC_053022.1:288423137-288741677 GCF_003073215.2 Triticum urartu
CCGGTTCACGTTTAACGGTGGGCCGGTTTAAGAGGAAAGGCATGAGGAACATTATCTTACAAGGAGCTAAGACCTGGACTTGTATCCGGTTTGTATTAGACATAGACTAGTCCTAATTCTAATAGGACTCCACATGTAAACCGCCCCTTTCAACATATATAAAGAGGGGCAGGGCTCCCCAAAAGGGACAAGATTCACAAGTTCCACAAGTTGGACAAGTTAGGTTTAGACAATAGCTCTCAAGTTAGAGCACTCTTGTAACCGTGATCATCATCATCAATATCAATGAAGCAGGATGTAGGCTTTTACCTCCACCGTGAGGGGCCCAACCTGGGTAAAACATCACGTCTCTCATCCTGCTCAACCCCTCTCAAGCTACCACATAGATGCGTTGGCCTCGCAACTAAGTCCTGACACTAAGGACATCTACCGTGACAATTCCACGATAGTTGGTGCCCACCGTGGGGCTTGACGCACGGTGGTGTTGAGTTCTTGAAGGGATTTTTCCAGGGATCGAAGAGTTTTGTAATTTTTCAGATGAAGAAAGGATCTGCATCAACAACGAGCAGTCGGAAGAGCAGATACTAAGATTTTAAATGAAAGAAATTTAGGGTTTTGCGGCCCGTTCGCCGCACCCGTCTTTGGCTATCCGTCGAAACCAACAGAAGATTAATTTTTGCTTTGGCATTACTTCAAGTCGCCGAGTTCGGCAGGAGTTAAAAGGAAGTTAGAGTTTGATGTTCTGTGCGTTGCCGATACGACGCGGCCCGTCGAATCCGATTTGGAGATCAATTTTTGCTGCGTATCGTCAAGGCTGACAGGAATTTTTCTATAGCTGCACGGCGGGTCAGAATAATCCATATCAGCGCGCGCGTGAGGAGACAAGGACCAAATCCCGAGGCGGTTACATAAAGTGACCTGTTAAAGTCTGCTGCTGCTACTACTGTTATTCGGATACTTAAATATGGTCTACAGGAAAACTCTATTTTTTTGGGAAGGAGTAATCTGTACGGCAAGTTTTTCTAAGGAGTCTACTCTGTTGCCGAGTCGCCCGTAGCGAGTAAGCTGCCACCGAGGGTTTGGAGCTCTGCTCTGCACCGCCGACGCAAGGTTATCCGTCGAATCCGGGTCGATGTGTGTTGAGCTGTCATTAGGAACAGAGGCAAGGCAAATTGTCTGTTCAAATTCCGAGATGATCAGGTGTTGCGGCAAGTTACCCGGAGATTGGGTAAGTTATTACTGCTAGTACTCATCACCTAATGGAAACGAGAGGAATGGAAACTGTCTGATCAAAGCATCAGGGAGCCGGCTACTACTCAAAAACGGATATGGCCGTGGCTACGCTTCAAGTTGTTTACTGAACCGGCCTTCTTCTACACAAGATCCCGCATCATGAGACACCTGATGCCACTTGCGAGCTGCCTCCGTACACCTCGTCGGCCTCGCCTTGGTGCGCCTTTGGTGCCGCGTCAACGCCCCAAGCCTCCGCTGCAGCGGTGCTTTCCAACCCGCCGCCAGTCTCCTAAACCGCCGAGCGGTTTATCCGGCTTCAACGTCAAATCCTCTGCTAACCCACTGGGCTGGTCGCCATGGAGATAGCGGTGAAATCAGTGCCTTCGCAGGAGATAAGGACATACTGCCGGTAAGCGGGCCCGACCAGGATGAGTGTGGTCTGACAGGAGGATGAACCTTGTGGCCGCCTGCCGTGTGCGGAGCAATTGGTATCGTCCATCTGAAGAAAGATCATAGAGACAAAGCGGAAAAGCAGGCATGCAGAAGTTGTACCAGCACTCGCAACGCGCTCGACCCTTGGTGGACACACGCTAAATTGTTAACCCGGGAGTCCGGTTTGCATGGACACATCAGGTTATCTGGCGGACCCGGTTATCTAAGTTTGGTTTGCACCATCAATATCATCCCATAAAAAATGCCAGGTGATATCCATCCGAGTCTATTTTATCAATACATATTATTTCCATCAGAGAACAATTACTCTGGTCTATAAATATTATTATGTAGGGCGACTGTTAAAGGGAAAAGGGGCGGTGTTGTACCGTAGATGCAAGTTCGGCTTCACGCCATGGACGACTCGCCCGCCCGCCCACGCGGCAGGTTCATGTGTCCGTGCCAGCTTACAACATGGAGGATGCCTCGCTCATCTGCACCGGCTTATAATGTCATGGCTGACTCATCTGCCGGCTGCCGCGGCCGACTCGGACATGATTGATCTTAACTTCACCATGGTGATCATCAACTCCGCAGTGGATAATTACTGGCATGATATATCAGGTGAAACCCATCCAATATATTTTATATTGCCTTCTTTAAAAGAGCAATTACTCCGGTTTGCAAAGTTGTTTAATGCAGGACCCTAAACCACCATATTGGTGCAAATTTAAAGACCGTTGGAAAATTTTCGGCTTAAAAAGAAGGATTCCGGTTTAAAATCCGGTTTAAGGGGAAGATGTTTTCCACAAAGCTTTGAAGCTCTCAATATCCAGTTTAAAAAATCCCGGTTCAAGAAGAATTTTTTTCTTGCAAAAAGTTAAAGGGTGCCAAAGAGGACCTGCTGCCATGATGCGCGGTTCAAACATGGGTATCCTGCCTTATTGATTTATCATATTATTGATCACTTGGGGGCTTGGTCGTATCCGAACCATAGCAACACCTTTTGATAGGCGTAAAGCCACAACATCACTTGGGGACTTGTGGTCACGTCTGAACCATGGTCACGCCTCTTGATGGGCGAGAGCCACCAGATCACTTGGGGACTTGGTCACGTCTGAACTAGTCATGCCTCTTGATCGGCCTAAGGCCACAGAATCACTTGGGGGCTTGGTCGAACCCGAACCATGACCATGCCACTTGATCGGCATAAATGCCACGGTTTCATTTGGGGACCTGGCTGACTAGAACCATAGTTACACCTAACGGGAGCTTGGTCGTGTTCGGCCATGGTAACACCATCTGATCAGCTCAAATAAACCTTTTTTGCAATGGTTTTTGTCATTGCATTTGATTTACACTTTTCTTTGAAGGGTTTTTTTTGCTTTTTATTGTGTTTTTTAAACCGACAAAGTTTTTTAACCAATCAATTGACGGAACATAGTTCACGTCAATCCGGAGACTATTTGCCCGGTTTGATCCTTGTTGTTAACATCCTATTATGGAGTAACACGGTGTTTATCACAACCCGGCACGGTTTTATCATAAACCAGCACAATATGGAAGGAGTTATCAGTACTCGAGATTTGGGTTATCACCCTTACTAAAAAAAGAAGTTGGTAAACCAACGATGTGATTCAATGTCACAGATATGATATATTTCATATTTGATTATTCTAAATGCAGCCTTGGTTATAAACCCAGGTTATATGTTGGGCATTATGACCCGTCCGGTGGTAAACCGCCAGGACACTTTAAACTTGTTGTATGCAGAAACAGGTTGAATAAAGCATGATTATAAATCACCGGTGTTTATTAAACCGGTAGTATGATCCGGTGTTTATTAAACCGGCCTGGCTTTGGACTATAAGTCGCCACTATATATTTGGATTGCGCCATTGGAATCATGCGCTTATAAATCATTGGGTTATATTATTCAAATAGCCAAACTTGGCTGAAATTTCATTATGATATTGAATGAATAAGGTTTTCATACCGGATTATATTATCTTGAATAGCCAACATGGCTGGATTTTTATTATTAAGGTTTTCAAAGTCTCTATAGCACAATGTCTATTATTTTATCAAAGGATATGATTTATTCTACAATGGAAGGAATAGTCCCGAGTCGCTGCAGGCTTACAACCCGGCACTTGGGGGCTACATTATTCAAATTGAGATTACATGCAAGTCTCATGTCGCTGCAAGCATGCATCATGACACTTGGGGGCTAATGCAAAGTCATTTTTACTAGTCTTATTGAAGACCCGACTCATCATATTATAATGAGCCGGCCCTTGGGGGCTACCAATTGCTCCTGTCAACAATTCAAGGTACACAAGTTTTCGTCCATAATATTGAAGGATTCATTGCTCAGTTGGTAAAGCACAAAACTCTTAACCTTGTGGACGTGGGTTCAAGCCCTACGATGGAAGCTACATTATAAGGTGTTATTTCATTGAGGTATATATCAAGTCCCGGTTCAGTATTATTTTACTAAGCCGGCCCTTGGGGGCTACACATCACTGCTCAAGTCTACATGATTATATTTATAAAGTCCCTGCTAATTATTGCATAATGACCCGGCCCTTGGGGGCTACACTGATTGAAGTTTTTATAAGCAATTGCAAGTCCCAGGTTGCTGCAAGCATGACAACCCGGCACTTGGGGGCTATATATATGGAGTATTCAGTTTATATGATTGAGATGAACAAACCGGATTTCTTCAAGGTTGAAACACTTATTGGAGCAAGTCTTAAGTTATCACTATGTTCTCCTCTTAAGACTTGGGGGGCTACAGGTATTATGCATATAAAGGAGGAACATCTTCATTTTATTAGTTTTGAGCAAATCAGGAAGATCAATTACATGACCCGGTGTCGACAACAATTATGACCCGGCGCCATCAATATTTATAAACCGACCATTTTGGGAATATTAAACCGGCAAGTTTTACATCTTCAAACCGGCTGAATATCCGATAAGTATTTTCAGACTCATATTTCTCAAACCGGCGGAGCTGAGTCAAAGGAGTTATTCTTCACAATATTTCTCGGTGACAAGCCAATGTCGGCAAACTAATTATGAAGCTGGTCTGTTGACCCGGATTTCCCAGAAGGAGGAAATAACAAGGACTTAAGGATGATAAGGTACCGGTTTACAAAAATTCTTAACCCGGAGCATAACCTGTCAAATTTGTTCTTGTGTTTATTTTGCAGCATAAGTTTACCATGAATAAATCCAAGCTAAACTTGGGGGCTAATGTTGGGGATATACCCCGCGGTGTAAACCGGCCGGAAGTTAACCCGGCCGGACTTGGCGGTTTATCTGAAGACCCCGCTGACACTTGGCGAGTTACTGGCGACCCGCCCTGACCTGGCGGTTTACAAGCAACCCACCTGGTCATTATGACTCACTGGTAATCCGGCGCGCGGGATCGACGGATGACAAGGCCCAAAGCCCAGAAGGCCAGTTCACGTTTAACGGTGGGCCGGTTTAAGAGGAAAGGCATGAGGAACATTATCTTACAAGGAGCTAAGACCTGGACTTGTATCCGGTTTGTATTAGAGATAGACTAGTCCTAATTCTAATAGGACTCCACATGTAAACCGCCCCTTTCAACATATATAAGGAGGGGCAGGGCTCCCCAAAAGGGACAAGATTCACAAGTTCCACAAGTTGGACAAGTTAGGTTTAGACAATAGCTCTCAAGTTAGAGCACTCTTGTAACCGTGATCATCATCATCAATATCAATGAAGCAGGATGTAGGCTTTTACCTCCACCATGAGGGGCCGAACCTGGGTAAAACATCGCGTCTCTCGTCCTGCTCAACCCCTCTCAAGCTACCACATAGATGCGTTGGCCTCGCGACTAAGTCCTGACACTAAGGACATCTGCCGTGACAATTCCACGACACCTCCCATCCGAGGTTTTTATTTTTCCTGAAACATCGGCAGCCCAATTTTTTATTTTTTTTGAAGAAAACGCAGAGGTCTGTTCTATTTTTCTATATAAGAATAGGAACGCCTGGTCCAACTTATGTTTCCCTTCTAACTATATTATATATATTTAAATTATTTTATATGTTATTATATATTATTGTTATCATCATCATATATTTAACAGATACTTACATATGTAAGAAAACAATATCCCACATCTTATTAACTTATAAAAATAATTTCTTAACAATAAAATCCTGGATTTTTTTGGCAACGAAAATCCTGGTGATTGTCTACAAAATCTTGGTAAGATTTAAGGACCAATGTAATAATAAATCACTTATTATATATATAACAAAATGCTTAGCCCCTGTTTATTTTTTGATAACATTGCTGCGCCCAGCCCAACATTATAATTAGAATTAGCCCAGCAAAATCGTGTATTTCGAGAAAATGCAAATGGCCTGTAATTTTTAGGAAAAACATAAATGGGCCGCATGGACACTACGTTATTTGTTCATCCAGCCCAGCTAATGGACTGTAATTCAAAAAAAAGAGATCAAATTGACTGTAAATTCTACCTCGCAAAAAAAGACTGTAAATTCTGAAAAATGGGTTGAATAAATCCAACAATTTTGGAGGCTGAAATGTGGGCCAATAGGTCGAAGCCAATGCAAGTCGTTGTCAACTTAGTCAACAAATGATTCTGACATCGTTAGCCGTTGGATTCACATCCAACGACCGACAGCAAATCTCCAATCCCTCGTCTTCTTCCTCCAGTGCCGCCGGGACCACCTGCTCCCGCCTCCTGCTGCTAGCAGCTCTGCTTAGCACGCTTCGCTGTGAAGCGCTACTCCACCGTTGGCCAGGCCATCCCTCCACCCCTCCACACTTCCTGTTCTTCTCCACTGACTGCTGAACCACACCGCACCAGAACCAGTTAACCCTCGTACACCTCTCTGTCTGCGACTCTACTCCCGCGTCTTCCCATCTTTGGCTCGTTGCTGTCCGAGGCCTCGCCCTCGTCCACCACCTTGGATGCGCTTGGAGCGGAGTGGTCAACGTGGTCAACAAACGACACCATCGGAAGTAGACTGTGCGTGGAGATGCTGACAGCTGGGTCCACGGCCGCACACAAGGAAATGCCTCCTTATTACGCGTAAAATAATGATTCCTCCACCTGACAGCTGGGACCCACCGGAAGGGCCTCTATATTTCGTGAAAAAAAATGTTCCCACCGCTGACAGGTCAGACCCACCAGCTATATCTTCACACGCAAGGAAGTGCCTCCTTATTACGCACAAAAAAATGAATACCCCCTACAAGCTGGGACCCACAATAGTGGGAGGCTGACTTGTGGGCCAACTAAGTTGACGGGGACGGAGGGCTTTGTCAACTTAGTCAATAGGAACGATTCTAGCTCCAGTGACTGTATGATGCCCATCCAACGGTCGTAGTGCTTCTTCAACCTCTGGTCTTCTTGCTCCAGCCGCCCAAACCAGCGCCGGTCGTGCCTCGTGCTCCTGCCTCCCGTGGCCGGCTGCGATGCCATAGAGGCCTCACCGTCCCCTACTACTCGCACCGCTGGCCAGGCCATCCCTCTACTCACCCACACCCCCTGTTATTCTGCGGCGATGACAGCCTCACACCGCAGTGAACCAGTGAACCCTCATACTCCTCTATGCGTGGGCATCCACTGTCGCGTCTTCCCCGGCTACGCGCCGTCCCCTTCCTAGGCCTCGCCGTCGTCCACCGCCCTGGTGCTCTTGGCACAACGTGGTCAACATGGTCAAGGAACGGCTTCCATCGGACGTGGACTATACATGGAGAGGCTGACAGCTGGGTCCACGGCCGCGGCAAGGAAGTGCCTCCTTATTACACGGAAAATAACGATTCCTCCACCGGACAGCAGGGACCCACCGGACGGGCAACCATATTTCGTGAAAAAAAGTTTCCCCCCTGACAGCTGGGACCTACCAGCGACATCTTCGCACGCAAGGAAGTGCCTCCGGGAAAAAAATGATTCACCCCCCTGACTGTTGGGACCCACCAGCTACATCTTCGCATGCAAGGAAGTGCCTGACAGTCGGGATCCACCTGGTCGAAGCGTATGTAGCTTGTCATTCTGGTCGTGAACGTGTACGTACATACTGGTCGATGTAGAGGCGCGCACGTGTCGTAGTAGAGATGCGCACGTAGCATGTACACGTACGTACAGCGGCCAGTGTGCAAGATAGAAAATACAGCCACGTATGTACATACGGGTGGGGTCTCGAACGCCTACTCGCGCATACGTACGGCTAGGGCTTGTGTACATGGCTGGGTCAGAACGGAGAAAATTGTCATCGTCGCCCGCAAAAAAAACAACAGCGTCGTCGTGTTCATGGGGAGGCAAAGGAATGCATCGTGTTCATCGGGAGGCGACGGAACCCGTGGGAGCCAACCGGCTTGAACGGAACAGCCGATGGAAATGAGGCCTGGCATACCGCAGAATGGAGGAAACAACCTTGTGTTCGACCGACCATGTTCGAAACGGGATCCTGTTCATTGGGAGGGGTCTGGCATACCGCAAAACGGAGGAAACGGACCTCCTACGGTCGAAATGGGGTCCTGTTGATCGGGAGGGGTGTGGCGTACTGCAAAACGGAGGAAACAGACTTGTGTTGGAGCGCTACGGTCGAAACGGGGGTCCTATTCATCGGGAGGGGTGTGGCGTACTGCAAAAGGGACTCCATGGGATACTGTTCATCTCCACCATCGACCCCCTCCAGCCTCCACCTGCACTGTTCATCCATGGGCTCCTGTTCATCCAGCCTCCACCGCGCGCTACTCCATCGGCTACTGTTCAACCAGCCCTCTCCATGGGCTCCTGTTCAACCACCCCTTCACGGGCTACTGTTCATCCAGTCCTCCACGGGGTCATCCTGTTCATCCAGCCCTCCACGGGGTCGTCCTGTTCATCCAGCCCTCCACGGGATCCTATTCATCTAGCCCTAACCGGCTCGATCGATCGGGGTCCTGTTCATCCAGAGGCAACACCACGGGGTCGTGTTCATCCACCCCCATCGGGAACTGTTCATCCAAACCCCCCAGCAACGCTCACTGTTCATCTAGAGGCAGCATTGATCGGCTTCAGTTAGCAGCAGTAGCGAAGGAATCACTCGATCAGGTCCAGTTAACAGCCATCGATCGATCGCTCCGGTTCATTAATGCATAGCCTGCAGTGCAATCGCTCGGGTTCAGTAGGTGAACGCCTCGATCGGGTTCAGTTAGAGCCCAACACCTCGCACCAACGCGTGTGCGTGTACGAGAGAAACGCGCACACCTCCGTGCATCACTCGACCCTGACCACCCACAGTAACTGGGAACACCCTGATATTTTCCTCGCCCTCGCTTCTACCATGGTTTTTTCCATCATGGACGGCCCAAAGAATGTCATGCAGCTGCGTCTCCGGCCTGCCCATGAGGAAAAGCCCATTTTCTGTCATGATTTTTTGTCATAGAAGTAGGAGCCTACCACATCTATGAGATGCCGGGTTTTGTCACAATTATCGTCATAGAAGTGTCATAAGTTTGACAGATTTTTTTTCGTTCGGCCCAAAATGTCACAGATGTGTCTTTTTTTTGTAGTGACACCTTCGCTCCTGACATTGAACCATCAACCCTTATAGACGATGAAGCTATTTTCAAAGCTTTGACTGGGATCGATTGGTGATCGCCTAACTTCCAGACAACGGAGGAAGAAGAAGAGCCAGCGCAGGATGATCCGGAAGCCTCGACCCACCAAGACCAGGAGTCTTGATCCATGAGCCGGTTTATCAGCCACAACATTTGGATGTCGTGTGTCTCAAAACACTTATTCTCTTTGTCCACATGATGCCTTGTAATAGGCTAGTTGAAAACAATGATCTGCCATGCCTTCGTGCATGTTTATTAACACTTTTGAACTGTCGATCTGATGTTGAGGATCTACCAACTATGCTTTTAATATCATCAATCATGCAGACCATGTTTATCATATTCCCTACACACAAGCAGATAATGTGTGCCCTGGCGGTTTACCCCAAGGCGGGTCATAATGCCCCATATAAAATCCGCTGGTGACTATCATCCATAACTGGGGCGGGTTTATCAAAACCTCGTTTGTTCAAACAAGGAAATAACATACCTGTGATATTTTTTCATACTGCCAGCTTACCATGCCATAGGTCATAAGGGTAATAACCCAAAGACTTAGAGCGCAGCGCCCTATGCAATATATTCATACTGCCGACCTACAACGTCATATGCAACAAGGGTAACATCCCAAAAGCGTAGAGCACAGAGCTCCAAGCGTATAATAAAAGCACGCTGGCGACTTATCATCCAAAGCCGGGCCGGGTTACCAAAACTCCGGAGAGATTCAAATATGAACCATAAGGATCAAGGCTACATGGCCTAGATCAATTTTAAACCATATATCAATATGGTACAAAAGATGAACCTCAAAAAATGTTCAAAGCAAATAAAAACAAGGCATTCATAGGCTGCCAAGCCTCAATATCAAGTTCTATTCAAAGGGCCATACAACAACTGAGTTAATCCTTAATTCAAACCCGTAAACCTGGCCTCACATGACCAATCACCGTTTTAACTTTGACAAGTTCAGGGTCTTAACAAGATTGATTGTCAAGAGTACAACGAGTCATTCCAGGATTACCTGGTCCGAGTGGCAAGCATACAAAGGTAGGATAACCCGGATTTTTGGTGAATACACCTGGCGTCCAAGCCAATTAAAAGGGTAAACAAAGCTCTGTTCATTAAACAGGAAGCCCCCAAGTATTTTTTTCAGTCCAGGCGGATAAGACGGATCAATAGGGTAGTCATAGCTATGCTCAATGCGCAGGAAGCCCCCAAGTGACTTTATGAATTGATAATAAAGACTCAGATTCTCAGAAATGAAATGACAGAGGCCCTGAATTATCAGGGATGCCGGCTTTATTATACTAATCATAATATATACATTGGTAGAAATATGTACATCACAAGAGCCAGTGGTCGGGTGTAAGAAGGCCCAAGATGAGCAATGTTCCATGGCCGGCGGGTCTCCTCCTCGGACTTACATGAGTCCTTGTGCTCTCGAACATCAATGAGGTAGTATGACTCGTTGTTCAGATTTTTGCAGACCACAAAGGGCCCTTCCCAAGGTGGGGATAACTTGTGCATGTCTGTTTGATCCTGGATGAGCCGAAGCACCAAGTCACCTTCTTGAAAGGTCCGGATTTTAACCCGACGACTATGATAACGACACAGATCTTGCTGGTAAATCACCGAACGAGCCGCCGCAAGGTCCCGCTCTTCATCCAGTAGGTCAAGAGCATCCTGACGTGCCTTTTCATTATCAGCTTCAACATAAGCCGTGATACGTCTCCAACGTATCTATAATTTTTGATTGCTCCATGCTACATTATCTACTGTTTTAGACATTATTGGGCTTTATTATCCACTTTTATATTATTTTGGGGACTAACCTATTAACCAGAGGCCCAGCCCAGAATTGTTGTTTTTTGTCTATTTTAGGGTTTCGAAGAAAAGGAATATCAAACGGAGTCCAAACGGAATGAAACCTTCGGAAACGTGATTTTCTCATCAGATAAGATCCAGGAGACTTGGACCTTCCGTCAAGAAAGCCACAAGGTGGTCACGAGGGTGGAGGGCGCCCCCCTAGGGTGCGCCCCCTGCCTCGTGGGCCCCTCGAAGCTCCACCGACATACTTCTTCCTCCTATATATATCCACGTACCCCCAAACGATCGGGGATGGAGCCAAAAACCCAATTCCACCGCCGTAACTTTTTGTATCCACGAGATCCCATCTTGGGGCCTGTTCCGGAGCTCCGCCGGAGGGGGCATCGATCACGGAGGGCTTCTACATCATCATCCAAGCCCCTCCGATGAAGTGTGAGTAGTTTACTTCAGACCTACAGGTCCATAGCTAGTAGCTAGATGGCTTCTTCTCTCTTTTTGGATCTCAATACAATGGTCTCCCCCTCTCTCGTGGAGATCTATTCGATGTAATCTTCTTTTTGCGGTGTGTTTGTTGAGACCGATGAATTGTGGGTTTATGATCAAGTCTATCTATGAATAATATTTGAATTTTCTCTGAATTCTTTTATGTATGATTGGTTATCTTTGCAAGTCTCTTCGAATTATCAGTTTGGTTTGGCCTACTAGATTGGTTGTTCTTGCCATGGGAGAAGTGCTTAGCTTTGGGTTCGATCTTGCGGTGTCCTTTCCCAGTGACAGAAGGGGCAGCAGGCACGTATTGTATCGTTGCCATCGAGGATAACAAGATGGTTTTTTATCATATTGCATGAAACTATCCCTCTACATCATGTCATCTTGCTTAAGGCGTTACTCTGTTTTTAACTTAATACTCTAGATGCATGCTGGATAGCGGTCGATGAGTGGAGTAATAGTAGTATATGCAGAATCGTTTCGGTCTACTTGTCTCGGACGTGATGCCTATATACATGATCATGCCTAGATACTCTCGTAACTATGCTCAATTCTGACAATTGCTCAACAGTAATTTGTTCACCCACCGTAGAATACTTATGCTCTTGAGAGAAGCCACTAGTGAAACCTATGGCCCCCCGGTCTCTTTCTCATTATATCAATCTCCATAACTTTATTATTGCTTTGCTTTTACTTTATTTACTTTGCATCTCTATACCAAAAAAATACCAAAAATATTATTTATCATCGCTATCAGATCTCACTTTCGTAAGTGACAGTGAAGGGATTGACAACCCCTAAGCGCGTTGGTTGCGTTGAGCTATTGTTTTTGTGTAGATACGAGGGACTCGAGCGTAGCCTCCTACTGGATTGATACCTTGGTTCTCAAAAACTGAGGGAAATACTTACGCTACTTTGCTGCATCATCCCTTCCTCTTCGGGGAAATCCAACACAGTGCTCAAGAGGTAGCAAGAAGAATTTCTAGCACCGTTGCCGGGGAGTCTGCGCAAAAGTCAACATACCAAGTACCCATCACAATCCCTATCTCCCGCATTACATTATTTGCCATTTGCCTCTCGTTTTCCTCTCCCCCACTTCACCCTTGCCGTTTTATTCGCCCTCTCTATTTTCCTCTTTTGCCCGTTTGCTTTTTGTTTGCTCGTGTGTTAGTTTTCTTGTTTGTCGTGATGGCTCAAGATAATACTAAATTGTGTGACTTTACCAATACCAACAATAATGATTTCCTTAGCACTCCGATTGCTCCTCTTACCGATGCTAAATCTTGTGAAATTAATACTGCTTTGCTGAATCTTGTCATGAAAGATCCGTTCTCCGGCCTTCCTAGTGAAGATGCCGCTACTCATCTTAATAGCTTCGTTGATTTGTGTGACATGCAAAAGAAGAAAGATGTCGATAATGATATTGTTAAATTGAAGCTATTTCCTTTTTCGCTTAGAGATCGTGCTAAAGCTTGGTTTTCATCTTTGCCTAAAAATAGTATTGATTCATGGAACAAGTGCAAAGATGCTTTTATCTCTAAGTATTTTCCTCCCGCTAAGATCATCTCTCTTAGAAACGATATTATGAATTTTAAGCAACTTGATCATGAACATGTTGCACAAGCTTGGGAGAGAATGAAATTAATGATACGTAATTGCCCTACTCATGGTTGAATTTGTGGATGATTATACAAATTTTTTATGCCGGATTGAATTTTGCTTCTAGAAATCTGTTGGATTCGGCCGTGGGAGGCACTTTTATGGAAATCACTTTAGGAGAAGCTACTAAACTCCTAGATAATATTATGGTTAATTATTCTCAATGGCATACTGAAATATCTACTAATAAAAAGGTGCATGCGATAGAAGAAATTAATGTTTTGAGTGGAAAGATGGATGAACTTATGAAATTATTTGCTAATAAGAGTGTTTCTTCTTATCCTAATGATATGCCCTTGTCTACTTTGATTGAGAATAATAATCAATCTATGGATGTGAATTTTGTTGGTAGGAACAATTTTGGTAACAACGCGTATAGAGGAAATTTCAATCCTAGGCCTTATCCTAATCATCCCTCTAATAATTATGGTAATTCCTACAACAATTCTTATGGAAATTATAATAAGATGCCCTCTGATTTTTAATCTAATATTAAAGAATTTATTTCTTCGCAAAAGAATTTTAATGCTATGATTGAAGAAAAATTGCTTAAGATTGATGATTTGGCTAGGAACGTTGATAGAATTTCTCTTGATGTTGATTATTTAAAGCTTAGATCTATTCCTCCTAAGCATGATATCAATGAGTCTCTCAAAGCCATGAGAATTTCCATTGACGAGTGCAAAGAAAGAACCGCTAGGATGCATGCTAAGAAAGATGCCTTTATAAAAGCGTGTTCTTCTAGTTCCTATGAAAATAATGATGAAGATCTAAAAGTTATTGATGTGTCCCCTATTAAATCTTTGTTTTTCAATATGAATCTTGATAATGAGGGGACTGAACATGATCCACCTTTACCTAGAAGGCGTTCTAAGAATTCGGAATTTGTTGATCTTGATGCTAAATTTGATAAAAGTGGGATTGAAGAAATTAAAACTCTAGATGTTGCTAAACCCACTATTATGGATTTCAAGGAATTTAACTATTGAAATTGCTCTTTGATTGATTGTATTTCCTTGTTGCAATTCGTGCTAAAATCTCCTCACGCTTATAGTCAAAATAAAGCGTTTACTAAACATGTCGTTGATGCCTTGATGCAATCTTATGAAGAAAAACTTGAATTGGAAGTTTCTATCCCTAGAAAACTTTATGATGAGTGGGAACCAACTATTAAAATTAAAATTAAAAATTATGAGTTTTATGCTTTGTGTGATTTGGGTGCTAGTGTCTCAACTATTCCCAAAACTTTGTGTGATTTACTAGATTTCCGTGATTTTGATGATTGCTCTCTAAACTTGCATCTTGCGGATACCACTATTAAGAAACCTATGTGAAGAATTAATGATGTTCTTATTGTTGTAAATAGGAATTATGTGCCCATAGATTTTATCGTTCTTGATATAGATTGCAATCCTTCTTGCCCTATTATTCTTGGTAGACCTTTCCTTAGAACGGTTGGTGATTATTGATATGAAGGAAGGGAATATTAGATTTCAATTTCCATTAAAAAAGGGCATGGAACAGTTCCCTAGAAATAAAATAAAATTACCATATGAATCTATCATGAGAGCCACTTATGGATTGCTTACCAAAGATGGCAATACCTAGATCTATTCTTGCTTGTTGGGCCTAGCTAGGGGCGTTAAATGATAGCGCTTGTTGGGAGGCAACCCAATTTTATTTTTATTCCTTGCTTTTTGCTACTGTTTAGTAATAAATAAATTATTTATCCTCTGTTTTGGTTGTGTCTTTTGTGTTTAATTAGTGTTTGTGCCAAGTAGAACCGTTGGGAAGACTTGGGGAAAGTCTTGTTGAACTTGCTGTAAAAAACAGAAACTTTAGCACTCAAGAGAACTTCTGTCATTTTTATTTCGAAAGTGCTATTTAGTTAATTCTTTTTGAAGATGATTAATAGATAAATTCCTCACGTCCAGAAATTTATTTCAGAATTTTTGGGGTTCCAGATCTTGCGCTAGCTACAGATTACTACAGATTGTTCTGTTTTTGACAGATTCTGTTTTTCGTGTGTTGTTTGCTTATTTTGATGAATCTATGGCTAGTAAAATAGTTTATAACCCATAAAGAAGTTGGAATACAGTAGGTTTAACACCCATATAAATAAAGATTGAGTTCATTACAGTATCTTGAAGTGGTATTTTGTTTTCTTTCGCTAACGGAGCTCACGAAGTTTTCAAGTTTTGGGTAAAGAATTGATGGATTATGGAACAAGGAGTGGCAAGAGCCTAAGCTTGGGGATGCCCATGGCACCCCCCAGATAATCTAAGTACACCTAAAAGCCAAAGCTTGGGGATGCCCCGGAAGGCATCCCCTCTTTCGTCTACTTCTATCGGTAACTTTACTTGGAGCTATATTTTTATTCACCACATGATATGTGTTTTGCATGGAGCGTCTTTTATGATTTGAGTCTTTGCTTGTTAGTCTACCACAATCATCCTTGCCGTACACACCTTTTGCGAGAGCCATACATGATTTGGAATTTGATAGAATACTCTATGTGCTTCACTTATATCTTTTGAGATTTATAATTTTTCTCTAGTGCTTCACTTATATCTTTTAGAGCACGATGGTGGATTTGTTTTATAGAAACTATTGATCTCTCATGCCTCACTTAGATTATTTTGAGAGTCTTAATAGCATGCTAATTTTCTTAAAATCCTAATATGCTTGGTATGCAAGATTAATAATAAAACTTTTGCTTGATGATTGTTTTGAGATATGGAGGTAATAATATCAAAGTCGTGCTAGTTGAGTAGTTGTGAAATTGAGAAATACTTGTGTTGAAGTTTGCAAGTCCCGTAGCATGCACGTATGGTAAATGTTATGCAACAAATTTGAAACATGAGGTGTTATTTGATTGTCTTCCTTATGAGTGGCGGTCGGGGACGAGCGATGGTCTTTTCCTACCAATCTATCCCCCTAGGAGCATGCGCGTAGTGCCGAGGTTTTTGATGACTTGTAGATTTTTGCAATAAGTATGTGAGTTCTTTATGACTAATGTTGAGTCCATGGATTATACGCACTCTCATCCTTCCATCCTTGCTAGCCTCTTCGGTACCATGCATTGCCCTTTCTCACATTGAGAGTTGGCGCAAACTTCGCCGGTGCATCCAAACCCCGTGATATGATACGCTCTTTCACACATAAACCTCCTTATATCTTCCTCAAAACAGCCACCATACCTACCTATTATGGCATTTCCATAGCCATTCCGAGATATATTGCCATGCAACTTTCCATCATTCCGTTCAAGCCCCATGATGGGGTCACATCATATGATGTTCTTTTCAAAAGAAGTATATATAAAGTCCCAGCTCAATATTATCTTACTGAGCCGGCCCTTGGGGGCTACACGTTGTTGTTCAAGTCTATATGATCATATTTATAAAGTCCCTACTCATTATTGCATAATAACCCGACCCTTGGGGGCTACACTGGTTGAAGCTTTTATGAGTATAAGCCAATTACAAGTCCCAGGTTGCTACAAGCATGACAACCCGGCACTTGGGGGCTACATATATGGAGTATTCAGTCTTTACTAGTGACTAAGATGAACAATATGGATTTCTTCAAAAGTGGCAGTATTTATATTGAAGCAAGTCTTAAATCATCACTTTGTTTCTGCTCAAGACTTGGGGGCTACAGGTAATATGGATATAAGGGAGAAAAATCTTCAAATTCTCAGTTTTTGAGTAAACCAGATTGACCCGGCGTCAGCAACAATTATGACTCGGTGCCATTAATATTTATAAACCGGCAATTTCGATAATGATAAATCGGCAAGTTTTACATCTTCAAGCCGGCTGAAATTCAGATGAGTATTTCAAGACTAATATTTTTTAAACTGCGCTTTAGCTGATTCAAGTGGATTATTTCTTACAATATTCCTCTACAAGAGACCAATATCAGCAAATTGACTCTGAAGCTGGCCTATTGACCCGGATTTCTCAAAAGAAGTATCTAGATTTTTTTGCATTCACAAAGTTTGAACATATCTACTAAAGGAGATTTGCTATGAGTTCATGGGCATGTATCAAGAAGGAAATGACAAGGACTTAAAGATGACCAGGTGCCGGCTTACAAGAATCTTTAACCCGGATCACAACCTGTCAAATTTGTTCTTGTGTTTATTTTGCAGGATCAGTTTAACATGGATATATCCAAATTAAACGGGGGCTAATGTCGGGGATATACCCCGCGGTATGACCCGGCCGGACTTGGCGATTCACTGGTGACCCGCCCTGACTTGGCGACTCAGTAAGTGACTCACCCGGATCTCTCCACTCACTGATGACCCGGCCGAGCCAGGTGACTCATTGGTGACCCGGCCGGTGGAGCAGAGGAGCAACAAGACCCGGTATCCCAAGCAGACGGTTCATGGAAGGCCGGCTCGTATTATGGTGGGCCGGATTAAGAGGAAAGCATAAGGAATATTCCCTTACAAAGGAAGAAAGACTAGGACTCCACTTGTAATAGAGTAATCCTAATCCTAATAGGACAAGTCATGTAAACCGCCCCTTCAACATATATAAGGAGGGGCAGGGCACCCCAAGAGAGACAAGATTCATAAGTTCCACAAGTTGGACAAGTTAGGTTTAGACAATAGCTCTCGAGATAGAGCAATCTTGTAACCGTGATCATCATCATCATCAATATCAATGAAGCAGGATGTAGGCTTTTACCTCCACCGTGAGGGGCCGAACCTGGATAAAACATCTCGTCTCTCATCCCGCTCAACCCCTCTCAAGCTACCACATAGATGCGTTGGCCTCGCGACTAAGTTCTGACACTAAGGACATCTGCCGTGACAATTCCACGACAGATATCACTAGGGAGAACCTCCTCTGCTCCGTAAACCATGAAGAAAGACGTGTAACCCGTGGATATGTTGGGGGTAGTATTGATACTCCATAGTACAGAAGGAAACTCCTCCACCCAACAACCCGGCGTACTCTGAAAAGGGACCATAAGCTGGGGTTCTATGCCTCTCAAGATTTCTTGATTGCCTTTTTCAACTTAACCATTGGACTGGGGGTGGGCCACAGATGAAACATCAAGACAAATATGTTCATGTTGACAAAATTCTTTCAAAGCACCTTTAGATAGATTAGTGCCATTATCAGCGATGATGCTGTGAGGGTATGCAAAATGGAAAATCACCTTTTTGATAAATTGAACCGCCGTTGTCGCGTCACACTTGCTGACCGGCTCTGCTTCAACCCACTTTGTAAACTTTTCAACCGCCACCAAAAGATGAGTTTTTTCTCCTTGGATCTTTTAAACGGTCCAACCATATCTAGCCCCCAGACTGCAAACGACCAAGTAATTGGAATCATCCTCAATTCTTGAGCCAGCACATGAGCTCGTCTTGAAAATTTCTGACAACCATCACATTTGCTGACCAAATCTTCTACATCAGCATGAGCCATCAGCCAGTAGAACCCATGACGAAAAACCTTAGCCACGCGAGACTTAGAGCTAGCATGATGTCCACAATCTCCTTCATGAATCTCTCATAGAATCTCATGTCCCTCCTTAGGAGAAACACAACGTTGAAATGCCCATGTGACACTGCATTGGAGCAACTCTCCATTGACAATAGTCATTGAATTAGACCGCCCGGTTATTTTCCTGGCCAAAGTTTCATCTTCAGGTAACTCACCCCGGGTCATATAAGCCAAATATGGAACTGTCCAATTAGGAATAGCATGAAGAGTCGCCACCAACTGTGCCTCCAGGTCAGGAACAACAAGATCTTCCTCTGTAGGCAATTTAACTAAAGGATTATGCAAAATATCAAGAAAACATTAGGTGGTACCGGCTTCCACTGGGACTGTCAGCGTCCTGGGAACGGGGATCCCCAGACTTGCCTGCCTGCGGCCCGCGGCGTCACCAAGTCTACAGGCCGTACAGCCCATCTTCACCAACAAAGCATCCAAGACCCTCGCGAGGGTCCAAGCCTCGCGAGGCGGACGACGCAAGACCTCCTCGGGAGTAGCCTAGCCAGGCAGGCTCACGAGGAGCGGAAATATCAAGGCAGGGCAAACCTCACGAGGCCCCCGTGACGTGAGCCATGACGCACGACACCAGGCGGGCGCCAGCGCGCGCAGCGTCCCTGTTTCCTCTTTGGTGCTAAGGAGACCAGCGCAGGCGAAGAGTACCGAGGCATCAGGCAAAGGTTGTTATATTGGTGCAACGAGACCAAGACCAGGAGGACGGTAAGACGGAGGTCATCGTGGAGCCCAAGACGGCGTCACCACCAGAGCCTTTGGCAGGCGAAGACCACTTTTGTCAGGATAGTTTGTACTAGTTGTCCCCCTTTGAATTAGCCCGCCATTGTTGGCTCCCTTCCTGCTCGATATTTGGGAAGAGGACCAGGGCCAATATAAATAGGACTAGCCACCACCCTAGCAAAGGGGGATCATTCAGAGACAGACGGATCATTGAGAGACGGATCATTCAGACCACCCACACACACACAAGAGCTCACCGAGCTCAAGAATACCACAACCTCGGGAGGCTGTTCTTCCCTTGTACTGTTCATCATCAGCCCTAGAGGCAATCCACCACCACCACACTGGAGTAGGGTATTACACCACAACAGTGGCCTGAACCAGTATAAACCTCATGTCTTTCTGTGTTGCGAGTTCGTCGAGTTCGTCCGCGAGATCTTAGCGAGCTAGGGCGTAGATCGGTGGAGGGAAAGACTTCGCGTGCACCCCAGTGTTCGAACCTTAATGGTTTGCCGGAACCCCACATCCGACATTTGGCGCGCCAGGCAGGGGTGCGCCGCAGCGTCCCCTCCATCAGTTCGTCGCTCCGTTGTCTCCATGGCGGACGCTCGCCGTGCTCGAGCGGAGCGTCCGGATGCCCTCACCGCCCGCGTCACTCAGACGGCTCCTGTCGGCGGGCCACATCGCCGTTCTCCGTCCCCCGCCACCAACGCTGCCACCGGCCCGGCGGGGAATGAGCAGCAGGCGTCCTCACTGCATCCTTCGGTGCGGCAGGACGGCCGCACTGCCACTCTATCGCTGACCCCTGCCGGTTCCTCGTCTCACGCGCACCGCGCTCCCATGGAGGCACGGGCCGCGCTCCTCACAGCGAATGAGCTCCTGCGCTACCGCCCCATCGACGACCTCTGTGAGGAGTGGCTCGAACGCGTCGCCGAGCTCGTCCGCGCCACGTGGGGCTCTCCGGCGCCGTCCCACTCTCTGCCTCCCCCTCAACCAACCGCGGATGACGGGGCTCATGGCGCGCCTCCACCACCTCAGCCCCAAGACATCGCCTTGGCACCGAGGCGCGCGGCTCCGCGACATGATCCGTTGTGCCCAGCGCCCTCGCGCGAAGAAAGAAGCTGCCAAGAAATTCCGCGGCCGCGAGAAGCTGCACCTGCGCTCCCCGCACCACCTTGTCAAGACCGCGCACCACCCGCAGTGGCGCAGCGCGCACCTCGTCAAGACCAAGCTCCACCTCCGAAGCGGGCCCCGGCAACCACGGCTGGTTGCCGCGCCTTAACTCCCGAGATGCGTAGCGCCGCCTGGCTGGGCAAGTTCAAGCCGGATCTGCCTCCTCGCTACGATGGTACCGCCGACCCCATGGAGGACTTGCAGCTCTATGAGCTGAGCATCGAAGCGGCCAACGGTGACGAAAAGGTCATGGAGAACTGGTTTCCCATGGCTCTCAAGGATGGAGCTCGCTCCTGGCTCCTGAACCTGCAGCACGGCTCGATCTCCTCATAGGACGAGATGCGCGACCGCTTCGTCGCCAACTTCCAGGGCACTCGCGACCGTCCACCGGCCGCGTGTGACCTGCGCCGCATCAGGCAGCAGCCAGGAGAGACCCTCCAGAAGTACATCCAGTGCTTCAACAACACCTGCCTCAAGATCCCCAAGGTCACGGACGAGGCCATCATCTCCGCGTTCTCCGATGGTGTCCGTGACGTCAAGATGAAGGAAGAGCTCGCCATCCACGAGGAGCTCTGCACATCTCAGGAGCTGTTCAACCTGGCGACCAGGTGCGCAAGAGCTGAGGAGGGGCGCCCCTCTCTCCTTGAGCCGCCAGTCATGGGCGCGGAGGAGAAGAAGGCCAAGGCCAAGGACATGAAGCGCAAGGAGGTAGCTGTGCTCGCAGCGGAGCCCGACATCAAGCGGGGTAGAGATCAGCCCGTGTCATCCAAGAACGGCCGCCCGTTCTGCGCCTTCCACAACCTGAACACCCACAACACCAGCGACTGTCAAGAGCTCAGAGCCATATGCGAGGGACGCTACAGTCGATGCCCCGAGTGCAACGACCGGGGCTATGGCCGCAGAGGAGGACGTGGAGGCGGACACCGGGACGACCGTGGCCCGCGCCAGGAGTGGCGTGACCGGCCTCATGAGGACCGCTGGCAGGACCAGCCTCGTGAGGGCGCCTGGAGGGATCCGCCTCGTGAGGATCGTCCCCAGAGCAACGCCAGTCATCCCCCGCTGCCGCCACCAAGAAGGAACGACGACCACCACCAGGACGAGGGGGCTGAGGGCTTCCAGGAGCCGCGTGCGATCGCCCGCATCTTGGGCGGCACCAAGGCCCCCGCCTCTCAGCGCGTCTTCAAGCAGTTTGCTCGTGAGGTGAACACGGCGCTCCCCAAGCTCGAGGCCACGCGCCCGCTCAGGTGGTCCCAATGCGCCATCAGTTTCAACTCGGCGGATCAGCTCAAGTTCATGGCCACCGCTGGCACCCTCCCTATGATGTGTTCCCCAGTCATCAGCAATGTGCAGGGCACCAAGACCCTCAAAGACGGCGGCGCAGGGCTCAATGTCCTGTCCATCGACACGTTTGACAACCTCCAAGTGCCATATGAGCAGCTCCAGCCCACCAAGCCTTTCTCAGGAGTGACCAACGGCTCCACCACGCCGATAGGGCAGGTCCGCCTGCCTGTCACCTTCGGGGAGCGCAAGAACTACCGCACCGAGCTCATCGACTTCGACGTCGCGCACATCCGCCTGCCGTACAATGCCATCCTCAGGTATCCAGCCCTGGCCAAGTTGATGGCAGTCACTCATCACGGCTGCAATGTTCTCAAGATGCCAGGAAGCGGAGGAATCATCACGGTCCCGTGTGAAGAGAGAGATGCGGTGTGCTCCCTTGAGCGCGCCTTTCAAGCCACAGCAACCGACGACCCAAACAACGGAAATGAAGGCTCTCTGGAGGCCATCCCCAAGAAGAAGAAGCCACGCCATGCATGACCTCAGGAGGACGGCATCGCGGCAGAGGCCACATCAGGACCAGCGCCCGCTCCAGGGGCGCCTCCCTCTATCTCATAGGAAGGCGCACCCGGCGCCCTCCTCAGGCAGGGCTCGAGGGCTCTCTTCTGGAGGGCCTCAGACCTTGCCAACCTCGCGAGGGAGGCACTTGGGCACCACTTGGAGGCATGCTTTGTGATACGCGACCCTCAGGAGAGCACAGGGCAAGGAGTGCCCACCACCCAGGAGTTCATCACCAAGACCACCCAGGAACTGCAAGAAGCAAGAGCCATGCGCGGCGACGGCCGCCCACAAGGCGCAGCTCCGCATCCTGGTGAGGATGCTGGGCTATGCGTCTGCATCAACGTCACAGGGATCAACAAGGCCGCATCTCAGGAGCATTTCTGGCATTCACGTGTGGGGCGCTGCGAGGGCCCGCCGCACAGCTACGTTCGTATGCCCTTTGGCTTGCCGAGCGTGGCTTCGGCCTATCAGCGCAACATGCGACGTGTCCTGGCGGCTTAGGAAACCAGGTACCATGCCGTTCTGGAGGAGATGGAGACGGTCTTCAGGGAACCTCCCGAGCCCCCAGAGCCTCCCAAGGCTCAGGGTCCTGGCGGCTCATGAGGAGTCATTTCTTCAACGCACGCCTTCAGCTGCACCAACTCTACTTCATCTACAGATCCAAGTGACATCTTCCAAGCTCGTTTAGCTGGGAGCTCCCCTCGGGCTGCATTATTCCCAGGTTGCGTGGGTCTGTCCCTGCGGCATGTGTCCCTTTTGCTTATGTCTTCAGCTTACCTTGTTGGGGGCGCCCCTCGGGCTACATCATCCCCAAGCCACTCAGGCCGGACCCGGTGGCATGTACCTTCTTGCATTTATCCAAGTTGATCTGCTCTCCATGCTTAACCTGCCAACTGCTATCACCTGCTCGACCATCGCCTCCCTCGGGGCCTCCACACAGGCACGGTGCTAGTGCACGGGTTCGTCCCTGCCACGCCGACAAATCTGAGCGGTCGAGCTCTGGCTCACGGCACGCCCCGCACACGTCACCTCACCAGCCCTCAGTGCCTTCTCCTCATCGAGAGCAACCAGCGGCAGGCTGACAGATGTAATGGCAAACCGTGTTTCTTCTTGTGCCAGTTCACAGGGACCCCGTGGGAAGGATAGCAGGCGGCACTGCGAGTCTCCTTTTCTCTCGTGCAATTCTCTTGCGCGTTAAAAGGGGGGCTCCTGTGCATCGTGACTCAGGAGCTTTTACTGGCTCCCTAGCCCTCACCCCCTGGCCTTGACCACGGCATCGCGACCTGGCATGCCAGCGGCGGCTGAGCTCGCTCGAGGGTCGGGACCTGAGGACGTAGAGCACTAAGGTGAGCATGAGGGGAGGGAAACTCATATGGGCCGGCCTAGCTATGCCGCACGAGTAGGCGCGCAACCCTAGCGCAACGTCAGGAGTCGCCACGAGATCAACAAGATAAGTCCCGCACTCGGATCGGCTAAATGTTTGGGCCTAATGGTCTCTCGCGCCTTGTCGCAGCCCCGTTGCGGCCACGTCAACTCCCTTTCTCGCCTTACCATGGCTACTTGAGCGCTAAGGGGTACCTCCTGAGCATCGCGCCTCAGGGGCTCTTACTGGACCTGGGGCCGCACACCTCCTGGCCTTGACCACGGCACACGACCTGGCATACCAACGACGACTGTAGCCTACCTGGGGACCGGAACCTGTCGGCCTAGAGCAACAAGCTATCGCAAGGAAAGAAAGGGGGGACCGAGCCTTAACGGGACATGCGTTCACCAAATTTTCATAACAGGGAAGATAAGCACAAAAGACATTACGGACCCTTACATGCCCCCATGGGGTAATTCATGATTCATTGCAGGAAACAAAAGCCGATACTAAGGGGAATCCTATCTACGTCCTTCCATGGTGGACACCATCATCAACAGTGAGCCA
This sequence comes from Triticum urartu, assembly GCF_003073215.2. NCBI lineage: Eukaryota > Viridiplantae > Streptophyta > Magnoliopsida > Poales > Poaceae > Triticum > Triticum urartu. The sequence goes on from NC_053022.1 coordinate 288,447,591, forward strand.
CGGGAGGCCGGCGCCAACCCCATCCAGATCAGCGGCGACGGCCGGACGCTGCAGCCCTGCTCCGAGCGCGGAGAGAGCTCGGGGGCACGTAGATGTCGTCGCTCGTCTCCGGAGTCTCATAGAGCTCAGGAGAGCTGCTGGACTCCCAAGGGCTGCTGCTGCTGGAGTGGTCGCGAGCGGGGCGCGCATCAGCCTCGCGCTCCTCTCCGGAGCAGCACTCTAGGCGGCCCTCGGCATCGAAGACCTTGAAGAAGAGCGTGGAGACGCCTTCGTACTTGAAGTGGATCGCGAGGGCGCCCTTCGCACGACAGACCCGCGCGATCTCGCCCCAGCCGCGCGTCATGAAGATCTTGCCGGTGGGGACCGCTTCGATCTCTGCTCCAGTCGCCGGAGCGCTGCAGTCAGCGTACTACAGCCAGAGCTCGAGAGGCCCCCTCAGCAGCATCACGTCGGAGAAGAACCGCGGGAAGCGGATCCAGGAGCTTGGAGGCATCGACGCCCACAGCACCAACTCGCGTGAGGAGTCCGCGGCGTGAACTCCAGGGGTGACGGCACGCGTTGCTGTGGCGCGGCGGCCCTGGATGTGGCGAGGGCGGCGCTGCTCGTCACTCTGTCCTCCCGAGCCCCCGGCTAGGGCATACAAGGGCAGCGGATACCCTGGAGGAGGCCGCTCACACCAAGGCCTCGACACCACCTGCAACGCCGCCTCATCACAGCAATGGATCGACCTCTTCTTCGGCGGAAGAGGCCCCGGATCATCACGGGGAGCCTTTCCTTTCTCTTCAGTAGAGAACTTTCTGATGGGCACCATTGTTGTCAGCAGTGGAGCAAGGAGGAAGAAGCAAGCAAGCGAGGAAGAGATGGGCAACGGGGGCTCCGCCCCCTCCCCATTTATAGCAACAGAAGGCCAACCACCGTCTCCCACGACCGGAGGTAATGATGGTTTTCCTTGCATGTCGCAGGGACTTTTCAAGTCATGCAGTTGCCGAGGCAACATGGGGAAGCGGAGACGCCCACGTCCAATCATCCACCACGCATCAATCGAGGCTGCAGGCTTTTGGGGCCCGTGGTGCTCCGAACTTGGCCCTTAGCTTCGCCGCGAAGCCAAGCCCGAGCGCACCTTGGGCCCGGGGGCTACTGTCGGCGTCCGGGGAGCGGGGGTCCCCAGACTTTCCTGCCTACGGCCCGCGGCGTGACCAAGCCTGCAGGCCGTACGGCCCATCTTCACCAACAAAGCATCCAAGACCCTCGCGAGGTGGACGACGCAAGACCTCCTCGGGAGTAGCCTAGCCAGGCAGGCCCACGAGGAGCGCAGATATCAAGGCGGGGCAAACCTCACGAGGCCCTCGTGACGTGAGCCATGACGCACGACACCAGGCGGGCGCCAGCGTCCTTGTTTCCTCTTTGGTGCTAAGGAGACTAGCGCAGGCGAAGAGTACCGAGGCATCAGGCAAAGGTTGCTATATTGGTGCAACGAGACCAAGACCAGGAGGACGGCAAGACGGAGGTCATCGTGGAGCCCAAGACGACGTCACCACCAGAGCCTTTGGCAGGCAAAGACCACTTTTGTCAGGATAGCTTGTACTAGCTGTCCCCCTTCGAATTAGACCGCCAGTGTTGGCTCCCTTCCCGCTCGATATTTGGGAAGAGGACCAGGGCCAATATAAATAGAACTAGCCACCACCCTAGCAAAGGGGGGTCATTCAGAGACGGACGAATCATTGAGAGACGGATCATTCAGAACACCCACACACACACACGAGCTCACCGAGCTCAAGAACACCTCAACCTCGGGAGGCTGTTCTTCCCTTGTACTATTCATCACCAGCCCTAGAGGCAATCCACCACCACCACACTAGATTAGGGTATTACACCACAACGGTGGCCCGAACCAGTATAAACCTCGTGTCTTTCTGTGTTGCGAGTTCGTCGAGTTCGTCCGCGTGATCTTAGTGAGCTAGGGCGTAGATCGGTGGAGGGAAAGACTTCGCGCGCACCCTAGTGTTCGAAACTTAAGGGTTTGCCGGAACCCCACATCCGACAAGGACCCTAGCCAGCTTAAAGCATCAACTGCCTCATTTTTCCTGTGATCAACATGTTCCACTTGATAACCTTTGAAATGACCAGCAATAGCATCAACCTCTTGGAGATAAGCCGCCATGAGTGGATCTTTGGAATCCCAAGTTCTTGAAACTTGCCGAGCCACCAAATCTGAGTCGCCAAAACACCTCACCCGGCTTAGATTCATCTCTTTAGCCATCTGAAGAGCATGGAGCAAGGCTTCATACTCAGATACATTATTAGTACAAGGGAACATCAACCTTAAGACATAACAAAATTTGTCACCTCGCGGGGAAGTCAGAATAACTCCAGCCCCCGAGCCTTCCAACTGCCTGGATCCATCAAAGTGAATTGTCCAATATGTGCTATTCGGCTTCTCCTCAGGCATCTGCAACTCTGTCCAGTCATTGATGAAATCCACAAGTGCTTGAGACTTGAGAGTTGTCCGAGGCATATACTTCAAACCATGGGGTCCAAGCTCGATGGCCCACTTGGCTACCCGATCTATGGCTTCTCTGTTTTGAATAATATCCCCTAAAGGAGCAGAACTAACCACAACGATGGGATGACCAAGGAAATATTATTTCAACTTATGGCTATCCATGAACATGCCATAAACCAGGTTCTGCCAATGTGTGTATCTATGTTTAGATTCAATGAGTACATCACTGACATAATAAACCGGTCGCTGAACCGGATGTTCCTTGCATGATTCTTTCCTTTCCACAATGACTGCTACACTGACAACACTACTATTAGTAGCAACATATAACAACAAAGGCTCCATATCAATAGGAGCTGCAAGGATCGGCGGCTCCGCCAACTGCTTTTTCAATGCCTGAAACGCCTGATTGGCATCATCACTCCAGACAAAGTGATCTGTTTTCTTCATCATCTGATACAGAGGGATAGCCTTTTTGCCCAAATGGCTTATAAACCGGCTTAAGGCCGCAATACGACCCGCCAAACGTTAGACGTCATTAATGCACACCAGTTTAGACAAAGAAGTGATAGCCTTGATTTTCTCCGGGTTAGCTTCAATGCCTCTTTCAGAAACCAAAAAACCCCAAGAGTTTGCCTGCTGGCACACCAAAGACACACTTGGCCGGGTTAACCATCATCTTGTAGACCCAGAGATTGTCAAAGGTCTCTTCCAAATCATCTATCGAAGTCTCCTTCTTCCTAGATTTCACAACAATATCATCCACATAAGCATGAACATTGCGTCCAATCTGGTCATGACGGCAATTTTGAACACACCGCTGATAAGTCACCTGGGCACTCTTGAACCCAAAAGGCATAGACACATAGCAGAAGGCTCCAAAGGGAGTGATAAAATTCGTCTTCTCCTGGTCCTTAACTACCATTTTGATCTGATGATAACCAGAATAAGCATCCAAAAAACTCAAACGCTCACAACCCGCTGTAGCATCAATGATTTGATCAATACGAGGGAGAGCAAAGGGATCAGCCGGACAGGCCTTATTAAGGTCTGTGTAATCCACGCACATGCGCCAGGTGCCATTTTTCTTAAGTACCAGCATTGGGTTAGCCAACCATTCAGAATGAAAAACTTCAATGATGAACCCAGCCGCCAAGAGCCGGGCCACTTCTTCACCAATGGCCTTGCGCCTCTCTTCATTAAAACAACGAAGGAATTGCCTGACCGGTTTAAACTTTGGATCAGCATTGAGAGTGTGCTCAGCGAGTTCCCTCGGTACACCTGGTATGTCTGAAGGTTTCCATGCAAAGATGTCCCAGTTCACACGGATGAACTCGATGAGCGTGCCTTCCTATTTCGGATCCGTATTAGCACTGATACTGAATTTCTTGGATGGGTCGCCAGGAACAAAGTCAACCGGCTTAGTGTCATCAACCGACTTAAACTTTGATACGTCTATTTTGCATCATGCTTTTATATCGATATTTATTGCACTATGGGCTGTTATTACACATTATGTCACAATACTTATGCCTATTCTCTCTTATTTTACAAGGTTTACATAAAGAGGGAGAATGTCGGCAGCTGGGGTTCAGGGCTGGAAAAGGAGCAAATATTAGAGACCTATTCTGCACAGCTCCAAAAGTCCTGAACTTGATGGAAGCTATTTCCAGAATATATTAAAAATACTAAGCGCAAGAAGTTCCAGAGGGGGGCCACACCCTGGCCACGAGAGTGGGGGGCGCGCCCTACCCCCTAGGCACGCCCCCTGCCTCATGGGCCCCTTGGTGGCCCTCTGATGCCCATCTTCTGCTATATGGAGTCTTTCATCAAGGAAAAAATCATAAGCAAGCTTTCGGGACGAGACTCCGCCGCCACGAGGTAGAACCTTGGCAGAACCAATCTAGGGCTCTGGCGAAGCTGTTCTATCGGGGAAACTTCCCTCTGGGAGGGGGAAATCATCATGATCGTCATCACCAACGATCCTCTCATCGGGAGGGGGTCAATCTCCATCAACATCTTCACCAGGACCATCTCATCTCAAAACCTAGTTCATCTCTTGTATCCAATCTTTGTATCCAAACCTCAGATTGGTACCTGTGGGTTGCTAGTAGTGTTGATTACTCCTTCTAGTTGATGCTAGTTGGTTTACTTGGTGGAAGATCGTATGTTCAGATCCATTATGCATATTAATACCCCTCTGATTATGAACATGAATATGCTTTGTGAGTAGTTACGTTTGTTCCTGAGGACATGCGAGAAGTCTTGCTATTAGTAGTCATGTGAATTTTGTATTCGTTCGATATTTTGATGAGATGTATGTTGTCATCCCTCTAGTGGTGTCATGTGAACGTCGACTACATGACACTTCACCATTGTTTGGGCCTAGAGGGAGGCATTGGGAAGTAATAAGTAGATGATGGGTTGCTAGAGTGACAGAAGTTTAAACCCTAGTTTATGCGTTGCTTCGTAAGGGGCTGATTTGGATCCATATGTTTCATGCTATGGTTAGGTTTACCTTAATACTTCTGTTGTAGTTGCGGATGCTTGCAATGGGGGTTAATCATAAGTGGGATGTTTGTCCAGGTAAGGATAGCACCCAAGCACTGGTCCACCCACATATCAAATTATCGAAGTACCAAACGCGAATCATATGATCGTGATGAAAACTAGCTTGACGATAATTCCCATGTGTCCTCGAGAGCGCTTTCCTTCATATAAGAGTTTGGCCAGGCTTGTCCTTCGCTACAAAAAGGATTGGGCCATCTTGCTGCACCTTATTTACTTTTATTACTTGCTACTCATTACCAATTACCTTATCACAAAACTATCTGTTACCGATAATTTCAGTGCTTGCAGAGAATACCTTGCTGAAAACCGCTTATCATTTCCTTCTGCTCCTCATTGGGTTCGACACTCTTACTTATCGAAAGGACTAGGATAGATCCCCTATACTTGTGGGTCATCAAGACTCTTTTCTGGCACCGTTGCCGGGGAGTGAAGCGCCTTTGGGAGGTGGAATTTGGTAAGGAAAAATTTATACAGTGTGCTGAAATTTACTGTCACTTGTTACTATGGAAAGTAATCCTTTGAGGGGTTTGTTCGGGGTATCTTCACCATGTCCGGAACCACAATTAGTTACTCCTCAACCTACTGGACCTACTGAAAATGAAAATTTTTACTTCAAAATTCCTTCGGGTATGATAGAGAAACTGCTAGCTAATCCTTTTGTAGGGGATGGAACATTGCATCCCGACTTACACTTAATCTATGTGGATGAAGTTAGTGGATTATTTAAGCTTGCAGGTATGCCCGATGATGTTATCAAGAATAAGGTATTCCCTTTATCTTTGAAGGGACATGCGTTCACATGGTATAGGCTATGTGATGATATGGGATCATGGGACTACAAACGGTTGAAATTGGAATTCCATCAGAAGTTTTATCCTATGCATCTTGTTCACCGTGATCGTAATTATATATATAATTTTTTGCCTCGCGAAGGAGAAAGCATCGCTCAAGCTTGGGGGAGGCTTAAGTCAATGTTACATTCATGCCCCAATCATGAGCTCTCAAGAGAAATGATTATTCAAAAAATTTATGCTCGACTTTCTGACAACAATCGCTCCATGCTTGATACTTCTTGTATTGGTTCCTTTATGATGAAGACTATTGAATACAAATGGAATTTATTGCAGAGAATTAAATGCAACTCTGAAGATTGGGATCTCGACGAAGGTAAGGAGTCATGTATAACACCTAAGTTTGATTGTGTTAAATCTTTTATGGATATCGATGTTTTCCATAAATTTAGCACTAAATATGGACTTGACTCTGAGATAGTAGCTTCTTTCTGTGAATCCTTTGCTACTCATGTTGATCTCCCTAAGGAGAAGTGGTTTAAATATAATCCTCCCGTTGAAGTAAAAGTAGTTGCACCTATTAAAGTTGAAGAAAATACTATCACTTATAATGATCCTGTTGTTCCTACTGCTTATGTTGAGAAACCACCTTTCCCTGTTAGAATAAAGAATCATGCTAAAGCTTCAACTGTGGTCAACAAAAGTAGTATTAAGACATCTAAACCCCCTGAGAAAATTAAAGTTGAACCTAAAATTTCTATGGTTAAAGATCTCTTGGCTGATAATATTGATGGGCATGTTATTTACTTCGGTGATGAAGCTGCTAGAATTGCTAGGCCTGATGCTAAAAATAAACACAGACCTGTTGTAGGCATGCCTGTTATTTCTGTTAAAATAGGAGATCACTGTTATCATGGCTTATGCGTGATATGGGTGCTAGTGCTAGTGCAATACCTCATTCCTTATACAAAGAAATTATGCATGATATTGCACCTGCTGAGATAGAAGAGATTGATGTCACAATTAAGCTTGCCAATAGAGACACTATTTCACCAGTTGGGATTGTTAGAGATGTTGAAGTCTTGTGTGGGAAAGTTAAATACCCTGATGATTTTCTTGTTCTTGGTTCCCCAGAAGATAGCTTTTGTCCCATTATATTTGGTAGACCATTCTTAAATACTGTCCATGCTAAGATAGACTGCAATAAGGATATTGTTTCTGTTGGTTTAGGGGATATGTCTCATGAGTTTAATTTTGCTAAATTTCATAGACAACCCCATGATAAAGAATTGCCTAGTAAAGATGAAATTATTGGTCTTGATTCTACTGCCGTGCCTGCTACTGATCCATTAGGACAATATTTGCTAGACCATGAAAATGGTATGTTCATGAATGAAAGAAGGGAAATAGATGAAGTGTTCTTTAAATAGGGACCTATTCTGAAACACAATTTACCTGTTCAAATCCTAGGAGATCCTCCTCCACCCAAGGGTGATCCCGTGTTTGAGCTTAAACCATTACCTGATACTCTTAAATATGCTTATCTTGATGAAAAGAAAATATATCCTCTTACTATTAGTGCTAACCTTTCAGAGAAGGAGGAAGAGAAATTATTGAAAACTCTGAAGAAGCACCGTGCTGCTATTGGATATACTCTTGATGATCTTAAGGGCATTAGTCCCACTCTATGCCAACAGAAAATAAACTTGGAGGAAGACTCCCAAACCATTTATTGATCACCAACGACGGCTGGACCCTAAGATTAAAGAAGTGGTAAGAAAGGAAATACTAAAGCTCCTTGAGGCAGGTATAATTTATCCCGTTGCTGATAGTAAGTGGGTAAGTCTTGTTCATTGTGTCCCTAAGAAGGGAGGTATTACTGTTGTTCCTAATGATAAAGATGAATTGATCCCGCAAAGAATTATTACAGGCTATAGGATGGTAACTGATTTCTGCAAATTAAATAAAGCTACTAAAAAAGATCATTAACCTTTGCCTTTCATTGATCAAATGCTAGAAAGATTATCCAAACATACACATTTTTGCTTTCTAGATGGTTACTCTGGCTTCTCTCAAATACCTGTGTCAGCTGATGATCAATCAAAGACCACCTTTACTTGCCCTTTCGGTACTTTTGCTTATAGATGTATTCCTTTTGGTTTATGTAATGCACCTGCTACCTTTCAAAGATGCATGATGGCTATATTCTCTGACTTTTGTGAAAAGATTTGTGAGGTTTTCATGGACGATTTCTCCGTTTATGGATCCTCTTTTGATGATTGCTTAAGCAACCTTGATCGAGTTTTGCAGAGATGTGAAGAAACTAATCTTGTTTTGAATTGGGAGAGATTCCACTTTATGGTTCATGAAGGTATTGTCTTGGGGCATAAAATTTCTGAAAGAGGCATCGAAGTTGATAAAGCTAAAGTTGATGCTATTGAAAAGATGCCATGTCCCAAGGACATCAAAGGTATAATAAGTTTCCTTGTTCATGCCAGTTTTTATAGGAGGTTCATTAAGGACTTCTCAAAAATTTCTTGGCCTCTGACTAATATATTACAAAAAGATATTCCTTTTGTCTTTGATGATGATTGTGTAGAAGCATTTGAAATACTTAAGAAAGCATTGATTTCTGCACCTATTGTTCAGCCACCTGATTGGAATTGACCCTTTGAAATTATGTGTGATGCTAGTGATTATGTTGTAGGTTCTGTTCTAGGGCAAGGAGTTGATAAGAAATTAAATGTTATTCAATATGCTAGTAAAACTCTAGAAAAAGCCCAGAAAAATTATGCTACTACTGAAACGGAATTCTTAGCAGTTGTATTTGCTTGTGATAAGTTCAGACCTTATATTGTTGATTCTAAAGTAACTATTCACACTGATCATGCTGCTATTAAATACCTTATGGAAAAGAAAGATACTAAACCTAGACTTATTTGATGGGTTCTCCTTCTACAAGAATTTGACTTGCATATTATTGATAGAAAGGGAGCTGAGAACCCCGTTGCAGACAACCTGTCTAGGTTAGAAAATGTTCTTGATGACCCACTACCTATTGATGATAGCTTTCCTGATGAACAATTAAATGTCATAAATGCTTCTCAAACTGCTCCATGGTATGCTGATTATGCTAATTATATTGTTGCTAAATTTATACCACCTAGTTTCACATACCAGCAAAAGAAAAAGTTTTTCTATGATTTGAGACATTACTTTTGGGATGACCCACATCTTTATAAAGAAGGAGTAGATGGTATTATTAGACATTGTGTACCTGAGAATGAATAGGAACAGATCCTACGCAAGTGTCACTCCGAGGCTTATGGAGGACACCATGCTAGAGATAGAACTGCACACAAGGTACTGCAATCCGGTTTTTATTGGCCTACTCTCTTCAAGGATGCCCGTAAGTTTGTCTTATCTTGTGATGAATGTCAAAGAATTGGTAATATTAGTAGACATCAAGAAATGCCTATGAATTATGCACTTGTTATTGAACTATTTAATGTTTGGGGCTTTGATTATATGGGACCTTTTCCTTCCTCTAATGGGTATACACATATTTTAGTTGCTGTTGATTACGTTACTAAGTGGGTAGAAGCTATTCCAACTAGTAGTGCTGATCATAACACCTCTATTAAGATGCTTAAAGAAGTTATTTTCTCGAGGTTTGGAGTCCCTAGATATTTAATGACTAATGGTAGTTCACACTTTATTCATGGTGCCTTTCGTAAAATGCTTGCTAAGTATGACGTTAATCATAGAATTGCATCTCCTTATCACCCACAATCTAGTGTGAAGTACAATTGAGTAACAAAGAGCTCAAATTAATTTTCCAAAAGACTGTTAATAGATCTAGAAAGAATTGGTCCAAGAAACTTGATGATGCATTATGGGCCTATAGAACTGCATATAAAAATCCTATGGGTATATCTCCGTATAAAATGGTTTATGGTAAAGCATGTCACTTACCTCTTGAATTAGAATATAAGGCATATTCGGCCATTAAAGAGCTCAACTATGACTTTAAACTTGTCGGTGAGAAGAGGTTATTTGACATTAGCTCACTTGACGAATGGAGAACCCAGGCTTATGTAAATGCCAAGCTGTTTAAAGAAAAAGTCAAAAGATGGCATGATAAAAGGATACAAAAGCGTGAGTTTAATGTAGGTGATTATGTATTGCTGTACAACTCTTGGTTAAGATTGTTTGCAGGCAAACTTCTCTCTAAATGGGAAGGTCCTTACGTTATCAAGGAAGTTTATCGTTCCGGTGCCATAAAAATCAACAACTTCGACGGCACAAATCCGAGGGTGGTGAACGGTCAAAGAATTAAACACTATATCTCAGGTAATCCTATAAATGCTGAAACTAATATTATTGAAACTGTAACCCCGGAGTAATACATAAGGGACACTTTCCAGAATGTTTAAGACTCCGAAAAGGAATAGGTATGTGGTACTTAAGTAAACCGACTCCAAAATAGTTCTAATGGCAGTTTTTCTCCGTTTTGGAATATTTAGAAAAATAGGAAAATAAGCAGACAGGAAAGGACACGAGGCTTCCACGAGGGTGGAGGGCGCGCCCTACCCCCTGGGCACGCCCCCTGCCTCGTGGGCACCTCGTGCGCTCTCCGGACTCCGTTTTCTTTGGATGATACTTCTTTTGGTCGGTATAAAATCATTATATAATCTCCCGAAGGTTTTGACCTCCTTATCACGCAAATATCTCTTGTCCTTGTTTCGAGCTGTCCTGCTGCAGATTAGAGCAACATGTCATCCCACGATTCGGTAGGAGAAAGCTATGTAGCTGATTACCTTGCAGATCCTAAGGTCTATGGGTATGCGGAGCATTGTGGTTGGACTACAGAAGAAGAAGAGGACTATGAACCCAAGGGAAAGGAGGAGACGAGCTCAGAAGAAGGTGAAGTCCCATTACCTCAACCTGGGGACATGCATGTGCAGTTCAAAAAGTCAAGCCTCCCGGATAGAGTAAAGAAACCTAAGATCGAGTTTATCCCTTTTCGCCTCTTGCAGGAAAACAAGTAGGAATTATGCAAAAAGATACTAAGCCTGGAGCAGGAGATCGATGACCTGAGGGACCAAAATTCTGTCCTCAAGCGCAAATTAAGGAAGAAGCCTACGCCATCAACAAAACCATCACCCTCTCCACCAACAAAGAAGAACTGAGTATCTGGTATGGGCACTCCCCTTGGCAACTGCCAAGCTTGGGGGAGTGCCCCGGTATCGTATCACCATCACTTTTATCTTTACCGTTTTTCTTAGTTCGATCCTTTTGATAATATCTTGATCTAGTAGAATAAAGTTTTAGTATGATCTAGTTGTGAGTTTTGCTTTATGATCCTTCTATGTAATCGAGTCCGTGAGCTATATAATAAACATTGGTGTTGAGTCAAGGGCTTGATTATTTTTCTATGACCTTGAGGGAATAAAATAAAAGAGAAAGAAATAAAAATAAATAAAGAGATCATATGGATCTTATGGAGAGTAATGACTTCACATATAAAGAGTATGATGAATAAAAGTTGTTGAGAGTTGACAAACATAGTTTTGGTCATCATTGCAATTAATAGGAAGTAATAAAGAAAGAGAGGTTCACATATAAATATACTATCTTGGACATCTTTTATGATTGTGAGCACTCATTAAAGTACGACATGCTAAGAGTTGATGTTGGACAAGGAAGACAACGTAATGGGTTATGTTTTCTTACATATGAGATAAATTATATTGTCATGTATCATCCAACATGTTGAGCTTGCCTTTCCCTCTCATGCTTGCCAATTCCTTGAACCAAGTAGAGATACTACTTGTGCTTCCAAATATCCCTAAAAACAGTTTTGCCATGAGAGTCCACCATATCTACCTATGGATTGAGTAAGATCCTTCAAGTAAGTTGTCATCAGTGCAAGCAATAAAAATTTCTCGCCAAATATGTATGACTTATTAGTGCGGAGAAAATAAGCTTTATACGATCTTGTGATATGGAAGAAATAAAAGCGATGGACTGCATAATAAAGGTCCATATCACAAGTGGCAATATCAAGTGACGTTCTTTTGCATTAAGATTTTGTGCATACAACTATAAAAGCGCATGACAACCTCTGCTTCCCTCTGCAAAGGGCCTATCTTTTACTTTTATCTTCTACCTTACATAAGAGTCATGGTGATCTTTGTAACACCTCGAGACCGATATGCCAGTTGTCCTCTAGTTATTCGCTGTTGTTGCCTTGTCATTGCTTGCGTGTCATGCATGTCATATCATGTCATCATGTGCATTTCATTTGCATACATGTTCGTCTCATGCATCCGAACATTTCCCCCGTTGTCCGTTTTGCAATCCGGCGCTCCTATGTCATCCGGTGTCTCTTTCTACCTATTTTCATGTGCCGGTGTAAAAAGTTTTCGGATTGGACCGAGACATGTCATGCGGCCTTGGTTTACTACCGGTAGACCGCCTGTCAAGTTTCGTGCCATTTGGACTTCGTTTGATACTCCAACGGTTAACCGAGGGACCGAAAAGGCCTCGTGTGTGTTGCAGCCCAACACCCTTCCAAAGTGGCCCAAACCCCACCTAAAACTCTTCCATCATCTCGGTCGTTCGATCACGATCGCATGGCCGAAAACCGCACCTCATTTGGACTCTCCTAGCTCCCTCTGCCTATAAATATGTGTCCCTCCCAGATTTTTCGCGCAGATGAACCCTAACCTCCAACTCCCGCACGCCGCCGGACATGTATGTCCCACCGCCGGACGTGTCCACCGCCTCCAGCCACCTCACCCCGGCCAATCTCAGGCTGCCACCTCAGCGTCGCCGTCGCCCGAGCCAATCTCTGTGCGCCACCTCACCTGCGTTCGCGCCCTCTCTCTCCTCCCCCGCCGCCGCCGCCCGCGGAGCCCGTGTGAGGCTCGCCCGGGCCCGGATCCGGTCACCACCACCTCGCGCGGGCATTCTGCGCGCCGCCCTTCGCGCTCGTCGCCGAGTGTGCTGCCGCCCATCCGCCAGCGTTGCGCGCCGCCGCCTCGTCCGCCACCACCGCCGAAGCTCGCCGGCCGCCGAAGCAGAAGCTCACCACGCCACCTCCTGCACGGCTCGCCGCCATCTCCGCCGCCTCGCTCGCACCGCCGCCGAGCTCCCTCGCCGCCGCCTCTCGCCGGCAACCGCGCCGCCCGGCCGGCCCCGACCCCCGGCGCCGCCCCGCGCCTCCCTGCCATCTCCCACGTCTTCCGATGACTTTTCCGGCGACCTCGACCTCATGGTGCTACAGTGCTTCGACCGGATCTAGATCTGAGAAATTCCTCGGGTTGACTTTTTCCCTCCTAACCCTAACTTTTTAGCCTTTTTCCGCATGCCATAACTCTGCATCCGTAGCTCTGATTCGTGCGTGTAGCATATCAAAATATTCGTCTCCACGAGTACATCATTTCATCTCATTGCATCTTTTTCATTTGAGCTCATCTTGATGCCCTAAATGCTGTTGTAAGAGGGCTATGTGATTATTATGTTAGATCTGTTTCAGCAAATAGCCTTTTGTCATTTTTGCCATGATTAATGTGTGCATGCTATTATCCTGAGCTCTACATGTGTTTTGTACAATGCCATGCCATCTTTACAGGGGTGTATGCCATGTATTTTTGTGATCTTTGTGGTGACTAGAACAAGTATGCAAAGTAGCTTACTCGGTGATGCTGATTTCAGGGACTTAGAATTTCACTAAGTCCTTGTCCTGATATTTTTTATGACATATGTTCATGTTGTTTCCTAGTGATCCGTGCCTCTTTTGAGGATGATCAGTAAGGATGTTTTGTTAATATTGTTGTGCTCTATCCATCAATGTCTTTGTTTGCATTTATGGAGCACTCTAGCTTGAGTCAATCGAGCTCTACTTTTGCTATAAAATGATCCTGGCAGATTGTTGACATGTTTAGCGATTTTGCCGAGCTTGTTGTTATTAATCCGTGCATGCTATGTTGTTGTTCCTGCCATGTCTAGCTTCTATGCCATGTCTTCTTGATGGGTGTATACTTAGTTTGTCATGCCATGCCTTGTAGTGAGTGCATCGAGCTCGTAAACATGCCTACTCGTTAACTGTTTTGCATGCTCCAGTTTTTCTCAAAGTCTGAATCTGTTTATGTTTTTGCTATGTTCACATGCTTGTAATTGTATTTTCCGATCCCTTTTGGCTCAAGGTCACTAAGGGACTTTCGTTATATGCTTAGAGTAGCTTCATGCCATACCTTGCTTTGCCATGATATGTTCCTGTAGAATGTAGTTTTCATTCCCTAAAGTTTGCTTCCTGATGATAAATTCCTGACATGCTGTTAATTTCACTAAGTCTGTAACCTGTTATCTTTTGCACTTTTGCCATGCTTGTTTGAACCTGTTAATGAGTGAATTAGCCGTAGCTCAGTGTTCATCTTTTATCTTTTGTCAAACATCATGAGTGGATCCCTTCCATGTATTTTGTTGCCATGTTTGAGTGTTGTAGCATATTTATCTTGATGCATCTAGATGGCTACTTGTTGTTTATCGCAGACCGGTGCCATATTTGTTTTGCTTGCCATTTCCAAACCGTGCATCCGATTCCGGTGATCTTGATATTGATTTCGACCGAAATCGTCTCATCTTTCCAGTGGCACTCTTGGATTTCCAAGTTGAGGCCAGGTTCAATCATTTCTTTCGAAATCATGCATATGCACCGCATCCCGCATATCATACCATGTTCATGTTTTGGTTGTTTACTATGTTGTGTGCTTATTCCGGTGTTGCTTCTTCGGGTTGGTCCCGTTAACATCACGTTTGTGAGGACCCGTTCGTCTATGTCCGTTTGTCTTCCTCATGGACTCGTTCTTCTTCCTTGCGGGATTTTAGGAAAGATGACCATACCCTCGAAATCACTTCTATCTTTGCTTGCTAGTTGCTCGCTCTTTTGCTATGCCTATGTTGCGATACCTACCACTTGCTTATCATGCCTCCCAATATTATTAAGCGAAGCCTCTAACCCACCTTGTCCTAGCAAACCGTTGTTTGGCTATGTTACCGCTTTGCTCAGCCCCTCTTATAGCGTTGTTAGTTGCAGGTGAAGATTGGAGTTTGTCCCATGTTGGAACATGATTATTTTTGTGGATATGACAATATCTCTTATTTAATTAATGCATCTATATACTTGGTAAAGGGTGGAAGGCTCGGCCTTATGCCTGGTGTTTTGTTCCACTCTTGCCGCCCTAGTTTCCGTCATATCGGTGTTATGTTCCCGGATTTTGCGTTCCTTACGCGGTTGGGTTATAATGGGAACCCCTTGACAGTTCGCCTTGAATAAAACTCCTCCAGCAATGCCCAACATGTTTTTACCATTCGCACCTAGCCTTTTTTCTTTCCCTTGGTCTGCAGACTCAAGGGTCATCTTTATTTTAAACCCCCCCGGGCCAGTGCTTCTCTAAGTGTTGGTCCAACTGAGCGATGTCCGGAGCTACCAGGGGCAACTCTGGGCTGGCCTACCCGACGTCTGCTCATCTGAGTGTGCCCTGAGAACGAGATATGTGCAGCTCCTATCGGATTTGTCGGCACATCGGGCGGTGTTGCTGGACTTGTTTTACCATTGTCGAGGATGTCTTTGTAACCGGGATGCCGAGTCTGATCGAATTGTCTGTGAGAAGGAATATCCTCGTTGAATCGTGAGAGCTTGTGATGGCTAAGTTGGGACACCCCTGCAGGGATTTGAACTTTTGAACTTTTGAAAGCCATGCCCGCGGTTATGGGCGGATGGGAATTTGTTAATGTCCGGTTGTAGAAAACCTGAAGTTGACCTTAATTAAAATGCACCAACCGCATGTGTTACCATGATGGTCTCTTTTCGGCAGAGTCCGGGAAGTGAACACGGTGTTGGAGTTATGCTTGACATAGGTTGTTCTAGGATCACTTCTTGATCATAGTTTCTCGAACGTGCTTTGCCTTCTCTTCTCGCTCTCATTTGCGTATGTTAGCCACCAAATATGCTAGTCGCTTGCTGCAGCTCCACCTCATACCTTTTACACTACCTATAAGTTTAAATAGTCTTGATCGCGAGGGTGTGAGATTGCTGAGTCCCCGTGACTCACAGATACTTCCAAAACCAGCTTACAGGTGCCGATGATACCGAGCAGGTGACGCAACCAAGCTCAAGGAGGAGCTCGATGAAGATCTTGTCCTTTGTGTTGTTTCGTTCTAGTTGATCAGTAGTGGAGCCCAGTTGGGGTCGATTGGGGATCTGTGTAGCATTTGGGGTAGTCTTCTTTTATTTTGGTTCCGTAGTCAGACCCTGAGTGTATTTGGATGAATGTAATGCTTTATTCATGTATTGTGTGAAGTGGCGATTGTAAGCCAACTATGTTTCTCTTTCCCTTATGTATTACATGGGTTGTGTGAAGATTACCTCACTTGCGAAATTGCTTTCAATGCGGTTATGCCTCTAAGTCATGCTTCGACACGTGGGAGATATAGCCGCATCGAGGGCGTTACAAGTTGGTATTAGAACCTTCCCCGACCTTAGGAGCCCCCTGCTTGATCGAATCGTTGGCATTGTTGAGTCTAGAAAAATGTTTTGAGTCATTTAGGATTATATATATCGGAGAGTTAGGACTTCTTTTTACTCCTCAGTCCCTTTGTCGCTCTGGTGAGGCATCCTGACGTAGAGTTTTGACTCTTCTCTTCTAAAATTTCACCCAAAAAAAATTTAGGATCACGCGGGTATCTTGGAATCGTTCCGAGGGATTTGTGATGAGAACATTGTTCTTGATGCCTCCTGACATTTAGGGATTGTGGCAGTGTCCCGGGGAGTTGAGCTCCGAGGTGTTGTCGTCACAATTTTATCGTTGCAGTTCTGGAATACCTGAGTTTAGTTTTGCCGACATCGAAAATCTCTTTTATGCAGTTGTTGGTGAGATAACCTCGACGCCACCCAGTACTGGGGCGGGAGTTCGGGAGTATTGCCATAACTCGTATAACGGATGCTTTTCGAAGGTTGAGGTAAACGATTTCCGAAGGTTTCTTGGTTATGTGTTGAAGGATGGATACAGCTGGATGTAGGATTTGCTAGTTTTGGGTGAGATATTATGCTTCCCCCGTATCCCCAACATCTAATTGCATAACCGGAAAGGTTCGGGTGTTTCATAGGTGGGAATTCAAGTAGCTCGTAGGATATCTTTCCGACAGATGTATGATATGAAATTGGGGTTCGACGTTTAGTGGTCCGCCTATCTACGGTTGGTTTTACAGTGGTCCCGTTGTGTCTTAAAGAGTCCTTGGCTATGCCGACTCGGGGACGCTTCGTATGTCATGTGCACTGCCTTGTACATGATGGTGTTGTACGATCGAGCCCGTGTAGGCCCCGCCACGAAAACTTCGGATGAAATCTCTATCATATGTTTGTTCCGTCTTATTCTGCAAGCCAATCCTTTGTTTTGTTTTTGAGTTGTGGTATTCGAGGTGCTTCGAAGTCAAATGTTGATTACATACCTTTCCTAAGTGGTATTCTCACATTTCTATGTGAATGCAAATCCTTCATGACAATCGAGATTGTCATGTTAATTCTTTTTCAACCGGTGTGTTTTCTCTTCAAGTGGATCCGATCATTTCAACATCCGCAAGATCAATTATCAGTTCTTCTCAACGGTGCTCATTTTAACTGTCCCAAGCTGCCTTTGTTTTCCCGCCCACCCACCCTTGTTTTTCTTCGAGGACTAAGATTTCTTAATCAAGTATCATCTCATTGATGAGAAGTATCTCCATTCTTTTCGTTAATGTTCTTATCCGGTGATTCTCATGAAGATTCTAATGGAGCGTCAAGCTCATCATTCTTCGTTCTTTTCTTCTCCGGTGGAATCAATTCAAGCTTTGTTGATCATATCCTTTCCTCGTTTGAAATACCATCTCATACCGGTGCACCTCTTAATCATTCACCTCCCGCTATACATTTGTTTCGGAGTGCTCAAGATATCTCAAAGATTCGTGTTTCCACTCTGCTTTCGTTCAAACTCTTTCGAGGACGTTATCTAATTCTAGCCATTTAATTCAACCGGTGCATTCCCTACGGTGTTTCTTTTGAGTGGGCCCTAACCCACAGGTCTTTTCCCAGGATCTTACCTGACTCTTCTTATTTTCCCGGAGCTTTTCAAATTCATTTCAAAGTGTAACGTAAGAATGAATTTTCATCAGTCAAATGTACTTCTCCAAGATCTGTCAAATTCTTTTCATCGTTGGCTCAACCTCTTCGTTTTGATTCTTCCAGAGTGCCTAAATAATTCATGGTGGTGTTTCTCATCGCCATTCTCTACATTTGAAGACCGAAGAAGATTTTTCTCTCAATCTTGCTCCATTCTCTTCAAGATTCATGGTTTTAGTTTGCTGCCATCCTCTCATAATTGGTTTTGATTGTGAGATTTCTTTTCACCCATCCGGAGCAATTCAAGAGTCTTCTCAGTTTGATTATCCGGAGTCCATCATTTCAGGGTTTTTTCATTCTCAGCTTTCAGTTATCATCCTCCAATCTTACCGGTGCTTCATTCAAGTTTTCTCTAATCAATTCGTGATCTCTTCATTCACTTGCATCTAAATTCTCTCAAGTATCTTCGCTCATTTTCCAATTCCTCCTAGTGATGTGTTCATTTTCTTCGTTCTTTTTCAATTCTTACGGTGGTTTGTTCAAGATTTTTTTCTCTTCCTTCTTTATCTTATCAATTCATTCTTTCTTCCCAATCCTACCGGTGGATCGTTGAAGACCTTCTTAAGTTTGCGCCATATCTATCTTAATCCTTTTTCTACGAGGATAAGTAGTATGCCAAATCCGTTGATTGTCATCAATTTAATTGGTGAAGGATAAGCATAATGTAATTCTTATTCTTGATTCATCGAGTGAATTCAATTCCTTATTCCGGAGGCTCATCAAATTCTCGGTTTCATTTGTTTCATCTTTCTTTTCCGGAGTTCCAAGCTTTTCCGCATTATATCGTCGTGAAGATTCATCTAAATCATTGCAAGGATTCACCTTGTGTTTTCAACTTCTCTTTCTTTTTGTTTGATCTTTCTTTTACCGGAGTACTTCATGGAGGCTCTACATGATGGGTCTTCAAGGATTTAATTCCTTCTCGAAGTGTTCATCGAGATTCCTTTCAGAGGAGCTCATGCATTCTTCATCTTGCAATCCGGAGTGCAATTCTTTCTACCATATCATTGGAGGTGGTATTATGTCATTCTTGAAAATTTGAGTTCATGTTTCATGATTCTCATGTTGTCAAGAATGAGGTATTTTAAATCCATCAACCTCTTCATTGGAGTTATCTTGGGTTATATTTCACCTAAAAATTTCCCTAAGGATTGTTGCTAATTATGGTGATAATATATGATCTAAGTTCTTCATCTATCCTCACGGTGAATTAAGTTTCTCATCTCCTTGTTGATATCAATCCAATCTATCGTTTCCGTTAGTGGCAGATTCTCACCTCATAGTTTTGAGATGTTTTCCATAAGACCACAACAAGTTTACTCTTTTAGTTGTTGGTTTTCCAACAACTCCGTTCGACCCTCCCCCTAAGGATGCCTTTTTCAAGCTCTTTGTGGCAGAAGTTGCCTTTTTCTTCTCCATTGTTTTATTTCAATTATCTATCTTCTATTATTTTGTTCCGGAGGCATTGTGATGTTGCTCTCTTCAACCCATCTTCTTGTTTTGTCAGGATCATGTTCTTTTCATGCCTATGCATTTAACCGGAGTGTTGTGCCCTTTTGCTCAAGTTCTTTTCGCCTTATCAAGCCTTGCATCTCTTTTCTACCGGAGTGTTGTCCGAATTTGTTCTTCCTTGTTACTCTTCCCTACCGGAGTGCTTTCAACTTTGTTCTTCTTCGTTGCATTCTTTCTATCAATTTGTTCAACCTCTCAAGGTTCATGGTTTCACTCATTGGTCAAAGAAGCAACTTAGTTTATCGCTTCTCTTTCTCCTCCGTTTTTCCCTCCGGTGCCATTCTAGATCTCGGGACGAGATCCTCTCGTAGTGGTGGAGTGTTGTAACACCCCGAGACCGATGTGCCAGTTATCCTCCAGTTATTCGCTGTTGTTGCCTTGTCATTGCTTGCATGTCATGCATGTCATATCATGTCATCATGTGCATTTCATTTGCATACATGTTCGTCTCATGCATCCGAACATTTTCCCCGTTGTCCGTTTTGCAATCCGGCGCTCCTATGTCATCCGGTGTCTCTTTCTACCTCTTTTCGTGTGCGGGTGTTAAACGTTTTCGTATTGGACCGAGACTTGTCATGCGGCCTTGGTTTACTACCGGTAGACCGCCTATCAAGTTTCGTGCCATTTGGACTTCGTTTGATACTCCAATGGTTAACCGAGGGACCGAAAAGGCCTCGTGTGTGTTGCAGCCCAATACCCTTCCAAAGTGGCCCAAAACCCACCTAAACCTGTTCCATCATCTCGGTCGTTCGATCACGATCGCGTGGCCGAAAACCGCACCTCATTTGGACTCTCCTAGCTCCCTCTACCTATAAATATGTGTCCCTCCCGAATTTTTCGCGCAGATGAACCCTAACCTCCAACTCCTGCACGCCGCCGGACATGTCCGTCCCGCCGCCAGATGTGTCCACCGCCTCCAGCCACCTCACCCCGGCCAATCTCAGGCTGCCACCTCAGCGTCGCCATCGCCCGAGCCAATCTCTGTGCGCCACCTCACCCGCGCCCGCGCCCTCTCTCTCCTCCCCCGCTGCCGCGGCCTGCGGAGCCCGTGTGAGGCCCGCCCGTGCCCGGATCCGGTCCCCGCCACATCGCGTGGGCGTTGCGCTCGCCGCCCTTCGCGCTCGTCGCCGCCCATCTGCCGGCGTTGCGCGCCGCCGCCTCGTCCACCACCATCGCCGAAGCTCGCCAGCCGCCGGAGCCGAAGCTCGCCGCGCCGCCTCCTGCACGGCTTGCCGCCATCTCCGCTGCCTCGCTCGCGCCGCCGTCGAGCTCCCTCATCGCCGCCTCTCGCCGGCAACCGCGCCGCCCTGCCGGCCCCGACTTCCCCGGCGCCGCCCCGCGCCTACCTGCTGTCTCCCACATCTTCCAGCGACCTCTACCTCGTGGTGCTACAGTGCTTCGACCGGATCCAGATCTGAGAAATTCCTCGGGTTGACTTTTTCCCTCCTAACCCTAACTTTTTAGCCTTTTTCCTCATGCCATAACTCTGCACCCGTAGCTCCGATTCGTGCATGTAGCATATCAAAATGTTCGTCTCGACGAGTACATCATTTCATCCCATTGCATCATTTTCATTTGAGCTCATCTTGATGCCCGAAATGCTGTTGGAAGAGGGCTATGTGATGATTATGTTAGATCTGTTTCAGCAAATAGCCTTTTGTCATTTTTGCCATGATTAATGTGTGCATGCTATGATCCTGAGCTCTACATGTGTTTTGTACAATGCCATGCCATCTTTACAGGGATGTATGCCATGTATTTTTGTGATCTTTGTGGTGACTAGAACAAGTATGCAAAGTAGCTTACTCGGTGATGCTGATTTCAGGGACTTAGAATTTCACTAAGTCCTTGTCCTGATATTTTTTTATGACATATGTTCATGTTGTTTCCTAGTGATCCGTGCCTCTTTTGAGGATGATCAGTAAGGATGTTTTGTTAATATTGTTGTGCTCTATCCATAAATGTCTTTGTTTGCATTTATGGAGCACCCTAGCTTGAGTCAATCGAGCTCTACTTTTGCTATAAAATGATCCTGGCAGATTGTTGACATGTTTAGCGATTTTGCCGAGCTTGTTGTTATTGATCCGTGCATGCTATGTTGTTGTTCCTGCCATGTCTAGCTTCTATGCCATGTCTTCTTTATGGGTGTATACTTAGTTTGTCATGCCATGCCTTGTAGTGAGTGCATCGAGCTCGTAAACATGCCTACTCGTTAACTGTTTTGCATGCTCCAGTTTTTCTCAAAGTCTGAATCTGTTTATGTTTTTGCTATGTTCACATGCTTGTAATTGTATTTTCTGATCCCTTTTGGCTCAAGGTCACTAAGGGACTTTTGTTATATGCTTAGAGTAGCTTCATGCCATACCTTGCTTTGCCATGATATGTTCCTGTAGAATGTAGTTTTCATGCCCTAAAGTTTGCTTCCTGATGATAAATTCCTGACATGCTGTTAATTTCACTAAGTCTGTAACCTGTTATCTTTTACACTTTTGCCATGCTTGTTTGAACCTGTTAATGAGTGAATTAGCCATAGCTCAGTGTTCATCTTTTGTCAAACATCATGAGTGGATCCCTTCCATGTATTTTGTTGCCATGTTTGAGTGTTGTAGCATATTTATCTTGATGCATCTAGATGGCTACTTGCTGTTTATCGCAGATCGGTGCCATATTTGTTTTGCTTGCCATTTCCAAATCGTGCATCCGATTCCGGTGATCTTGATATCGATTTTGACCGAAATCGTCTCATCTTTCCAGTGGCACTCTTGGATTTCCAAGTTGAGGCCAGGTTCAATCATTCCTTTCCAAATCATGCATATGCACCGCATACCGCATCCCACATATCATACCATGTTCATGTGTTGGTTGTTTACTATGTTGTGTGCTTATTTCCGGTGTTGCTTCTTAGGGTTGGTTCTGTTAACGTCGCGTTTGTGAGGACCTGTTCATCTACGTCCGTTTGTCTTCCTCATGGACTCGTTCTTCTTCCTTGCAAGATTTCAGGCAAGATGACCATACCCTCGAAATCACTTCTATCTTTGCTTGCTAGTTGCTCACTCTTTTGCTATGCCTATGTTGCGATACCTACCACTTGCTTATCTTGATGAAAAGAAAATATATCCTCTTACTATTAGTGCTAACCTTTCAGAGAAGGAGGAAGAGAAATTATTGAAAACTCTGAAGAAGCACCGTGCTGCTATTGGATATACTCTTGATGATCTTAAGGGCATTAGTCCCACTCTATGCCAACACAAAATAAACTTGGAGGAAGACTCCCAAACCAGTGATTGATCACCAACGACGGATGGACACTAAGATGAAAGAAGTGGTAAGAAATGAAATACTAAAGCTCCTTGAGGCAGGTATAATTTATCCCGTTGCTGATAGTAAGTGGGTAAGTCCTGTTCATTATGTCCCTAAGAAGGGAGGTATTACTGTTGTTCCTAATGATAAAAATGAATTGATCCCGCAAAGAATTATTACAGGCTATAGGATGGTAATTGATTTTCGCAAATTAAATAAGGCTACTAAAAAAGTTCATTACCCTTTGCCTTTCATTGATCAAATGCTAGAAAGATTATCCAAACATACACCTTTTTGCTTTCTAGATGGTTACTCTGGCTTCTCTCAAATACCTGTGTCAGCTGATGATCAATCAAAGACCACATTTACTTGCCCTTTCGTTACTTTTGCTTATAGACGTATGCCTTTTGGTTTATGTAATGCACCTGCTACCTTTCAAAGATGTATGATGGCTATATTTTCTGACTTTTGTGAAAAGATATGTGAGGTTTTCATGGACGATTTCTCCTTTTATGGATCCTCTTTTGATGATTACTTAAGCAACCTTGATCGAGTTTTGTAGAGATGTGAAGAAACTAATCTACATTTGACGGAATTAAGTGAAGTTACATCCACGCGCCGGCATGGCGTGCGAACAGGCAGAAGCTATACCGTCAGGCCTACGATATGGGTCTAGTAGGCATGACATCTAGTGGGTCCCGCATAGTTCTCGAGAACTCTTTGGGGGCTTGCAGCCGTTTATCCACCGGGCAAGCCAGCAACCCCACGCCGTTCGCACGCCCTACTTGTCCCCGTCTTCTACCTTACAATAGTTCACTCCCAGTCGTCCCATCCTTTCACATTAGTTCGCTCCCAGTTTTTTTTGCGGGGTACAACAGTTCAACTTCTCCTAACCCTCCTCCAAAATCCATGGCCTCCCAAATCTCCATGGTCTCCATTGAGTACCAGGTTAGAGCCATCACCGGCAATCAGTTCATCGTCATCTACACACATGGATCCAAGACGGTGAAAGCATGGCTTGCTCGCTTCCTACGCATGTTCAACAGTTCAACGGATGAGTGGGTCGCTGGGCTAGATGTTGAGTACACCACAGTCCTGGGACGAGAGAAGGATCTAAAGGACGAAGAGAGGAAGAAGCTCGTCATCATCCAGGTTTGCGTACATAACGTTTGCTTGGTCTACCACATATGCCATGCCGACGTTGAGTGCCAGGATTTTAAGAACTTCCTCAAGGACAAAAGAGCAAAATTCATTACTACAGGTTTTAAGAACGATAGTGACGTCTTGCGTCGGATAGGTCTCTTTGTAGGCCAGCCCTTCGATCTCCAGAAGGCAAGCCTGGTGTCCTCCTCTCAACCTTCAATGTTGACCCTGGCAACAGCCATGATTGATCCTTCGTACGCTAAACTGAAGAAACCTCATCACGAGTTTCATCATGCATGGGAGTCGAAGACATTAGATGAAGATCACATCTTGTATGCAACAATGGATGCCTACCTTTGTTTAAATATCTACAAGGGTTGGATGAAGAAGCAGAGCCCAGTGTCCGGTTCAAGCAAAGAAGCGTCGGCGAAGAGGAAGAGGAAGAGGGACGAGGACGAAGTCGAGGACGTGGACTCGGACTCCAAGTAGGTGGCAGTGCCGTCGCTCATGCTGGTTCTACTGCAGTGTCAAGCGGACTAGTTGCTTATTAGTTTATTTTCAAGGGTGTGTTGTGCTGAGGCCCCAGCTGAACTATGTTTATGTTCTTTCTCGTTATTTGAACTCTTTAGTACGTACAGTAGTACTAGTACTATGTCTTACTATTATTCTTCTTGCAGTTGGTACTACTGCTCGTATCTTCGTGTTCCTACTGTACTTAATATGTTCGTACTAGTAGTATAATTTGGGTCAGTCGATTTGTGAAAGAAGTTCGACGGAGCGAAGGAAGAAGACGGCAGAAGAGGTGGAAGAAGCCCTTCTAGCCATCAATGTTGCATCAAACGGCTCACATGAGTCGACTGACCCAAATTTCTCCTTCAGATTGCAGGATCCATGTGGCATTCAAGGTCTCGAAGGTAGATTCCGCGTCCGCACCCGGTTTGCGGGCTCGACGCGCGCGCGACCGGCTTCCGCCACGACAGCCACCATGCGCGCCTCCTCCGCGCGGGCGGAGACAACAATTACACGCTAGTTCCTCCTCGCCGGCGTGTTGGAGCACGCGCTCGTCCTCCTCTTCGTACGCTGTGTGCATAGACACGGCTCCACCAGCTACTCGCGTGCTTGGCAGCGCGGTGGCATCGCGAGGAGGGACTGCAGACGACGTGAGCGGGCGAGCCTTCGGCTTCATGGCACAGGGATGGCGGCGACATGGCGGTGATGGGCGAGAAATTGTTGGCCGGAGCAGGCGGGCGCCGGCATGCGCAACGGCGGCGATATATTGATGAGTGCGCGTGTGGGAGCTTACTTTAGTTTTATATATAAGGTTGGTCAAACTTAAAAGAAAACCGTACTAGCACACGTAACCATTAGACTTAAGCAACGCTTTTATTAGTTACTAGCTTATGTTCTTGCCCATTGTGACCAGCCTTAGTACCACGGCCATGATACGGAATCCTGTGCAAGCGCGTGAACCGCGGCCACGCGGTCAATCGAACGGTGCGTCACCGTGTCGCGCTCGAAGGACATCCACCGAACCTTTTTGTGTGTGTGAAAACAGTCCTCGAATATTACTCAACTTTTTTTTCCTGTGAAAGTTCTTGACGCTGCAATATTTCCATATATTTGAATTTAGCTCCAGTTCGTGTTTATTTGAATTTGGACGTTTTAGGTGCGCCCTAGTTTTTTTAATACTGATTTTGTGTGTGTGACTGAGAGAGAACGTGTGTATGTGTCCATATGTGTGTTGTGGCGGAAGGGTAATGTGGAGACGGTGTGCGTGTGATACAGACATAGAGAGGTGTGAATGTGCAAATGATCGTGCATGAGTGAGACATAGACAGATGTCGATACGTTGTGTATACATGAGAGAATGGTCTTGTAGTTTACTTGTGTGTGTGTATGAGAGAGAGAGAGAGGGAGAGAGAGAGACAGAGAGACGAGCATCCGTAACAGAACAACCATCTCTCTCGATTCGTCCGTCCCTCGCACGGTCGCATGCAACACATGCATCAACGCGCACATCTTGACACCCTCACCCGCCCCCTGCCCACCTCAAGGCCCGCACAATCTCTTCGTGAATACCCATTTCTCTCCTTAGGTTTGTTTTCTCTCAATATCTGACACACACACACACAGAGAGAGAGAC
The DNA here is from genome assembly GCF_003073215.2 of Triticum urartu. NCBI lineage: Eukaryota > Viridiplantae > Streptophyta > Magnoliopsida > Poales > Poaceae > Triticum > Triticum urartu. The sequence continues at coordinate 288,473,777 of NC_053022.1, forward strand.
ACACGCAGCACAACACACACACACACACACACTCCCCCGAGCACACAATTCATCCCCATCCAAGGTTATACGGCGACCACTCTCGCTTGTGCTTCTTTGCACCCCAACATGCACAACACCTCAATCTTCAAAGAGGGCAACGAGCAGATCGAAGACGGCGACCACACCGTGCTAGAGAATGCGGGGTCATTTGGAAGCAGGGTGATGTGACGACGGCTGACTGACTCCTCCCCCCACCCTCTCTCTCTCTTGCACAAAATTACCAATCCCTCTCTCCCCCCCACAAAATTGTCAATCCCTCAACCCGCGAGATCCTTCCCCTCTCGTCCATGTTTTTCCTGCTCTCTCATCAAACATGTTGTCTCTTCTCCTTCCACGTATACAAAATCCAGATGCACACGCATCTCATGTATATTACATGTATGCATCTTTCTCACAGACCTAACTTCTTCCTCTCTCTTTCTCTCTCTCTCTCTCTCTCTCTATCTCGTTAGGTTTGTCTCCTAATCTCTCGTCCACATACATACAATATTTCCCGCCCTATCTGCTCCATCTTCAAAAGCTCTCTCTGCACGTTTCATTCACACATTGGGATATGTCAAAATGTTGCTTCTATAATGGCTGATGTAGAGTTATGGTTGTTCTTGTTGCATCCTACAAAGTAATAACTATGAAATGCATTTAGATTCTCATTTGACTGGGATTATGTGAGTTTGAGCATGTTGTGAAGTACTATAGACCTTGTATACATCTTGGGATTCGACAATGATTGTAACTATTGAATTGTATAGACCATTACATTCGAAGTCAATAGCCTAATATATTTATTTCACAATTTCAAAAAATGATTAGTTCACTACAAACTAAGAAAACGAATGTGTACTCCCTCCATTTTTATTTAAGTTCGCGTATTAGCATTGGTCAAAGTCAAGTTTTGTAAACTCTCAGAAAGCTTATAACAAAAAATATTAACATATACAATAACAAATAAATACCATTAGATTCATTATTGAATGTACTTTCACATCATACATATTTGTTATGGTAAATGTTTATATTTTTCTATAAACTTGGTCAAACTTTAGGAAGTTTGACTTTGGTCAAACCTAATATGCAGAGTTTACTACTACTACTCGCTAGTTGCTTAGCCGAATCACTCAACACGCCACACGGGGAGTCCAGTGTCACAAAATTTTGAGGTCAGCGGGAAAATCTCCCGCGACCCTGATTCGAGCAGTGGGAAGTTACCATCATAGCCTTTGGAACAGGCCTACGGATGATGCTTGGTAGGGGGCTATTTTCGTAACTTCAGGTTCACCCTACCCAGCCAACCCCACCCCGGCACCCAGAATAGTACACCTGAATACTCCCCAATTTCTATCCCCACCGCAAAATAGACTTCTCCACGCCACCGCAGCCTTCGTGCTCCTCCCCTTTACATCGACGCACTCATCCACCGCAGCGCATCTGCCTCATCGATGACCTCGTACGCCGCACTGGAGCCGGTCCATCGTCATCGTACACGGAGCCTCTTCCCCGGCATCGTCTTCCACGGTCTCGGATCTGTTTCCCGGAAGCCGACGCCAAGCGCAGAAGTACCACCGTCGTGGACAATGAACTGACTCCCGTTGCCGACCATGACTCACAGAGGCCGCCGCGACCATCGTTCTCCTCCTCGATTGGTAATGTGTGTATTGAATCACTTAGCAGTACATGTGCAGTTCCAATTTTGTTCATACCTACCCTTCAAATTTCCTGGGTGCTATTGTTCCCGTAAAAGCAATTGGTTATAGCCTCCATTGTCCCACAAAATATCAGCTTGTAATTGTGCGTCGCTCCTGTATCACGCTGTGCTTGGGTAGGTTTTTCATCTGCAACCAGTAGTGTGGCAAATGATGGAAATGTTTTTAGAACTAGCAAAATGCCTATGCATTGCACGCATCAAGATGCATTTGTATGAGTAGTTTATCTTGTTGGAGATGCTCCAACATGGCAGACGAGTGCTTTAATGTTGCCCACAAGATGCACGAGTATTACTATTGAAAAGATTTCAAAACCACGAGTTGCCATGTTGAGATTTTAAAACCACGAGTGCGAACATGCAGAGGAGCAATGAAGACCAAACACGGGATATTCAGGACATCTTCAAGGAGCGTGGCAAGTTAAAGAGGAGCTGCACCGAACCTATAAAACGAGCTTTGGTAAGTAACACCCTTTCAATTACTTTCGTGTAGCCTCGTGTTCTTCGATGTGTATATGTTGTAGTTTCTGTTTCTCTTAAGCGTGGTGTTCTTCGATGTGTAATAAGAAGAGTCTTAATCGTCCTAATGCTTTTGTTTTTAGCTTGATGTAGGAAGTGGGTGTTCTCACCTTGTAGTCTGTTTTTATTTATTTTTTCCTTTTGAATTCACTTCTCCGAGTTCTGTTTATATGGCTTCTACTAAATGGATCTAGGTTGCTCTAAAAAAGAAGTAACTTCATGTCAGGATGCAGTTCCTGCGAGGAGGGAAGTATGGTCAACCTCGAGATCATGTGTCCAAAATGAGGCTAGATTACACACAAGGTGCCAGTTCCCTAATGATGCTGGATTAGACACAAGGTGCAAATTCCCAGATGATGCTGGATTACACACAAGCCAGGTGGAGTCGTCAGTTGTTCGTGTCCTCGTGGCATTAGTAAAGGCTGAAAGAAAGCATGCAGCAGCCCTTGAGAATGTAGTTGAGTTCCTGAAGAAGCGAAAAGAGCAATCAGATGCTCTCTTCACCCAAGCCAAAGAAGAGATGGAAGAAGCCAGAAATAAGCTAGCAGAGGCAGAGCAGGCTAGGCGTCTCCTGCTATCTAAAACTGTTGTCAATACCAAATTTCCTTCATAATAGTTAGGTTCAAATCTTTATCCAGTCAGCATGCCTGTTGTGATGTCCGTGCATCTACTGATGTGGCACAAAATGTTTTTTTCGGGTCATGTAATAACAGCAATTACTTTCCAAACAATAACAGACGAAGCATTGGACATGGTATAGTTCACGCGCAAGCCCGACATTCCAAGTTCAACTTCCACATGAAACTCATGTTCACAGATATCTGCACATTCATACATAATGTCCACAACCATAATTCACTTCAAAGCCAAAAATTTGTGAGGAGAGTTATAAATAAAGAAAATCCTCTACTAGTTCCTGCTACCAGTGTGAGCACAACAAGTCAAGACCATGCGTAAATTAATTATATTTTAGTCATTTTTTGTGTTCTAAAATGCCTGCCGGCTCGCGGAAGGACATGTTGCTGGCACACGCGCGGATTCAATGAAGGCAGGCGGGGCAGTCTTAAGCTGGTTGCACGCGGCAAGGAGGCGTGCTCAGCCGGGCCTGCAGCGAGTGCGGCCCTCTTGGCCGGCGCGCCGGTTCAATGCCTGCGCTATGAGAGGTCGCGTCCGTGTCAGAGCAATCACTCCCTCCAGTCCTTTTTTGTTTGGGTATAAGAAAATCTCATTTTCCATCCACATTTTAGTGGTAGGAGTTATGCGTGTGTGTCTGTGTGTGTGAGAGAGAGAGGAGACGGTAGTCGGGGTTGTTTGATCGGTAAACAAATGAATAATGTCAGTCTGGGATGGAGACGAAAAGGAGATGCAACAAATGTTGTGTCTACAGGAGAGATAGAGAGAGTAATTTTAGTGGTATGAGTCATATGTAGAGACATATAGGGTGTGTGAGAGAATCCCATAGAGAGAAAGACAAAGTGAAAGACGAGTGGAGACTGTGTTTGGCGGTGAAAAAGAAAGCTTAGGTACCGAGTGATACCAGAGAACAGTAGAGACGTGAGAGATAATGAAAACCGTGTAATTTATAATGATAGGGAGAGTGTGACACTTCTCAAGGGAGACGTCGAGAGACCATGTTTGCGAGGATAGGAGCAACATGAAGTGAGCGTGCGGGTGAGCTGGAGAAAAGAGAGTGATAGCTACCTGAAGGAGCATGCATGCGAGAGAGATGGGCGTGAAAGGAGTGAACAAAAAAGGGATTCAAATATTTGAATTCGAGATGATGATACATGTAATCCATACTCGAACCAAAATTGATCTATCAAACATGCATACTCATATGAATTCACGCACATCTATGTTATTTAATATGTAGATATTATTGATCCATACATTTTAGTAGAACATAATTTGGTTAAATTTTTTCGAATTCAACCTTAAGATTTTGAGATCGTTGTATTTGTAAATCATATTATACATATAAAGGAGCAGAATTCTTTGTTGTGCTTTTGAAAGTGTATATAAAAAAATGATGTATATAGAATGTAATTCCAATTGAAAATGGATCCCGCCCGAAAAAATAGAATACAAACGGGATTCAAATTGACTTGGCACGGTAAACGTGCACTTTGCAAAATTTGAACGAAGCGGGGAAAGTCGCAGTAACCACCTGAAACCAAAACCTGCGAGATGGAAATCACTACTGCCTATCCCTGCCATGCAAAGCCTATATGCTGGATTTCTATAGGTTTCGATAGGGGTAGGTTTGTAATTTCACCCAAACGTGACGTAACTGCCTCTCACCCGGATTCATACATGGTGGGTGCCAAAACACAGTGTGTCCTCGGCCGAAATCGACTCCCTCCCCGATTCATATTCATACATGGTGGGCGCCAAAAACAAACTCTCGTCGGCAAATATTCGGTGTATGTGAGATTACCGTCATATCCCCAACTGACTAGTGTTGCTGTGATGTAGTAGAAATTTGAAACGGGGGCTAAGTTTGTAAATTTCCTCGCATTTGAGACAAGCACGCCCTGAATACATGGTTCCCCCCTTCCTCTCTACCTCCCCTTTCCCCATTCGTACTCCGTGGGCGCCAAAACACCCTCTCCACCCCACCCTCCTCCGTCCGCCGCCGTCCTCCTCCACCATGCCGGAGCTGATACCCCTACGCCGTCGTCCATTACAAGAGATCGACCTCTCTCATCCACGGCTTCGGACCGGGATCCTTGCATCCCGTCCTCTCGCTTCTTCCCCGCCGTCGTCCACCTTGCCGGCGCCGCTCCTACGACCGTCTCATCCACCACGCCCCGCCGCCACCATCTACCCTCCTAGATCTGCTTCCACACCACCGACAGCCATCGCTACCGCAGCACCATCAAATTCTCAGCAGATGCGTACACGGCGCCGCACCAGAGGCGGTACTCTTTCATATCTGCTCAACTTATTTATCGCAGCAAGAAAATAGATCGCCACTGCTTTACTCTGATTTCTTGTCTTGGTTGCGAAGTTGCCTTTGTCCGGTTTGCACCTTCAGATCCGCCATGGCACGCTCAACACCATACTCGCAATGCTTATGGTTTTCCCCTTTTATATTCCACACTAGTTTAATCACAGTAGACTAAATTACAAAACTGGGTCAGTTGATTTTTCAAAGCTCGCCGGAGTTCGCCGGTGCGATCGAAGGGGCTCGGGTGGGGACGGTGGTTGTGGGGGGTGGTGGTGGGGCCTCGTTGAACGAAGAAAACTCGACGCGGGCGGGGGCGGGGGTGGCGGAGGAACACAGGCGGTGGGGCCGGTGGTTCGGCCGGCGGCCCGTGCGGTGTTCTGTATGGGAAGCACAGTATGTTCCTTGTCAGGAAGGGGAGCAGGGACATCTGCAGTCAACAACTGATAGAGCTAGCCTGTACGTGATCGATGGGCTTTCAATTACTAGCGGCAATACAACACCATAATTTCCAGCCAGTTCCACTTTCCCGATTTATATATCCTGATTATGGTGTACCCCTGCTATGTACACTATGGGGCTGTTTGGTTTGTGACTAACTTTGCCAAAGATTGCCATGCCTAAGGTTAGGCAAGTTTGACCAACTTAGGTGAGTGTTTGGTTCAAGCCACATCTTAGGCAAGCCACACTTGGACCCCACATGGCATACACACAAAAAGTGTGGCAAGATTCCCTTAGGCTTGCCAACTTGTGGCTCTCATTTTGATGAACTAACCTTAGTCAAGTTTGGCAAAAATGTGTGGCAAAGTGTGGCAATGCTATTCCTAAAACCAAACAGCCCCTCTGATCTGCCTAGTTGCTGTGTGCTCTTGTTATCATGGTTTGGCAATAAACTCTCTATACAGTATATTATGAACCTATCATCTGCCAGCTATCCTTACTTCTAGAGAATATTTTTTGTGTACTTGTGCCAGATTATATAAATGCACGCACCATATTATAGCACACATGAGCTCTCTCATCAGAATCCAGTGATAGCACACAAGTGTTTACAGGGGCGCCCCTATATTAGAATATCATCTGCATTACAAAGATAATCTCACAACTATTTATGTTTTCATGGTTCTCAGATATTATACACAATTATAGTGAATATCAGAATCCGCGCATCAGAAGAATATTGTGGAACACTGCAATGACTTACAAAATTGGCAGCAAGGCATTGAGTGCCATTCCAGAAGCAATGAAACTCGTACGCTCCCCACCTGTTGATTCTTGTTCAGAATATCATCCTAATGACTATTCTAACCTCGAGGAGTCAAAGGCAGATGGGCTATCCTGTTCACCCATCAAGGTGCTTGTTCTAATTTGGCAAGGTTTTATTAATTGCGCATATCTTGCATATGTTGTCTTGCATTTCTTCTACTTTGTTGCACCACCATCTGCTTAGTTTACTCATCATATATGTCGAGATGCCATGCCCATCCATTATTAATACATATTCCATCTGTCATCATACCATGTTTTTCCACTCAAATGATGTTCTTGTGCATCAGACATCAAAAAGGAACAGGGTGATTGCCTAACCTGAAGAAGCACCAGCAAAGTCCTTGAAAAACATGGTGGTGCCGGAGAAATCAGACAGCACCCCACTTATATTGGCTGTACAACTAGTGACACAAAATGTAGGACCGACTCCAGTACGATGTACCCATACTTCACTGGCCACACCACTAGCCCCACCACACAGGACCTGCACGCCAGCAAAAGGTATACCGATTTCATTTGCCATAGCACCAGCTGTACCATAGAAAAATCCCACTCCAGCAAAAAGTACAGCAAGTCCACTGGCCGAAGACCTATCCCAACTGCAGAGACGGCCAATTCCTGCAGATTGGAACACCATTCCATTTATTCCCAGTTTAAAATACAATGCTTTCAATGTTGTTAGGGACTACGTGCATATATTCCCATCATGGGAAGATTATTGTGAAGACAAACACCATTTTCACATCTTCCTATCCAACTTACGTGTAAGTGCTATTATTCATGGCTATTATTTTCCTGTTTTCTGCTGATTGAACACATCAATGATTTACATTACATTGTTGTAACTAGGCGAGGGTCAATCTGGATAGTCATGACGAGCAAAGCTTGCTTGTGCTTTTCAAGGAAGCATTACAGCAGTATCGGTGTTACCTGAGGAAATCACACTTTGATGGCAAGTCTATAAACGAATTTCCGGTGAAGTCTCATGTGCTAAATTTAGAAGACATTGAATGAAAAAACCTTGTTATGCACTGGTCTCGTTCCGAGGATGAGGTACTGTCTATGAAATCACATGACAATTTGAACTTCTACTTTTCCGCATGTGCCTTACGGATCTTTTTTGCAGGAAATCTGCTCGAAGAAGAATTCTGGTTTGACAAGAACGACAGGACATCGCAAATATGTTGCCCGCTGCTTTGCTCTTGTTAGTACCTGTTGTCCTGTATCACTGTACTTGCATACATACCTGGTTCATTATGTGACAGCAGTATGCATGATAGCTTGCTTATCAATTGTTCGCTCCAAATTATCCGGTCTGTATGAATGGTTACATTAGTGTAGAATATATCCAATGCCAATGTTTTTTAGCTCTGCATTGTTCTTGTAAGTACATGCTGTCCTTTATCAGTGTACTTATAATGACAGGTAGTTGTTCATGTACCATCACTCTGCAGCTTATTTTCCTTTGCCCTCCATTTTCTACACACCAGATCTATATTTACTCTTAACATAAGGTTTGTACTGAAGAAGTTTAGCTGTGCATTGCTCTTGGTTGTACCTTTTGCCTGTATCGCTGCACTTACATTTATAGCTACTTGGTTATGTAGCATCACTCTTCATCTTATCTTAAATATTCTCCATTTTTCATATATTATCACATCTATATTTACTCTTAACAAAATGTAGAATAAAGGCAATGCTTTTGAAGAAGATTCTGTGGTAAACTTCTTGAATTGCCCCCCCCCCATCAGCATGGACAAGGCCTTTATAGAGCCTGTCTTCACCAATAATGTAAGTTTGTCCATCTCAAGCCTTCAAACTTTGTTGTATATATTTGGTTAGGCATGACTGCAACAGCTGTTTATTTTTGGTGTTTGCATCAAATTGCTTGTTTAAAGTTTATTATATGTAGTTCATAAACAAAAGTTCGTCCTTTCTCAATTTAAGTTTTCAGTTGTACAACCAAGTTCCTTCTTCATACCATGTAAATTAAACTATACAAAGCAAGTGATCTTCTTTTGCACTGCATGTATGCTTCTGTTCTTCATCCGTAATCCAGTGGTGTGGTGAACCTACCCACTACAACACAATGTCATATTCTGCAATGTCTTAACTATGAACAATGTCATGTCATTCTACTATTATTTAAACCGTCTCTTTATTTGCTAATCTGAAATGGTATAAATTGACAGCACACTAACCATTGATACTTATGAGTTCTTGATCTGTAATCCAGTGGTGTCGTGAAGCTGCCAACTCCTTCACAATGTCATTTCCTGCCATGTCTTGACCTGAACAATACCATATTGTGTTAATGCAATTTTAAACTGTGTCACTTTATTCGTCAGTAAGAAATGTGATGAATTGTCAGCACTGATACTTTTATGTGCAAAACATGCCATATGTCTGCTTGTTTATCTTTCAGAGTGAGGAAGACATAAGTGTTGAACAAGCGCAGTCTCATCATCTTGCTCCGCTGCTTGCGCTGCAGCTCCCCAGCAAGGCTAACCTTTTCTTGGACTCTATTGAAGTGCTGTCGGTTTTGTATATTATTTTGTCGGCGTGTTTATTTGCACTGGTGGCGATCTTTGATGCCCAGTGTATGTAATCTGCTGTCTGCTTGTGCTTTATTATCATAGTGGCGAACTTTGATGCCCAGTGGATGTAATATGTCGTAATTTCTTTATTGTATAGTCTAGGTTTTTTCTTATTCATGATGCTACAGTTATTTTACTGTATATATATCCTGTCTTCGCAGTAAACCGGCCAAACCGTAAAATTACGGTACATAATCGGGCCGTCATGCAATCACGATGTAGGTTGGGCCTGAAACATGCCGATCAGCTCACGAGCCGGCAGTAGCCTGAAATGAACCCCGGCCCATGATTGTGCGAATCAAATCACGGGCTTTTAACAGGCTGAAAAATTGTCTCGGTCCTTATTTGGCCCAATCAGATATCGGCTGCGAGCAGGCCGGATGCAAATCGGGCCGTAGTTAGGCCCAACTATATGACGGGCTTTTAACAGGATGAAATTAATATAGGGACAAAATGTTAAACGGGCCCTTAATAGGCCAAAACTAATACCAGGCCGAATTACTAAGTGGGCCTTTAGCAAGTGGGCCCAAAAGCATAGTGTCCAGTTGACGGGCCGAATCTAATATGGGCCATAATTAGGCCCAAAATCTCTTAAAGGGCCGGACCTGATATGGGCCGTAATTTGGCCAAGAACGTGGTAGGATTTTAATGGGCCGGATCTCATATGGGCCACTATTAGGCCCGGAGCATGGCAGGCCATTAATAGACCGTATCAAATATGGGCCGGCATTTGGCCCAGAAACATGGCAGCCAGTTAACGGGCCGGCCTACTAGGGTCCTCAAAATATTGTGGGCCTACAGCTGGGCCGGCCCATTAATGTCGGCGAAATCTCGTGGGCCTTTAGCTGGGCCGGCCCATTATGATCCGCTAGAATTTTGTGGGCCTTTACCTGGGCCGGCCTATTATGGCACACAAAAATCTTGTGGGCCTTTACCTTGGTCGACCCATTATGGCCCGCGAAATCTTGTGGGCCTTTAGCCGGGCCAGCCCATTATGGTCCGCAAAATCTCGTGGGCCTTTAGCTGGGCCGGCCCATTATGGTCCGCAAAATCTTGTGAGCCTTTAGTTGGGCCGGCCCATTTAAACTTGTTGGGCCGTGCCACGTGTCGATGTATCATAGGCGCCTTCTGTCCAGTGAGTGGATGACATCTGTCCCGACGATGAGCCGACATGTGTTTCCTCTAGCCAATGATGATTTTACACGTGGAAAATCCCCATTGGTCGGGGCTGTTAACGGGTTATCGGATCCAAAACCCGACCCGATAGCTTAACGGCATTCCGTTACGGTAGATGCCATGTGTCAGTCACCCTTGATGAAAGCACTTCTGTGACGCGCGATTTATCGTCATGGAAGTGGACACTTCCGTGATGATAATTTTGGTAATGTCATGGAACACTTCTACGACAGCACAGGTATGATTATCTTGATTCTGTCATAAATTTGTCATGGATGTACATGCATGACAAAAAAGCGACCTACTGTGACAAACACGTATCATCACGGAAGTGTATTTTTTTGTAGTGCAAGCAATTGTTTCATACTTTTGACATTTCCAAAACTTTTTCGATCTTCACACAATACATGAGCGTGAGCCATGGATATAGCACTATATGTGGAATAGAATGGTGGTTGTGGAGAAGACAAAAAGAGGGGAAGATAGTCTCACATCAACTAGGCGTATCAACGGGCTATGGAGATGCCCATCAATAGATATCAATGTGAGTGAGTAGGGATTGCCATGCAACGGATGCACTAGAGCTATAAGTATATGAAAGCTCAACGAAAGAAACTAAGTGGGTGTGCATCCAACTCGCTTGCTCACGAAGACCTAGGGCATTTTGAGGAAGCCCATCATTGGAATATACAAGCCAAGTTCTATAATGAAAAATTACCATCGGTATATGAAAGTGACAGAATGAGAGACTCTCTATCATGAAGATCATGGTGCTACTTTGAAGGAAGCACAAGTGTGGTAAAAGGATAGTAACATTGTCCCTTCTCTCTTTTTCTCTCATTTTTTTTTGTTTGGGCCTTCTCTTTTTTTTGGCCTCTTTTTTTTCGTCCGGAGTCTCATCCCGACTTGTGGGGTAATCATAGTCTCCATCATCCTTTCCTCACTTGGGACAATGCTCTAAAAATGATGATCATTACACTTTTATTTTTCTTACAACTCGATACTTAGAACAAAATATGACTCTATATGAATGCCTCCGGCGGTGTACCGGGATATGCAATGAATCAAGAATGACATGTATGAAAGAATTATGAACGGTGGCTTTGCCACAAATACGAGGTCAACTACATGATCATGCTAGCAATATGACAATGATGGAGCGTGTCATAATGAATGGAATGGTGGAAAGTTGCATGGCAATATATCTAGGAATGGCTATGGAAATGCCATGATAGGTAGGTATGGTGGCTGTTTTGAGGAAGGTATTTGGTGGGTGTATGATACCGACGAAAAGTGCACGGTATTAGAGAGGCTAGCAATGGTGGAAGGGTGAGAGTGCGTATAATCCATGGACTCAACATTAGTCATAAAGAACTCATATAATTATTGCAAAAATCTAGAAGTTATCAAAGCAAAGTATTACATGCATGCTCCTAGGGGGATAGATTGGTAGGAAAAGACCATAGCTCGTCCCCGACCGCCACTCATAAGGAAGACAATCAATAAATAAATCATGCTCTGACTTCATCACATAACGGTTCACCATACATGCATGCTATGGGAATCACAAAGTTTAACGCAAGCATTTCTCAAATTCAAAACTACTCAACTAGCATGACTCTAATATCACCATCCTCATATCTCAAAACAATTATCAAGCATCAATTTTTTTCTTAGTATTCAATGCACTCAAAAGAAAAGTTTTATTATTAATCTTGCATACCAAGCATATTAGGATTTTAAGAAAATTAGCATGCTATTAAGACTCTCAAAATAATCTAAGTGAGGCATGAGAGATCAATAGTTTCTATAAAACAAATCCACCATCGTGCTCTAAAAGATATAAGTGAAGCACTAGAGAAAAATTATAAATCTCAAAAGATATAAGTGAAGCACATAGAGTATTCTATCAAATTCCAAATCATGTATGGCTCTCGCAAAAGGTGTGTACGGCAAGGATGATTGTGGTAGACTAACAAGCAAAGACTCAAATCATAAAAGACGCTCCATGCAAAACACATATCATGTGGTGAATAAAAATATAGCTCCAAGTAAAGTTACCGATAGAAGTAGACGAAAGAGGGGATGCCTTCCGGGGCATCCCCAAGCTTTGGCTTTTAGGTGTACTTAGATTATCTGGGGGGTGCCATGGGCATCCCCAAGCTTAGGCTCTTGCCACTCCTTGTTCCATAATCCATCAATTCTTTACCCAAAACTTGAAAACTTCGTGAGCTCCGTTAGCGAAAGAAAACAAAATACCACTTCAAGATACTGTAATGAACTCAATCTTTATTTATATGGGTGTTAAACCTACTGTATTCCAACTTCTTTATGGGTTATAAACTATTTTACTAGCCATAGATTCATCAAAATAAGCAAACAACACACGAAAAACAGAATCTGTCAAAAACAGAACAATCTGTAGTAATCTGTAGCTAGCGCAAGATCTGGAACCCCAAAAATTCTGAAATAAATTTCTGGACGTGAGGAATTTATCTATTAATCATCTTCAAAAAGAATTAACTAAATAGCACTTTCGAAATAAAAATGACAGAAGTTCTCTTGAGTGCTAAAGTTTCTGTTTTTTACAGCAAGTTCAACAAGACTTTCCCCAAGTCTTCCCAACGGTTCTACTTGGCACAAACACTAATTAAACACAAAAGACACAACCAAAACAGAGGATAAATAATTTATTTATTACTAAACAGTAGCAAAAAGCAAGGAATAAAAATAAAATTGGGTTGCCTCCCAACAAGCGCTATCATTTAACGCCCCTAGCTAGGCCCAACAAGCAAGAATAGATCTAGGTATTGCCATCTTTGGTAAGCAATCCATAAGTGGCTCTCATGATAGATTCATATGGTAATTTTATTTTATTTCTAGGGAACTGTTCCATGCCCTTTTTTAATGGAAATTGAAATCTAATATTCCCTTCCTTCATATCAATAATCACCAACCGTTCTAAGGAAAGGTCTACCAAGAATAATAGGGCAAGAAGGATTGCAATCTATATCAAGAACGATAAAATCTATGGGCACATAATTCCTATTTACAACAATAAGAACATCATTAATTCTTCACATAGGTTTCTTAATAGTGGTATCCGCAAGATGCAAGTTTAGAGAGCAATCATCAAAATCACGGAAATCTAGTAAATCACACAAAGTTTTGGGAATAGTTGAGACACTAGCACCCAAATCACACAAAGCATAAAACTCATAATTTTTAATTTTAATTTTAATAGTTGGTTCCCACTCATCATAAAGTTTTCTAGGGATAGAAACTTCCAATTCAAGTTTTTCTTCATAAGATTGCATCAAGGCATCAACGACATGTTTAGTAAACGCTTTATTTTGACTATAAGCGTGAGGAGATTTTAGCACGAATTGCAACAAGGAAATACAATCAATCAAAGAGCAATTTCAATAGTTAAATTCCTTGAAATCCATAATAGTGGGTTTAGCAACATCTAGAGTTTTAATTTCTTCAATCCCACTTTTATCAAATTTAGCATCAAGATCAACAAATTCCGAATTCTTAGAACGCCTTCTAGGTAAAGGTGGATCATGTTCAGTCCCCTCATTATCAAGATTCATATTGAAAAACAAAGATTTAATAGGGGACACATCAATAACTTTTAGATCTTCATCATTATTTTCATAGGAACTAGAAGAACACGCTTTTATAAAGGCATCTTTCTTAGCATGCATCCTAGCGGTTCTTTCTTTGCACTCGTCAATGGAAATTCTCATGGCTTTGAGAGACTCATTGATATCATGCTTAGGAGGAATAGATCTAAGCTTTAAATAATCAACATCAAGAGAAATTCTATCAACGTTCCTAGCCAAATCATCAATCTTAAGCAATTTTTCTTCAATCATAGCATTAAAATTCTTTTGCGAAGAAATAAATTCTTTAATATTAGATTAAAAATCAGAGGGCATCTTATTATAATTTCCATAAGAATTGTTGTAGGAATTACCATAATTATTAGAGGGATGATTAGGATAAGGCCTAGGATTGAAATTTCCTCTATACGCGTTGTTACCAAAATTGTTCCTACCAACAAAATTCACATCCATAGATTGATTATTATTCTCAATCAAAGTAGACAAGGGCATATCATTAGGATAAGAAGAAACACTCTTATTAGCAAATAATTTCATAAGTTCATCCATCTTTCCACTCAAAACATTAATTTCTTCTATCGCATGCACCTTTTTATTAGTAGATATTTCAGTATGCCATTGAGAATAATTAACCATAATATTATCTAGGAGTTTAGTAGCTTCTCCTAAAGTGATTTCCATAAAAGTGCCTCCCACGGCCGAATCCAACAGATTTCTAGAAGCAAAATTCAATCCGGCATAAAAAATTTGTATAATCATCCACAAATTCAACCATGAGTAGGGCAATTACGTATCATTAATTTCATTCTCTCCCAAGCTTGTGCAACATGTTCATGATCAAGTTGCTTAAAATTCATAATATCGTTTCTAAGAGAGATGATCTTAGCGGGAGGAAAATACTTAGAGATAAAAGCATCTTTGCACTTGTTCCATGAATCAATACTATTTTTAGGCAAAGATGAAAACCAAGCTTTAGCACGATCTCTAAGCGAAAAAGGAAATAGCTTCAATTTAACAATATCATTATCGACATCTTTCTTCTTTTGCATGTCACACAAATCAACGAAGCTATTAAGATGAGTAGCGGCATCTTCACTAGGAAGGCCGGAGAACGGATCTTTCATGACAAGATTCAGCAAAGCAGTATTAATTTCACAAGATTTAGCATCGGTAAGAGGAGCAATCGGAGTGCTAAGGAAATCATTATTGTTGGTATTGGTAAAGTCACACAATTTAGTATTATCTTGAGCCATCACGACAAACAAGAAAACTAACACACGAGCAAACAAAAAGCAAACGGGCAAAAGAGGAAAATAGAGAGGGCGAATAAAACGGCAAGGGTGAAGTGGGGGAGAGGAAAACGAGAGGCAAATGGCAAATAATGTAATGCGGGAGATAGGGATTGTGATGGGTACTTGGTATGTTGACTTTTGCGCAGACTCCCCGGCAACGGTGCTAGAAATTCTTCTTGCTACCTCTTGAGCACTGTGTTGGATTTCCCCGAAGAGGAAGGGATGATGCAGCAAAGTAGCGTAAGTATTTCCCTCAGTTTTTGAGAACCAAGGTATCAATCCAGTAGGAGGCTACGCTCGAGTCCCTCGTATCTACACAAAAACAATAGCTCAACGCAACCAACGCGCTTAGGGGTTGTCAATCCCTTCACTGTCACTTACGAAAGTGAGATCTGATAGCGATGATAAATAATATTTTTGGTATTTTTTTGGTATAGAGATGCAAAGTAAATAAAGTAAAAGCAAAGCAATAATAAAGTTATGGAGATTGATATAATGAGAAAGAGACCGGGGGGCCATAGGTTTCACTAGTGGCTTCTCTCAAGAGCATAAGTATTCTACGGTGGGTGAACAAATTACTGTTGAGCAATTGTCAGAATTGAGCATAGTTACGAGAGTATCTAGGCATGATCATGTATATAGGCATCACGTCCGAGACAAGTAGACCGAAACGATTCTGCATATACTACTATTACTCCACTCATCGCCGCCTATTCGCATGCATCCTAGCTGAGTATTCAAGTTAAACCAGAGTAAACGACTTAAAGCATTGACTGCTGTGGGGATATAGGTTCATGCTACTGATAAAAACCTGTTTTCCTCGGTTGCAACCGATACCAGTCGTGCCTGCTGCCCCTCCTGTCCTGGAGAACCCCGCAGTTCCGACCCAAAGCTAAGCCATCGTTCTCCTGCCCAAGAGACCAATCTGTAAGACTGATATTGCGGCTTGAAGATAATCGTACATAAAGATTTGAGAATTCACGCTTTATTATGTGAATTGCTTAAAACCAACCTTATCGGTCTAACCCCACGAAAAGGTTTCGATAGTTTCCGGAGGGGAGACTTAGTTTGAGATGTGAAGCAAGCCTCCTAAAAGCTTGTTGGCTGTAAGAGCTTCGAAGTCTTCGGAGGGGGGTTGGTGATTGTAGGCTCTTGTGATAAGTGTCGGGGCGCTCCGGAACGGCCGAAGATGGACTCTGTGATACAGTTATCCAGACATGGTACACCCTCTTTTTGACTCCGTCTCCGCCGCTTTGTGCGCCTCTGAGCCCAACATTTGATACTGTGTGTCCGGTAGCCCTGTGGTGAGTGCTAAGTGTTGGATTGGCTGCACGCGAAGACCTCCTATGTCAGGCCACATCCCAATAGAATGCCGGTGCCGTATCCATCGAGCCTCTCATACCTTTTCATACACATTAGTGTGACTTCTATATTTCCATCAGAGAAACAATGTCCTCTCGGCGGTCCTAAAATAGTGATTTACTTATATGCGCTACGTTTAGAAGAGGAAAATAAGGCGTTTCGCGTCGTGGGTTTGTACCTCCGTAGTATGCAAACGTTCCGGGCTGCACTTTCCTTTTGCTTGCGTCGACCCGCTCACTGAAACGCCCACGCGGCCAGGTTGTCATGTGGGGCTGGGCCCTGTGCCAGTCGTGGTTACATAACATGAGAGTATGCCCCGCTGCTCTGCCCGCGCCCTTGATAATTTCCAATAATGCTGACTCACTCCTGTCGGCTAGCCGCTGCGGACCGTGACCGATGACAAGCTGATTTGATTTGGATCTTCAACACATGGTGATCCAGTCAAATAATGCTCGCGCATGGACGATCTACATATTACTTGGCTACATGAAGGATAATGTGTACGAACTCCTGTTGTCCAAGTATGATTCTCTGATATTGCCCGTTCTTCGTAAATGGAGTCTCGCAATCTACTCTGCGGTTTGTGCCAGACGTGTCCTTGCGATGCTCGTTCCCGAAAGCCACATATTTGGTTGCAAATTTAAAGACGTTTTGGGAAAAGCATATTCACAGCGAAGATCTGTGTCGTTATCATAGTCGTCGGGTTAAAATCCGGACCTTTCAAGAAGGTGACTTGGTGCTTCGGCTCATCCAGGATCAAACAGACATGCACAAGTTATCCCCACCTTGGGAAGGGCCCTTTGTGGTCTGCAAAAATCTGAACAACGAGTCATACTACCTCATTGATGTTCGAGAGCACAAGGACTCATGTAAGTCCGAGGAGGAGACCCGCCGGCCATGGAACATTGCTCATCTTGGGCCTTCTTACACCCGACCACTGGCTCTTGTGATGTACATATTTCTACCAATGTATATATTATGATTAGTATAATAAAGCCGGCATCCCTGATAATTCAGGGCCTCTGTCATTTCATTTCTGAGAATCTGAGTCTTTATTATCAATTCATAAAGTCACTTGGGGGCTTCCTGCGCATTGAGCATAGCTATGACTACCCTATTGATCCGTCTTATCCGCCTGGACTGAAAAAAATACTTGGGGGCTTCCTGTTTAATGAACAGAGCTTTGTTTACCCTTTTAATTGGCTTGGACGCCAGGTGTATTCACCAAAAATCCGGGTTATCCTACCTTTGTATGCTTGCCACTCGGACCAGGTAATCCTGGAATGACTCGTTGTACTCTTGACAATCAATCTTGTTAAGACCCTGAACTTGTCAAAGTTAAAACGGTGATTGGTCATGTGAGGCCAGGTTTACGGGTTTGAATTAAGGATTAACTCAGTTGTTGTATGGCCCTTTGAATAGAACTTGATATTGAGGCTTGGCAGCCTATGAATGCCTTGTTTTTATTTGCTTTGAACATTTTTTGAGGTTCATCTTTTGTACCATATTGATATATGGTTTAAAATTGATCTAGGCCATGTAGCCTTGATCCTTATGGTTCATATTTGAATCTCTCCGGAGTTTTGGTAACCCGGCCCGGCTTTGGATGATAAGTCGCCAGCGTGCTTTTATTATACGCTTGGAGCTCTGTGCTCTACGCTTTTGGGATGTTACCCTTGTTGCATATGACGTTGTAGGTCGGCAGTATGAATATATTGCATAGGGCGCTGCGCTCTAAGTCTTTGGGTTATTACCCTTATGACCTATGGCATGGTAAGCTGGCAGTATGAAAAAATATCACAGGTATGTTATTTCCTTGTTTGAACAAACGAGGTTTTGATAAACCCGCCCCAGTTATGGATGATAGTCACCAGCGGATTTTATATGGGGCATTATGACCCGCCTTGGGGTAAACCGCCAGGGCACACATTATCTGCTTGTGTGTAGGGAATATGATAAACATGGTCTGCATGATTGATGATATTAAAAGCATAGTTGGTAGATCCTCAACATCAGATCGACAGTTCAAAAGTGTTAATAAACATGCACGAAGGCATGGCAGATCATTGTTTTCAACTAGCCTATTACAAGGCATCATGTGGACAAAGAGAATAAGTGTTTTGAGACACACGACATCCAAATGTTGTGGCTGATAAACCGGCTCATGGATCAAGACTCCTGGTCTTGGTGGGTCGAGGCTTCCGGATCATCCTGCGCTGGCTCTTCTTCTTCCTCCGTTGTCTGGAAGTTAGGCGATCACCAATCGATCCCAGTCAAAGCTTTGAAAATAGCTTCATCGTCTATAAGGGTTGATGGTTCAATGTCAGGAGCGAAGGTGTCACTACAAAAAAAAGACACATCTGTGACATTTTGGGCCGAACGAAAAAAAATCTGTCAAACTTATGACACTTCTATGACGATAATTGTGACAAAACCCGGCATCTCATAGATGTGGTAGGCTCCTACTTCTATGACAAAAAATCATGACAGAAAATGGGCTTTTCCTCATGGGCAGGCCGGAGACGCAGCTGCATGACATTCTTTGGGCCGTCCATGATGGAAAAAACCATGGTAGAAGCGAGGGCGAGGAAAATATCAGGGTGTTCCCAGTTACTGTGGGTGGTCAGGGTCGAGTGATGCACGGAGGTGTGCGCGTTTCTCTCGTACACGCACACGCGTTGGTGCGAGGTGTTGGGCTCTAACTGAACCCGATCGAGGCGTTCACCTACTGAACCCGAGCGATTGCACTGCAGGCTATGCATTAATGAACCGGAGCGATCGATCGATGGCTGTTAACTGGACCTGATCGAGTGATTCCTTCGCTACTGCTGCTAACTGAAGCCGATCAATGCTGCCTCTAGATGAACAGTGAGCGTTGCTGGGGGGTTTGGATGAACAGTTCCCGATGGGGGTGGATGAACACGACCCCGTGGTGTTGCCTCTGGATGAACAGGACCCCGATCGATCGAGCCGGTTAGGGCTAGATGAATAGGATCCCGTGGAGGGCTGGATGAACAGGACGACCCCGTGGAGGGCTGGATGAACAGGATGACCCCGTGGAGGACTGGATGAACAGTAGCCCGTGAAGGGGTGGTTGAACAGGAGCCCATGGAGAGGGCTGGTTGAACAGTAGCCGATGGAGTAGCGCGCGGTGGAGGCTGGATGAACAGGAGCCCATGGATGAACAGTGCAGGTGGAGGCTGGAGGGGGTCGATGGTGGAGATGAACAGTATCCCATGGAGTCCCTTTTGCAGTACGCCACACCCCTCCCGATGAATAGGACCCCCGTTTCGACCGTAGCGCTCCAACACAAGTCTGTTTCCTCCGTTTTGCAGTACGCCACACCCCTCCCGATCAACAGGACCCCATTTCGACCGTAGGAGGTCCGTTTCCTCCGTTTTGCGGTATGCCAGACCCCTCCCAATGAACAGGATCCCGTTTCGAACATGGTCGGTCGAACACAAGGTTGTTTCCTCCATTCTGCGGTATGCCAGGCCTCATTTCCATCGGCTGTTCCGTTCAAGCCGGTTGGCTCCCACGGGTTCCGTCGCCTCCCGATGAACACGATGCATTCCTTTGCCTCCCCATGAACACGACGACGCTGTTGTTTTTTTTGCGGGCGACGATGACAATTTTCTCCGTTCTGACCCAGCCATGTACACAAGCCCTAGCCGTACGTATGCGCGAGTAGGCGTTCGAGACCCCACCCGTATGTACATACGTGGCTGTATTTTCTATCTTGCACACTGGCCGCTGTACGTACGTGTACATGCTACGTGCGCATCTCTACTACGACACGTGCGCGCCTCTACATCGACCAGTATGTACGTACACGTTCACGACCAGAATGACAAGCTACATACGCTTCGACCAGGTGGATCCCGACTGTCAGGCACTTCCTTGCATGCGAAGATGTAGCTGGTGGGTCCCAACAGTCAGGGGGGTGAATCATTTTTTTCCCGGAGGCACTTCCTTGCGTGCGAAGATGTCGCTGGTAGGTCCCAGCTGTCAGGGGGGAAACTTTTTTTCACGAAATATGGTTGCCCGTCCGGTGGGTCCCTGCTGTCCGGTGGAGGAATCGTTATTTTCCGTGTAATAAGGAGGCACTTCCTTGCCGCGGCCGTGGACCCAGCTGTCAGCCTCTCCATGTATAGTCCACGTCCGATGGAAGCCGTTCCTTGACCATGTTGACCACGTTGTGCCAAGAGCACCAGGGCGGTGGACGACGGCGAGGCCTAGGAAGGGGACGGCGCGTAGCCGGGGAAGACGCGACAGTGGATGCCCACGCATAGAGGAGTATGAGGGTTCACTGGTTCACTGCGGTGTGAGGCTGTCATCGCCGCAGAATAACAGGGGGTGTGGGTGAGTAGAGGGATGGCCTGGCCAGCGGTGCGAGTAGTAGGGGACGGTGAGGCCTCTATGGCATCGCAGCCGGCCACGGGAGGCAGGAGCACGAGGCACGACCGGCGCTGGTTTGGGCGGCTGGAGCAAGAAGACCAGAGGTTGAAGAAGCACTACGACCGTTGGATGGGCATCATACAGTCACTGGAGCTAGAATCGTTCCTATTGACTAAGTTGACAAAGCCCTCCGTCCCCGTCAACTTAGTTGGCCCACAAGTCAGCCTCCCACTATTGTGGGTCCCAGCTTGTAGGGGGTATTCATTTTTTTGTGCGTAATAAGGAGGCACTTCCTTGCGTGTGAAGATATAGCTGGTGGGTCTGACCTGTCAGCGGTGGGAACATTTTTTTTCACGAAATATAGAGGCCCTTCCGGTGGGTCCCAGCTGTCAGGTGGAGGAATCATTATTTTACGCGTAATAAGGAGGCATTTCCTTGTGTGCGGCCGTGGACCCAGCTGTCAGCATCTCCACGCACAGTCTACTTCCGATGGTGTCGTTTGTTGACCACGTTGACCACTCCGCTCCAAGCGCATCCAAGGTGGTGGACGAGGGCGAGGCCTCGGACAGCAACGAGCCAAAGATGGGAAGACGCGGGAGTAGAGTCGCAGACAGAGAGGTGTACGAGGGTTAACTGGTTCTGGTGCGGTGTGGTTCAGCAGTCAGTGGAGAAGAACAGGAAGTGTGGAGGGGTGGAGGGATGGCCTGGCCAACGGTGGAGTAGCGCTTCACAGCGAAGCGTGCTAAGCAGAGCTGCTAGCAGCAGGAGGCGGGAGCAGGTGGTCCCGGCGGCACTGGAGGAAGAAGACGAGGGATTGGAGATTTGCTGTCGGTCGTTGGATGTGAATCCAACGGCTAACGATGTCAGAATCATTTGTTGACTAAGTTGACAACGACTTGCATTGGCTTCGACCTATTGGCCCACATTTCAGCCTCCAAAATTGTTGGATTTATTCAACCCATTTTTCAGAATTTACAGTCTTTTTTTGCGAGGTAGAATTTACAGTCAATTTGATCTCTTTTTTTTGAATTACAGTCCATTAGCTGGGCTGGATGAACAAATAACGTAGTGTCCATGCGGCCCATTTATGTTTTTCCTAAAAATTACAGGCCATTTGCATTTTCTCGAAATACACGATTTTGCTGGGCTAATTCTAATTATAATGTTGGGCTGGGCGCAGCAATGTTATCAAAAAATAAACAGGGGCTAAGCATTTTGTTATATATATAATAAGTGATTTATTATTACATTGGTCCTTAAATCTTACCAAGATTTTGTAGACAATCACCAGGATTTTCGTTGCCAAAAAAATCCAGGATTTTATTGTTAAGAAATTATTTTTATAAGTTAATAAGATGTGGGATATTGTTTTCTTACATATGTAAGTATCTGTTAAATATATGATGATGATAACAATAATATATAATAACATATAAAATAATTTAAATATATATAATATAGTTAGAAGGGAAACATAAGTTGGACCAGGCGTTCCTATTCTTATATAGAAAAATAGAACAGACCTCTGCGTTTTCTTCAAAAAAAATAAAAAATTGGGCTGCCGATGTTTCAGGAAAAATAAAAACCTCGGATGGGAGGTGTCGTGGAATTGTCACGGCAGATGTCCTTAGTGTCAGGACTTAGTCGCGAGGCCAACGCATCTATGTGGTAGCTTGAGAGGGGTTGAGCAGGACGAGAGACGCGATGTTTTACCCAGGTTCGGCCCCTCATGGTGGAGGTAAAAGCCTACATCCTGCTTCATTGATATTGATGATGATGATCACGGTTACAAGAGTGCTCTAACTTGAGAGCTATTGTCTAAACCTAACTTGTCCAACTTGTGGAACTTGTGAATCTTGTCCCTTTTGGGGAGCCCTGCCCCTCCTTATATATGTTGAAAGGGGCGGTTTACATGTGGAGTCCTATTAGAATTAGGACTAGTCTATCTCTAATACAAACCGGATACAAGTCCAGGTCTTAGCTCCTTGTAAGATAATGTTCCTCATGCCTTTCCTCTTAAACCGGCCCACCGTTAAACGTGAACTGGCCTTCTGGGCTTTGGGCCTTGTCATCCGTCGATCCCGCGCGCCGGATTACCAGTGAGTCATAATGACCAGGTGGGTTGCTTGTAAACCGCCAGGTCAGGGCGGGTCGCCAGTAACTCGCCAAGTGTCAGCGGGGTCTTCAGATAAACCGCCAAGTCCGGCCGGGTTAACTTCCGGCCGGTTTACACCGCGGGGTATATCCCCAACATTAGCCCCCAAGTTTAGCTTGGATTTATTCATGGTAAACTTATGCTGCAAAATAAACACAAGAACAAATTTGACAGGTTATGCTCCGGGTTAAGAATTTTTGTAAACCGGTACCTTATCATCCTTAAGTCCTTGTTATTTCCTCCTTCTGGGAAATCCGGGTCAACAGACCAGCTTCATAATTAGTTTGCCGACATTGGCTTGTCACCGAGAAATATTGTGAAGAATAACTCCTTTGACTCAGCTCCGCCGGTTTGAGAAATATGAGTCTGAAAATACTTATCGGATATTCAGCCGGTTTGAAGATGTAAAACTTGCCGGTTTAATATTCCCAAAATGGTCGGTTTATAAATATTGATGGCGCCGGGTCATAATTGTTGTCGACACCGGGTCATGTAATTGATCTTCCTGATTTGCTCAAAACTAATAAAATGAAGATGTTCCTCCTTTATATGCATAATACCTGTAGCCCCCCAAGTCTTAAGAGGAGAACATAGTGATAACTTAAGACTTGCTCCAATAAGTGTTTCAACCTTGAAGAAATCCGGTTTGTTCATCTCAATCATATAAACTGAATACTCCATATATATAGCCCCCAAGTGCCGGGTTGTCATGCTTGCAGCAACCTGGGACTTGCAATTGCTTATAAAAACTTCAATCAGTGTAGCCCCCAAGGGCCGGGTCATTATGCAATAATTAGCAGGGACTTTATAAATATAATCATGTAGACTTGAGCAGTGATGTGTAGCCCCCAAGGGCCGGCTTAGTAAAATAATACTGAACCGGGACTTGATATATACCTCAATGAAATAACACCTTATAATGTAGCTTCCATCGTAGGGCTTGAACCCACGTCCACAAGGTTAAGAGTTTTGTGCTTTACCAACTGAGCAATGAATCCTTCAATATTATGGACGAAAACTTGTGTACCTTGAATTGTTGACAGGAGCAATTGGTAGCCCCCAAGGGCCGGCTCATTATAATATGATGAGTCGGGTCTTCAATAAGACTAGTAAAAATGACTTTGCATTAGCCCCCAAGTGTCATGATGCATGCTTGCAGCGACATGAGACTTGCATGTAATCTCAATTTGAATAATGTAGCCCCCAAGTGCCGGGTTGTAAGCCTGCAGCGACTCGGGACTATTCCTTCCATTGTAGAATAAATCATATCCTTTGATAAAATAATAGACATTGTGCTATAGAGACTTTGAAAACCTTAATAATAAAAATCCAGCCATGTTGGCTATTCAAGATAATATAATCCGGTATGAAAACCTTATTCATTCAATATCATAATGAAATTTCAGCCAAGTTTGGCTATTTGAATAATATAACCCAATGATTTATAAGCGCATGATTCCAATGGCGCAATCCAAATATATAGTGGCGACTTATAGTCCAAAGCCAGGCCGGTTTAATAAACACCGGATCATACTACCGGTTTAATAAACACCGGTGATTTATAATCATGCTTTATTCAACCTGTTTCTGCATACAACAAGTTTAAAGTGTCCTGGCGGTTTACCACCGGACGGGTCATAATGCCCAACATATAACCTGGGTTTATAACCAAGGCTGCATTTAGAATAATCAAATATGAAATATATCATATCTGTGACATTGAATCACATCGTTGGTTTACCAACTTCTTTTTTTAGTAAGGGTGATAACCCAAATCTCGAGTACTGATAACTCCTTCCATATTGTGCTGGTTTATGATAAAACCGTGCCGGGTTGTGATAAACACCGTGTTACTCCATAATAGGATGTTAACAACAAGGATCAAACCGGGCAAATAGTCTCCGGATTGACGTGAACTATGTTCCGTCAATTGATTGGTTAAAAAACTTTGTCGGTTTAAAAAACACAATAAAAAGCAAAAAAAACCCTTCAAAGAAAAGTGTAAATCAAATGCAATGACAAAAACCATTGCAAAAAAGGTTTATTTGAGCTGATCAGATGGTGTTACCATGGCCGAACACGACCAAGCTCCCGTTAGGTGTAACTATGGTTCTAGTCAGCCAGGTCCCCAAATGAAACCGTGGCATTTATGCCGATCAAGTGGCATGGTCATGGTTCGGGTTCGACCAAGCCCCCAAGTGATTCTGTGGCCTTAGGCCGATCAAGAGGCATGACTAGTTCAGACGTGACCAAGTCCCCAAGTGATCTGGTGGCTCTCGCCCATCAAGAGGCGTGACCATGGTTCAGACGTGACCACAAGTCCCCAAGTGATGTTGTGGCTTTACGCCTATCAAAAGGTGTTGCTATGGTTCGGATACGACCAAGCCCCCAAGTGATCAATAATATGATAAATCAATAAGGCAGGATACCCATGTTTGAACCGCGCATCATGGCAGCAGGTCCTCTTTGGCACCCTTTAACTTTTTGCAAGAAAAAAATTCTTCTTGAACCGGGATTTTTTAAACTGGATATTGAGAGCTTCAAAGCTTTGTGGAAAACATCTTCCCCTTAAACCGGATTTTAAACCGGAATCCTTCTTTTTAAGCCGAAAATTTTCCAACGGTCTTTAAATTTGCACCAATATGGTGGTTTAGGGTCCTGCATTAAACAACTTTGCAAACCGGAGTAATTGCTCTTTTAAAGAAGGCAATATAAAATATATTGGATGGGTTTCACCTGATATATCATGCCAGTAATTATCCACTGCGGAGTTGATGATCACCATGGTGAAGTTAAGATCAATCATGTCCGAGTCGGCCGCGGCAGCCGGCAGATGAGTCAGCCATGACATTATAAGCCGGTGCAGATGAGCGAGGCATCCTCCATGTTGTAAGCTGGCACGGACACATGAACCTGCCGCGTGGGCGGGCGGGCGAGTCGTCCATGGCGTGAAGCCGAACTTGCATCTACGGTACAACACCGCCCCTTTTCCCTTTAACAGTCGCCCTACATAATAATATTTATAGACCAGAGTAATTGTTCTCTGATGGAAATAATATGTATTGATAAAATAGACTCGGATGGATATCACCTGGCATTTTTTATGGGATGATATTGATGGTGCAAACCAAACTTAGATAACCGGGTCCGCCAGATAACCTGATGTGTCCATGCAAACCGGACTCCCGGGTTAACAATTTAGCGTGTGTCCACCAAGGGTCGAGCGCGTTGCGAGTGCTGGTACAACTTCTGCATGCCTGCTTTTCCGCTTTGTCTCTATGATCTTTCTTCAGATGGACGATACCAATTGCTCCGCACACGGCAGGCGGCCACAAGGTTCATCCTCCTGTCAGACCACACTCATCCTGGTCGGGCCCGCTTACCGGCAGTATGTCCTTATCTCCTGCGAAGGCACTGATTTCACCGCTATCTCCATGGCGACCAGCCCAGTGGGTTAGCAGAGGATTTGACGTTGAAGCCGGATAAACCGCTCGGCGGTTTAGGAGACTGGCGGCGGGTTGGAAAGCACCGCTGCAGCGGAGGCTTGGGGCGTTGACGCGGCACCAAAGGCGCACCAAGGCGAGGCCGACGAGGTGTACGGAGGCAGCTCGCAAGTGGCATCAGGTGTCTCATGATGCGGGATCTTGTGTAGAAGAAGGCCGGTTCAGTAAACAACTTGAAGCGTAGCCACGGCCATATCCGTTTTTGAGTAGTAGCCGGCTCCCTGATGCTTTGATCAGACAGTTTCCATTCCTCTCGTTTCCATTAGGTGATGAGTACTAGCAGTAATAACTTACCCAATCTCCGGGTAACTTGCCGCAACACCTGATCATCTCGGAATTTGAACAGACAATTTGCCTTGCCTCTGTTCCTAATGACAGCTCAACACACATCGACCCGGATTCGACGGATAACCTTGCGTCGGCGGTGCAGAGCAGAGCTCCAAACCCTCGGTGGCAGCTTACTCGCTACGGGCGACTCGGCAACAGAGTAGACTCCTTAGAAAAACTTGCCGTACAGATTACTCCTTCCCAAAAAAATAGAGTTTTCCTGTAGACCATATTTAAGTATCCGAATAACAGTAGTAGCAGCAGCAGACTTTAACAGGTCACTTTATGTAACCGCCTCGGGATTTGGTCCTTGTCTCCTCACGCGCGCGCTGATATGGATTATTCTGACCCGCCGTGCAGCTATAGAAAAATTCCTGTCAGCCTTGACGATACGCAGCAAAAATTGATCTCCAAATCGGATTCGACGGGCCGCGTCGTATCGGCAACGCACAGAACATCAAACTCTAACTTCCTTTTAACTCCTGCCGAACTCGGCGACTTGAAGTAATGCCAAAGCAAAAATTAATCTTCTGTTGGTTTCGACGGATAGCCAAAGACGGGTGCGGCGAACGGGCCGCAAAACCCTAAATTTCTTTCATTTAAAATCTTAGTATCTGCTCTTCCGACTGCTCGTTGTTGATGCAGATCCTTTCTTCATCTGAAAAATTACAAAACTCTTCGATCCCTGGAAAAATCCCTTCAAGAACTCAACACCACCGTGCGTCAAGCCCCACGGTGGGCACCAACTATCGTGGAATTGTCACGGTAGATGTCCTTAGTGTCAGGACTTAGTTGCGAGGCCAACGCATCTATGTGGTAGCTTGAGAGGGGTTGAGCAGGATGAGAGACGTGATGTTTTACCCAGGTTGGGCCCCTCACGGTGGAGGTAAAAGCCTACATCCTGCTTCATTGATATTGATGATGATGATCACGGTTACAAGAGTGCTCTAACTTGAGAGCTATTGTCTAAACCTAACTTGTCCAACTTGTGGAACTTGTGAATCTTGTCCCTTTTGGGGAGCCCTGCCCCTCTTTATATATGTTGAAAGGGGCGGTTTACATGTGGAGTCCTATTAGAATTAGGACTAGTCTATGTCTAATACAAACCGGATACAAGTCCAGGTCTTAGCTCCTTGTAAGATAATGTTCCTCATGCCTTTCCTCTTAAACCGGCCCACCGTTAAACGTGAACCGGCCTTCTGGGCTTTGGGCCTTGTCATCCGTCGATCCCGCGCGCCGGATTACCAGTGAGTCATAATGACCAGGTGGGTTGCTTGTAAACCGCCAGGTCAGGGCGGGTCGCCAGTAACTCGCCAAGTGTCAGCGGGGTCTTCAGATAAACCGCCAAGTCCGGCCGGGTTAACTTCCGGCCGGTTTACACCACGGGGTATATCCCCGACAGGAGGTCCATAGGCCGGTCGATACATGACGGCCCTCAAGAAAATACAAACAGGCCTATGGACCTCCCATCCGAGTTCGTGGGCTGCGCATGTTAAAAAAGAAAGCCTAGACGGGGCAGCCCAAAATGCAGCTGATACTTGCTGCCCCAGTGATAATAAATGATACCTGCCAGCTCCCTGGCTTCGTTGTGAATTTATCTCCTATAGTAACTACGTTGAAGCACCTAAAAAAATGTAATTATGTTGACAAACCTGTGGGCCCCAATGTCAGTATAGCATTAGGAGGAAGTATTTTTTCGATGAGGCACTTGCTTGCGTATGGCCATAGACCTGGTGGGTCCCGACTGTCCGCCTCTCCATGTACAGTCCTCTCCAGATTCCTCTCACTTGTTCAACATGTTCACAATGGCAGACAGCGGCGTCGCGGCAAGCGCACAAAGGCGCAGGAGGAGATCCGACCACCTGAGGAAGTGCCTTATTAGTAACGAAACAACTGAACTAGCCTAGTGGTCGAGTGACACTACCCGACAGTTATTCTGCCCGGGTTTGATTCCACCTATGCAGAGAAAATATCTCCAAATTTTTTGCCTCTATCTTTATTGACATGTGGGTCCCAATTGTCATCTACGCACACCACGTCCAACACTTGCCAAAACTTCATCCCTCGTTTTCTCTGTTTTTCGCACACTCGACATTGTGTGCACATGTTGGAAAAAATAGCATATCTTTTTGACTGTGCATCATATGAAGATGTGCTATGCATGAATGTTGATCAGCATGATGTTAACTGGCTAGTAGTTCTAGTTTTGACCATGAAAAAACTTCCAGCATGGTGTTAACACTGTTTGAAAAGGCCATGTTAATATAAATGCTCTGCCTCTGAAAGTTGCAGTTTCTTATCTGAAACTGAACTTGGAGTTTCTTATCTGAAACTGAAACTTGCAGTTTTTTCTCTGAGAATCACATTATCTGCACTTTTATATTCCTATGAAACTACATTTTTAAGTGCTAAAAATAGATCTCTAGAATTCATAAAATACTTCATATGCTCAATACTGCAAATCTGAAATTCAAAAGACATTCATATCTAAAAGTACTCTCAAAATACACAACACAAAACACAATTCACAACCTGCAAATACTGACAACCCTAAGCTCCTCCTGACAATTCACAACCTGCCCGACTATTGGGCTGGGGGGCAGTCCCTCCTATTCCTCGGCGGCAGACAGCCGCCCCGTGAGACGATGTGAACGGCGAGGGAGAGGATGGCAGGGAAGCGTCGTCGGGCCAACTGTTTTTCTCCCCTTGCAGTTGGGTTCGGTCGACGAAGACTCCACCGGCTCGCTCTGGCACGACACCCTCACAAACGGCACCCTGTAGATGCTCGATCCTTCAATCTCTGGTGGATGCTCCATCTGGGATCGATACTCCCACCACCGCTCCCTCACGATCGGATTCGGTGAATCTGTTTGCTCCATGGCCCAGAGGAGCAGCTCTATGTACTCCCGCGCAACTCCCTGCGGGAGTATCGCCGCCATTTCGCTCTATTGCAGATATTTGGCCATGGATGTCACCGTCGCCGCTAGTTGGTCATTGTTGTCAAACCAAGAGTGTATCTCCAACATCCTAGCTAGCTTCGAAGGGTCACCATCTACGATCCTCATGTATCGGTTGTGCTCCTCCATCGATCTACTTCTCCACAGCACCTTCACTCGCCGGCGGTGGTTTTTGAATGGAAGAGGAGAGGAGCAACGCTGGTTTTGGATTAGAACGGGAGAGGAGCGACGCTAGTTTTGGATTGGAACAAGAGAGGAGGGGCGTGGTTTTGAAATGGAAGAGGAGAGGAGTGGCGCTGGATTTATATTGGAACATGAGAGGAGCGGCGGTGCTTTAAGGGGAGAAGAGCGGAAGAGCAGCACTGGTCTTGGAAGTATTTTTTTGTTTTGCGTATTTTGGGTCAAAGTTTGACCACGTACTGTATTTGACAAGCAAAATGTGAATGCATGTCTCCAAAAATTGTATCGTTTGGTTCGTATCTGAATGTACTTTTAAATTATATTATTTTTGCAATGTATAACATATATTTTATTTGCGAAAATCATGGTCAATTATGACCCAGAATAAAAGGGAGACTAGTTAATGTGGGGTCGCTTTCTTAATTGAAGGGTAAATTGATTTTGATTTTGATCCAGTCACAGCGCGCCGGCCCTCTCATCCAATCCTAAATCGTTGCCACACGCTCCTATCCCTCTTCTCCATTGCAAAACCACCTCCTCTCCTCTCCATCATGTCCATTCAAAAATCACCGTCTCGCCTCTCCCTGTTCTCCTTTGCAAAACCACCACCTCTCCTCTCCATCATCTCCATTCCAAAACCACCGTGTTGCCTCTCGCTCTTCTCCATTGCAAAACCACCTCCTCTCATCTCCATTATTTCCATTCCAAAAACACCATTTTATCTCTCCCTATTCTCTATTGCAAGACCACCGTCTCTCCTCCCATCTTCCAAAGCTAGCATCGGACCACTCATAAGGACATTTATGGAGAGGATGCAGTAGCGAAACAGGCAGATCACCGGCGGCGACCAGAAAAAGTTAGCCAGGTTGAAGGAGATCCTTACTTGGTTTGGCAATGAGTGGGAGATTTCGAGGACGGTGAGGTCCTTGTGGCAATGTATGCAAAAGAGCGAGACGGCGGCGATGTACATGTACTCCTCGGCAGCAGTCACACCGCAATTCTTCGAGTTCATCGAGTATCTCCTCTGGGCGATGGAGCAGACAGATTCGCCCGAGGCAAAAGTTAGGCGGAGGTGGTGGGCGTACAAGTCGAAGGTCGAGCACCCAGAGGATAACGAATCGATCGAGTACGGTGTGCCGTTCGTGAGGGTGCAGAGCCAGCCGGAGCCACAGGAGTATTCGTTCTCCCACCGCGAGAGGAGGCCGGATGGCGCGACGTCGCTTCCCTGCCGTTCTCCATGGTTCCCTCGACACTCGCCTTGTTTCAACGGCGGCAGTAGGGTTTAAGGTAAGCTTCGCACTAACCTAATCTTCCACCTGCTCATGCTTACAATCAGTGTGACAGCTAATGAAAATCATGCTTGCAATCAGTCTCTGAGTACTACGCCAATCACCCTTAAATAGCTCTGGACCTTTGGGTCAAAGTTGTGACACTGTGTACAAATAAATAAAAATAGATTGGTGCTTCTTTCAGAAAAGAGTACTCCCTAGAAAACTGCCAATATAAGCTACTAGTATTTGGGTAGAGGATTTGCTGCCGAGAAAGATCTGTCCACAGAGAGCGCCACACATCCCACTGGTGGTGGTGGGTGCCAATGCGTGCATGGAGCATGGTTGGTGTCGGTAATTTTTACTTGGCACACCTCGCACTCTGCATATATGCCGGTTCCATCCGTACATTTGTGCAGTTCCACCAAAATGCAGCTGAATAACCCTGTTTGCACAGATAATGAAAAAGATTGATTACATTATAGTGGCACTAGTTGATGAAACACGCAAAATAAATAGAATAAAATAGTGCGATAATATCATAGTATACCATGCTACGAGGGCGAGATGGGCCCTGTGACGCCTCATACGGTACGCCACGCCTCATACTGGAAATCGTCTGAAGTCTCCCTGATACACCTTCTGCCAGTGATGAACATCAGTGTACAACGGTAGTACAAGGAGGGGCCTTGAGACATTCAAATCTCTATTTTTGTGCAGATCAACTAAATTAAGCACCCCAGTTTGCAGAAACGCTTAAACATTAACAATGGGACTAGTTGATGAAACATACATTAGCAAAGAGAAGCACTTTCTTTATTTACATTGGAAATGAAATGATAGAGAGGACACTCGCTCTATTTTAACTGTATTATTACTTCATTTTATCAGTGACACTAGGGTCGAGCAAGGGGAAAACAAGGTGTACTGTGTGTCGCAAGGATGAAGGCCGGGGGTGCTTAGACTAGGATGCTGAAGATGGCTCTTTCAGTCCCTATCTTCCCCCTGATGTTTCTGTGGTAGCATTTGGGTTGTAATCCAAACTTGGTCGAGCTGATGTCGCATCCCCCTACCTGTCTAGCTTATGTGGCAAACTTGTCTCCTGCTAGTACTCGGTCCGTTCTAGTAGTAGTTGCATAACTACCCGTTTACACTGAGATGTTGTCGGATAATGGTTCTCTATGGTTGGGTTTCTTTAATGAAATCGGAGGGAACCCCCTCTTTCGATATATAAAAAAACAGTGGCACTAGCGGTGCCAAAACATTGCCTCAAATTAATAGTGCCACTAGATTAAGGTGCAAAATAATAACATTACTGCTTTATCATGGCAGTGCCAAAACAGTAGCACAAGAGCAGGATCAACATGCAGGATCTTTGGCAAATGGTCAGACCAAAAAGGAACATACCCCGTGATGGGAACCATATCTGCAATAAACGCTATCGTAGAAGGGATGACACCAGTCACCAACATGGATGATTCAATTCATGGGACCTTTTGGTGCAGTTCACCTAAAATGAAGCAATGTCCCATGAGCTAGCAGATTCTTCTTCTTCTTTTAAGAAAAGGGCTCCAGCCCCGGTTCCATTTCCATCAGAAAACGAAACCCACAGAGCTTCTTCTTTATTAGTTGCAATAAAATTGAGCAACATCAAGGTTGGTCGTGAAGCTCATGGAATGTTCAACTATAATTTGGATATCATTTGTGCAGTTCAACTAAGATCAAGCGTGAAATGTATATCTCTGTTTGCACAAAAAAGGTGGAAAGGAGGGTGACTAATAAGTGATGAAACATTCATCAAATGAAAAAAGCATGTTCCTTATCCGAATGGCAATTGTACAAGGACAGTAGCAATTTCTAGCAGCATTGCTAGATATTAGTGTGGGCATTAGGATTAACTATGACAACCGTTAAATACGGCATTACATTAATGGTGCCATTGCTTCACTTTACCAGCAACATTACATTAACAGCTGCTACAGAGTCGGTATTTGGGCACGGGAGAGTAGGCGTACCAGGACAGTTTCATCTCTAATGAAAAGAAGCAACTTATCTTAATGGGAAATTTAGTAGGACATGAAAAAAAGTGCCATTGATTCATATTACTGGAGGCATTACATTGAAAAAAACATTGGTCTAACTTGTCCTTACTTTTAACAGTGGGACTGCTACATTTTACCAGTGGCATTACATAAGAGCGGCTCGGGGCAACAAACATCAGAAGAGGATATTTGGATTGGTCCCATTTTTGATCGGTATATAGCCACCTTATACTGTGTGAGGCTAGAAAATCTAGTGCTGGACTTAATCTGTTGACTTGTCCCCCAGTCCCCACTTTCTTTCCTTTTTCAACCAATAGATTGGGTTTATATTGAGTTTGTACTGCGTTCCCTTTATTTCCCTATTAGACCTACAGACCAGTTGGATAGCCAGTCTCTGCTACTTTTCGCCCCCATTATTTCCTCTTTTGACCAAGTCATAGATTCAGGTAACAAATCTTCCCCCACCCCCACCCCCTTTCTTCCTTGTTTGAACCAAGTAGTACTAGATTCGAGTGCATGAACTAGTTTTACCTCGTAACAGTAAAAATTAGGTGGTTTTCAAATAGTTGGTTGATCCTATCTACGAGGGGGCCTGAGAAATAGTAAAAGATACAAATGCAGGGACGTCAGGAGATCGAGAAGTAGAGCAAGGCCGGTTTTGAAGGAAGTTATACCTGAGGGTCGCCGAGATGTCGCTAGGTGGGCGGCGGGAGGCCGGATCTGCCCACACCTACAACAGCGAGGAAGAAGGGGTAGGAGGCCCTCCCTCGCCAGCGATGCTTGGGAGAGAATGGTAAGGCACGCTAATCGGGACACGCCAGCAGTGGGTAAGAACCGTCACCGAGGACGACCACGTGAACGTTGCACCTTCTCACCTTCCCCGGCGGAGAGGACCCGGCTGGATCTGTGACCAGTGGTGAGTAGAGAGAGAGAGTGTGTGTGTGGCCACCGCTATCGTGTTTAGATCTGGAGAGGACGAGATAGTGTGAAGAGAGCAACACTAGCAAGCAAGCGCGGAGGCTCCTGCCTATATAGTGGAGTACTAATTTTCTTTTGTCTACTGGCCGGAGCCGGCTTGACCTCGGCAATGACTGTCGAGAAGTCTTCATGCACGTGCCCCGGAGGCGCAGTTGTTGTCATTTTGATCTAAAGCACCGGATTATAACATATAACACGAAAAAATGCCACATGACAAGAAATCATAACCTCACTGCCCAAAGGAGACAAGATGAATCCCGACGGACAAACTAGACGAGGATCAAAGCTCAAATTAAAGATAAACTCGTAGAAAACGGGTCCGTCGATAGATGTCCTAATTAACATAGCCGGCTTGACCTAGATGGCAGCCGAGTAGTCTTCGTGCATGTGTCCCCAATGACTAGCCCAACTCAGTTGTTGCTGTTTAACCCTCGTAGTGATCCGAAGCACATGCCACCTAATTTTGCGAGATGATAAGAAACCTTTTTTTAGATTTCTCACCAGAACTATAGCCCTGTACAAGACAGCCTGCACAATATGTAGACGATAGCCAATCCAGGCGTGTCTGCTGGAGTCTGGTCATAGCCAATCCAGGCGTGTCTGCTGGAGTCTGGTCACACACATGGATGAATAGATCTTCTGTGTCTTGCAGGGATCGTCCAGGTACCAACGTATGTACTCCTACAACACTTCTCTAGTAGTACTACCGCTCGTCTCTCTCTTCTATTAACTCACCCGACTTGCGGGGCCGAGGAATGTGCCTATGGTCGGTTCTCAATTGCGGTCCCACATGTGTGTGCAAACGCAATATGACGCGTGTTCCATTCAGAGAGTGGCGTGCCATACCGACCGACCGACCGTCTGGGGTGCGATGCGAACGCAACGGGCGTGCTGTATACTCCGTACATGTGTACCGCCGTTTTCTTGAGGCTTGCTCCATGGCGCACTCCATGGATACAAAATTAGTATACTGTACTATTTAAAAGTCGAGGGTGGGGCAGTTCCGCCTAGTCGGTTCAACAGAGACGCGAGAAGATTAGGGCTGTCTGATTTGACAGTGAGTTACTGCTGGACAGGTGGGGCCCGGTGATTTGACTTGCCATTATCATTTTAACTGCGGTGCTACGACCGACGTGAGTCTCCCGATTCCTAACCACCTCCATACAGGTGCCTCTCCCGATGCTCCACCATGTAGAGGCTGGCTCTTGCTTGAGAGCCCACTCCTCCACTTTTTCCTTGCCTCTTTCCCCCACATATGCAAAAATGCCATGTAAAGCGGGCTTATAGCCCACTATTGTACTTGATCCTACAGGTGCTAAGCCTACCACATAGGCATAAATTCTGATATGGCAAGTTAATTAAGAAGAGAGAGATTAGTTTGGTGACCCCAGGAAGAAACGGTGATAAGCGCATGTACCTAGATGAAGCAAACTTAGTAACAAAAAACTAAGCACCTATGCATTGGGGACTTGAGTTGCTAAGCCATTTAATGCCCATAGCACCTCATCTAAGCACCATTTCATTGGAAGAGGTCACTCCTTGGCAAATGCAATAAATACTACGAAGAAAGAGATAGGGAGAAGTAAACAAAAAATACTGTTATAGCCAACCTTATAGCTAACCTTGTTGTATGAGTGACTAAGTGATGACTATGTATGACATGCCAACATCAGATAGCCTAATGCACCGTGTTAAATCTCCAAGGGCGCGACCGCGTGAGCGAGGCGACGGTCATGGTAGGTGCGACCATGGTACGGGCTGCTGGCAGCCCTTGGATCTGAGATCAAACGGTCGCATGCTAAGTTGCTGAAAAATTGCAGAATAACCCTCCAGGATAGGATATTCACCCATAGGTCTAGAATCACGCCATGCAACCGTTCGATCTCAGATCCAAGGGCTCTCGGAAGCCCGTATCATGGGAGAATGGAAAGCTTCGTATCACCTGTAATTTTCCCGACGCTTGACATGACATCAAAAGCCATTTAATTAGGCGTCGAGTAGACATGACATCTACTTGGGCCCCCATAGTATTGTGCATGAATCCATTTATCCACCAGGCAAGCCACTACCCTGCCATTCGCACGCCCCCTCCCCACTCGACATTTTTATAATCGATAAAATGCTCCTAGTCGTCCCGTCCTTTCACATTACGGCAGTTCCACTAATCCTAACCCTCCTCCCAAATCCATGGCATCCCAAATCTCCATGATCGGCGGTGAGTACAAGGTTAGAACCATCACCGACAATGAGTTCGAAAACTCAAATGATGAGTGGGTTGCTGGGCTATATGTTGAGTACACCACAATCTTGGGCAGCGAGAAGAATCTAAAGGAGGCAGAGAAGAAGAAACCCGCCATGATCCAGGTTTGCATGCATGACTTATGCTTGGTCTACCACATATGCCATGCCGACGTTGAGTGCGAGGAATTTAAGAAGTTCCTCAAGGGCGGCCAAGTCAAATTTGTTACTGTAGACTTTAGGAATGATAAGGAAATCTTGGGTCGGATAGGCCTCATTGTAGGCGACCCCTTCGACCTCCGGAAGAAAGGGCTAGTGCCCTCCCGTGGTCAGCCTTCAATGCTGACCCTGGCAGGAGCCATGGTTCATCCTTCGTACGGTGAACTGAAGAAACCTCCGCACACGTTTCATCGTGCATGGCAATGGACTGTACTAGATATAGACCACATCCACTACGCTGCAATGGATGGCTACCTTTATTTCAATATCTACAAGGGTTGGATGAAGAGCAAGAGCCAAGTGTGCGGTTCAAGCAAAGAAGTATCACCCAAGAGGAAGAGGGACAAGGACGGAGTCGAGGACGTGGACGAGGACTCCGAGTATGGTGGCACTGTCATTGCTCATGCTGGTTCTAATGCAGTGTCTACCGGATTAGTTTCTTAGTTTAATTTCTGGTGTGCTTAGTTTTATTTGAGGGGTGTGTTGTGCTGAGGCCCCAGCAGAACTATGTTATGTTTCTTCTCATTATATTTCATACATTTCATCTTTTAGTTGGTATAGTACTACCACTCATTTCTTCACATTATATACGTACAATATATATGGCCAACATCATATAGCCAGCAGTTTAGTTGTCAAAGAATTTCAAGGTGCTTAGTTTTGTCAAAGAATTCCAGGGTGCTTAGTTTTATTTGAGGGGTGTGTTGTGCTGGACACCATTAACTTATCATTGTGAGAATCGGCTTATTTTTGTCATGTAACATGGTCAACGGGTTTGACGTGAAAATAACAATGTCTAATGGCATGGCATTTCTGAGCAAACATCTAACTTAATGATGGCATTTTTTAGACATCTAATTGCATTTTTCAGCAGGCATCTCACGGATCGATGGCATTTTTTGAGTAGTTGTAACTTCTAATGTCAAAACTGAGTAGTGATACACAACTAGTGTCATAAATAATAAGAACCCAAGAATTAAATAGGTATGCTAATTTCTTTATTTCTTTATACCTTTGTGTGCGAAACAATATACGTTGCCTCCCCCAGATTTTCTTTACAGAGGCAACATAGAACTATATGAGTGCCCTCTTAAATTTTGGAATTATTCCGGGTTCGTTTGGCCTTTTGTATACATTAATTGAGTTTCTGGTCATTTAATGTGCATAATTCAAATTTGAACTACAAGCACACGCTCCCATGCACCAAAGTTGATTAAAAATCACATCTGTGTCCTTGGGTGAATTTCTAGGTCCCATGCAAGAAATGGGAATGAAATTCAAACATCTGGGCATCGTGGTTCGGCCGAGAACATTGAGAAGCTTGGTTTTAAAATTCTTGTAAATCCAAAACATGCCTGAAAACCATGAAACTTGGCATGGTATCATGTCATGGTACTACCATGCTGTGATAAAAAAATTGCAGAACAGGAACAAGTTTTGGTATAAGTTTCTTGCAAACCGGAGCTTCTCTCAAGAAGGGTCGTGGTTCTGAGAGGGAACGTGTCACCTTTGTGTGCATAATTCAAAATTTAAATACAGGCGCATGCTCCAGTGCACCAAAGCTGGTTGAAAAATCACATGTGTCTCCTCGGGTAAATTTCTAGGTCCCATGCCAGAAATGGGAATGAAATTCAAACATCTGGGCGTCATGGCTCGGCTGGAAACATTGAGAAACTTGGTTTTTTAATTCCTGTAAATCCGAAAGACGCATGAAAATCATGAAACTTGGCTTGGTGTCATGACATGGCACCAACATGCTGTGGTAATTTTGCTGCCCGATTTGCGAAGGCGCACACATTAATAATCAACAAAGTCATTTTGGAACAAGTGTTGTCATGTTACAATCGGAAACACAAGCATTATTGAAACCATGGGCGTTCTATTTACCATTTACGTGCCGCCACGTGCCCCCTTTTTTTATTAGCTAGGAGGCACTGTGCAGGGTAGCTATTTGAGTACGGGAGGCGTGCGATCAGACCCCTGCGTGTTCTTATCGGGAGGAGAGCCCTTTGACCTCCATCTGTCGTCCACCTCTCTCCCAAGGTCTCCATTAATGGCGCCCGAGCCTCTGTTTAATGGCATGGCAATGTCTCACCCGACTAAGATTTGAGAGAGAGAAAAGAAAATCTGAAAAGAAAATTTAGCACTGATCATGATGTAAGATCCGACGGACCTATATAGCATCTACTGCGACTTATAGCAAGACTGATGAATATATATAAGGACGACAAGAGTGGATAATAATTGTCTTACATAATTAGGAAGATAATTAAAAAAATCCACATGCGACTACGCCCGAAATACACAAGGGCAAAAGAAGAAGGAAGACGCATACAGCGATCTGGCTCGCTGATCTCTACTTTCTTTATGCACTACAGGTCACAGAGACTAGTTCTCGCGGCGACGATGATCTCTTTCATCAGTTTCATGTCCTTAATACGCTGCTTGGCAGCATCCATGGATTCCTCCACCAGCCTGTTGCGCTCGATGCGGAGCATGGCATTCTCGTCCATAAGTTTCTTGATGATGACGCCCGTCCTCTGCAACAAGGCAACGGTCTCCTCCTCTTGCTTCGCCCTTCCGGCGATCTTCGCCCTCAGCAGGTCGCGCTCGCCCCGGAGCTTCGCATTGCCCTCCCCTAGTTGCAGGATAACGCCGGTAGCCTCGTCCTGCAACCTTGCCCAGCCGGAGATCTGATCCATATGGCTATGAACCATCGCATACATGCGCCTGTAAGAGTCCTCGCCTACCCTCGAGAAATTTTCCCAGGCCGTCGCTGCGTGGCGGGACCTCCGTGCTTCTTCAGCGGCGCAGCGGGACATCTCTGCTGCTTCCGCGGCATGGACGGACCAGTCTCCTACATTGACGGCGTGGCGGGACCTCCGTGCTGCTTCGGCTGTGTGGCGGGACCTTCGTGCTGCTACTGCTGCGCGGCTGGACATGTCGGCTGCTTTCGTGACGAGGCGGGACATCTCTCGTGCTTCCTCTTCCATGCTCACCTCTCCCTGGTGGAAATCTCTTGACCCAGAACTCACGCTGGCCATGGCTTGATTGTTTTTTGTGGATGAGGAGTTGAGGAGGAATCTGCAGTCATCTTAGCATAGTAGTATTTATAACCGAGTACTACTAATATGC
Organism: Triticum urartu; assembly: GCF_003073215.2. Lineage (NCBI taxonomy): Eukaryota > Viridiplantae > Streptophyta > Magnoliopsida > Poales > Poaceae > Triticum > Triticum urartu. The sequence continues at coordinate 288,513,709 of NC_053022.1, forward strand.
TCCTAAGTGGGAAACTGTTTAGGTTGTGATCAGTGTGAACAGGTTTGCAATTAAATATAGCGTGGTAGTAGTAGTAATTTGGAATGTGACGAGACGCGCTCAAAATTTATTGATGGTTCTAGTTTCGAAGTGTGGCACTTTTCCCGAATGGTGTAACATCGGCACGTTTTCTCGGCCGTGGTGTAGCATATGCCATGGTACTAGTTCTTTTTCTACTGCTGTGTACGTGCAAAAACTGGCACCATCGGATACATATATTACGCTTGGTGTTCGACAGGAATAGCCTCGTGGCGAGCTATAGACTAGTCTTTTTTTCAGACGCATTACACCTATCTCTCGGGACTTCTCGCATGCACCATCACTGCTCCCTAGGTCGATGCCACCCACATACACTTGTATTCTGAGAAGAGGTGCACGCACGCACTCGTCCTCTCTGACACACACATCTGTAGCTATGAATTGTAGTGTTCTGAACCATCCGATTGTCTCTATCATAGGTTTCACGTTGCTCCTTGGGCTTGAGATTGAGAAGTTTAAAACGCGGAGGCTAAGATGGAGGCGCGAGGTTTTGGATAATGTGTGGGCCACACACGGCACCAACACGACACGAGCTTCGTCTGCCTGGTGCGCATGTAGTCGGGTGAGTTGTCCAAGTATAGACACAACCAGGCACTCGTTGGTATCCGCGCCTCGACTTTGGCTGGTCATAGTGGAGAGTAACGTAGACTAGTTACTAGTCTATGTTAAAAGTACCTGCATAGTGGGTAGTGTCATATAGTATATGCATAATTTGGTGACGAGCGCTCTCTATATGTACCACCTTTTTCTTTAATTTGATCTTGTTAGTTTTTCTCCATGGCGCAATCCATCGATACTACTACTGTACAAATGTATACATTTTTTAAAAGGCTAGAGGGCGGGGCAGTCTAGCTTGGTCCTTTTCATGAGAGGCAAGGGCCTTTGTGATTTGACGGCTCATTACTACTGGAAGGCGGGGCCTTGTGATTTGACTGCTCGTATAAATGTGCCGACGACCTGAGGAGGAGCAAAGAACCGTGCGATATACTCAAGTTTTCCACTGGAGTAGTACTACGACGGAGGAGCACAAAACACGGCAGCCCAATGCCATATGGCAATAAAAATGATCTAATTTGCTAGTCATCTCATTGTTAGCATTGTTCTATTCATGCCTCGCAGAGAACGTGACACGTGCAGCGAAACACCCGAAGCAAAAGAAGAAACACAGGAGCAAAAGAAGGAGGAAGATTATCACCCCAAATGATCTAATTTGTCATGGAGTCGTAACTGCTTCTTCATCGCCTCCACGACCTCCATCTCCTTGCACGTCTCCTCTGCCATCTTCTTCATTCTGTCCATGACACGAAATTTCTCGACGCAAGCCTTCATCATCTGTTCCACGGCCGCATTACATACCTTCACAGCAGCCGGGTGCTTGATGCGGAGCTTCGCCAACTCCTCCTTCTGTCCCATGACGAGGGCCTGCAACATCTTCATCGAGGAACTACTACTCTCATGCAGCTTCTTCAAGCCGACGTTCTTCTCCTTCAGCAGGTCGAGCTCGTGGCAGAGCTTCGCCTTGTCCACCTGAAGTTGCAGGATTTTGTCAGTCGCCTTCTTCTCCGAGGCAATGCTCTTCTTCAGCAGCATCACCAAGCCGGCAGTTGATGACCCACAAGTATAGGGGATCTATCGTAGTCCTTTCGATAAGTAAGAGTGTCGAACCCAACGAGGAGCAGAAGGAAATGATAAGCAGTTTTCAGCAAGGTATTCTCTACAAGTACTAAAATAAGTGGTAACAGATAGTTTTGTGATAAGATAAATTGTAACGAGCAACAAGTAGAAAAAGTAAATAAAGTGCATCAAGGTGGCCCAATCCTTTTTGTAGCAAAGGACAAGCCTGGACAAACTCTTATATAAGGAAAAGCGCTCTCGAGGACACATGGGAATATCGTCGAGCTAGTTTTCATCACGTTCATATGATTCGCGTTCGGTACTTTGATAATTTGACATGTGGGTGGACCGGTGCTTGGGTGCTGGTCTTAATTGAACAAGCATCCCACTCATGATTAACCTCTATTGCAAGCATCCGCAACTACAACAAAAGTATTAAGGTAAACCTAACCATAGCATGAAACATATGGATCCAAATCAGCCCCTTACGAAGCAACGCATAAACTAGGGTTTAAGCTTCTGTCACTCTAGCAACCCATCATCTACTTATTACTTCCCAATGCCTTCCTCTAGGCCCAAATAATGGTGAAGTGTTATGTAGTCGACGTTCACATAACACCACTAGAGGTTAGACAACATGCATCTCATCAAAATATCGAACGAATACCAAATTCACATGACTACTAATAGCAAGACTTCTCCCTTGTCCTCAGGAACAAACGTAACTACTCACAAAGAATATTCATGTTCATAATCAGAGGGGTAATAATATGCATAAAGGATCTAAACATATGATCTTCCACCAATTAAACCAACTAGCATCAACTACAAGGAGTAATTAACACTACTAGCAACCTACTAGCACCAATCCCGGACTTGGAGACAAGAATTGGATACAAGAGATGAACTTGGGTTTTGAGATGATATGGTGCTGATAAAGATGTTGATGGAGATTGCCCTCTCCTGATGAGAGGAACGTTGGTGATGCTGATGGCGATGATTTCCCCCTCCGGGAGGGAAGTTTCCTCGGCAGAACAGCTCTGCCGGAGCTCTAGATTGGATCCGCCAAGGTTCCCCTCGTGGCGGTGGAGTTTCATCCCGAAAGGTTGCTTCTTCTTTTTTTCTCGATGAAAGACTTCATATAGGAGAAGATGGTCATCGGAGAGCCACCAGGGGGCCCACGAGGTAGGGGGCGCGCCCTAGGGGGGGCGCGCCCCCACCCTCGTGAGCAGGGTGTGGGCCCCCTGGTCTTCATCTTTGGCGAGGATTTTTCATTATTTATTATAAGGTGTTCCGTGGAGTTTCTGGACTTTTGGAGTTGTGCAGAATAGGTCTCTAATATTTGCTCCTTTTCCAGCCTAGAATTCCAGCTGCCGGCATTCTCCCTCCTTATGTAGACCTTGTAAAATAAGAGAGAATAGCCATAAGTATTGTGACATAATGTGATATAACAGCCCATAATGCAATAAATATCGATATAAAAGCATGATGCAAAATGGACGTATCAACTCCCCCAAGCTTAGACCTCACTTGTCCTCAAGCAAAAACCCATAACAATAAATATGTCCCCATGTTTAGAGGTAGAGGCGTCGATAAAAATAAAATACGGACATGAGGGCATCATGATTATTCTCATAACAGCAACATATATAGATATTGTCATATGATTACTTTGTTCAAGTGATGATCTATTCATAATGCAAAAGTATGAATCAGAAACCTTATTGAGAACCAACAAACTATAACCTCAGTCATTGAAACAATTGCAATATATCATAACATCAGAAAGAGTCTATGTCAGAGCTAAAAAAGCAAGTCCACATACTCAACTATCATCTAGTCCTTCATAATTGCTAACACTCGTGCAATACTTGTGGTTACAGAGTTTTAATCAGACACAGAGAAAGATAGGGGCTTATAGTTTCGCCCCACAACCTTTTACCTCGAGGGTAATGTCCACAATAATAACTCATGCCCCGCTACATCCAATTAGATATATCTATCAGGATCTTTCCAACACACTGGGCTTTCCAAAGGATAAAATGAAAAAGGGAGAGGTGAAGATCATCATGACACTTGCATAAGGTAGATGATAATAATAAAAGATAGGCCCTTCGCAGAGGGAAGCAGAGGTTGCCATGCGCTTTTATGGTTGGATGCACAAAATCTTAATGCGAAAGAATGTCACTTTATATTGCCCCTTGTGATATGAACCTTTATTATGCCGTATGTCGCTTTTATTACTTCCACATCACAGGACCGTATAAACACTACAAAAAAAATACACTTCCGTGATGATACGTGTTTGTCACAGTAGGTCGCTTTTTTGTCATGCATGTACATCCATGACAAATTTATGACAGAATCAAGATAGTCATACCAGTGCTGTCGTAGAAGTGTTCCATGACATTACCAAAATTATCATCATGGAAGTGTCCACTTCCATGACGATAAATCGCGCGTCACAGAAGTGCTTTCGTCAAGGGTGACTGATACATGGCATCCACCGTAACGGAACGCCGTTAAGCTATTGGGACGGGTTTTGGATCCGATAACTCGTTAACAGCCCCGACCAATGGGGATTTTCTGCGTGTAAAATCATCATTGGCTAGAGGAAACACGTGTCGGCTCATCGTCGGGACAGATGTCATCCACTCACTGGACAGAAGGCGCCTATGATACGTTGACACGTGGCACGGCCCAACAAGTTTAAATGGGCCGGCCCAACTAAAGGCCCATAAGATTTTGCGGACCATAATGGGTCGGCCCAGCTAAAGGCCCACGAGATTTTGCGGACCATAATGGGCTGGCCCAGCTAAAGGCCCACAAGATTTCGCGGGCCATAATGGGTCGGCCCAGGTAAAGGCCCACAAGATTTTTGTGTGCCATAAAAGGCCGGCCCAGGTAAAGGCCCACAAAATTCTTGCAGATCATAATGGGCTGGCCTAGCTAACGGCCCATGAGATTTCGCCGACATTAATGGGTCGGCCCAGCTGTAGGCACACAAGATTTCGAGGACCCTAGTAGGCCGGCCCGTTAACTGGCTGCCATGTTTTGGGCCAAATGTCGGCCCATATTTGATACGGTCTATTAATGGCCTGCCATGCTTCGGGCCTAATAGTGGCCCATATGAGATCTGACCCGTTGTAAGCCTACAACGTTCTGGGCCAAATTACGGCCCAGATCAGGTCCGGCCCTTTAAGATGTTTTGGGCCTAATTATGGCCCATGTCAGATTCGGCACGTCAACTGGACACTATGCTTTTGGGCCCACTTGCTAAAGGCCCACTTAGTAATTCGGCCAGATATTAGTTTTGGCCTGTTAAGGGCCCGTTTAACATTTCGGCCCTATATTAATTTCAGCCTGTTAAAATCCCGTCATATAGTTGGGCCTAACTACGGCCCGGTTTGCATCCGGCCTGCTCGCAGCCGATATCTGATTGGGCCAAACAAGGACTGAGACATTTTTTCGGCCTGTTAAAAGCCCGTGATTTGATTCGCACAATCATGGGTCGGGGTTCATTTCGGGCTGCTGCCGGCCCGTGAGCTGATCGGCACGTTTCAGGCCCAACCTACATCGTGATTGCATGACGGCCCGATTATGTAACGTAATTTTACGGTTTGGTCGGTTTACTAGCGAAGACAGGATATATATACAGTAAAATAACTGCAGCATCGTGAATAAGAAAAAACCTATACTATACAATAACGAAATTACAACATATTACATCCACTGGGCATCAAAGTTCGCCGCTATGATAATAAAGCACAAGTAGACAGCAGATTACATACACTGGGCATCAAAGATCGCCACCAGTGCAAATAAAGACGCTGACAAAATAATATACAAAACCGACAGCACTTCAATATAGTTGAAGAAAGGTTAGCCCTACTGGGGAGCTGCAGCGCAAGCAGCTGAGCAGGATGATGAGTCTGCGCTTGTTCAACACTTATATCTTCCTCACTCTGAAAGATAAACAAGCAGACAGATGACAGGTTTTGCACATAAAAGTATCAGTGCTGACAATTCATCACATTTCTTACTGACGAATAAAGTGACACAGTTTAAATTTGCATTAACACAATATGGTATTATTCAGGTCAAGACATGGCAGGAAATGACATTGTGAAGGAGTTGGCAGCTTCACGACACCACTTGATTACAGATCAAGAACTCATAAGTATCAATGGTTAGTGTGCTGTCAATTTATACCATTTCAGATTGGCAAATAAAGAGATGGTTTAAATAATAGTAGAATGATATGACATTTTTCATAGTTAAGACATTGCAGAATATGACATTGTGCTGTAGTGGGTAGGTTCACCACACCACTAGATTACAGATGAAGAACAGAAGCATACATGAAGTGCAAAAGAAGATCACTTGCTCTGTATAGTTTAATTTACATGGTATGAAGAAGGAACTTGGTTGTACAACTGAAAACTTAAATTGAGAAAGGACGAACTTTTGTTTATGAACTACATATAATAAACTTTAAACAAGCAATTTGATGCAAACACCAAAAATAAACAGCTGTTGCAGTCATGCCTAACCAAATATATACAACAAAGTTTGAAGGCTTGAGATGGACAAACTTACATTATTGGTGAAGACAGGCTCTATAAAGGCCTTGTCCATGCTGATGGGGGGGGGGCAATTCAAGAAGTTTACCACAGAATCTTCTTCAAAAGCATTGCCTTTATTCTACATTTTGTTAAGAGTAAATATAGATGTGATAATATACGAAAAAATGGAGAATATTTAAGATAAAATGAAGAGTGATGCTACATAACCAAGTAGCTATAAATGTAAGTGCAGCGATACAGGCAAAAGGTACAACCAAGAGCAATGCACAGCTAAACTTCTTCAGTACCAACCTTATGGTAAGAGTAAATATAGATCTGATGTGTAGAAAATGGAGGGCAAAGGAAAATAAGCTGCAGAGTGATGGTACATGAACAACTACCTGTCATTATAAGTACACTGATAAAGGACAGCATGTACTTACAAGAACAATGCAGAGCTAAAAAACATTGGCATTGGATATATTCTACACTAATGTAACCATTCATACAGATCAAATACTTTGGAGCGAACAATTGATAAGCAAGCTATCATGCATACTGCTATCACATAATGAACCAGGTATGTATGCAAGTACAGTGATACAGGACAACAGGTACTAACAAGAGCAAAGCAGCGGGCATCATATTTGCGATATCCTGTCGTTCTTGTCAAACCAGAATTCTTCTTCGAGCAGATTTCCTGCAAAAAAGATCCGTAAGGCACATGCGGAAAAGTAGAAGTTCAAATTGTCATGTGATTTCATAGACAGTACCTCATCCTCGGAACGAGACCAGTGCATAACAAGGTTTTTTCATTCAATGTCTTCTAAATTTAGCACATGAGACTTCACCAGAAATTCGTTTATAGACTTGCCATCAAAGTGTGATTTCCTCAGGTAACACCGATACTGCTGCAATGCTTCCTTGAAAAGCACAAGCAAGCTTTGCTCGCCGTGACTATCCAGATTGACCCTCGCCTAGTTACAACAATGTAATGTAAATCATTGATGTGTTCAATCAGCAGAAAAGAGGAAAATAATAGCCATGAATAATAGCACTTACACGTAAGTTGGACGGGAAGATGTGAAAATGGTGTTTGTCTTCACAATAATCTTCCCATGATGGGAATATATGCACGTAGTCCCTAACAACATTGAAAGCATTGTATTTTAAACTAGGAATAAATGGAATGGTGTTCCAATCTACAGGAACTGGCCGTCTCTGCAGTTGGGATAGGTCTTCGGCCAGTGGACTTGCTGTACTTTTTGCTGGAGTGGGATTTTTCTATGGTACAGCTGGTGCTATGGCAAATGAAATCGGTATACCTTTTGCTGGCGTACAGGTCCTGTGTGGTGGGGCTAGTGGTGTGGCCAGTGAAGTATGGGTACATCTACTGGAGTCGGTCCTACATTTTGTGTCACTAGTTGTACAGCCAATATAAGTGGGGTGCTGTCTGATTTCTCCGGCACCACCATGTTTTTCAAGGACTTTGCTGGTGCTCCTTCAGGTTCGGCAATCACCCTCTTCCTTTTTGATGTCTGATGCACAAGAACAGCATTTGAGTGGAAAAACATGGTATGATGACAGATGGAATATGTATTGATAATGGATGGGCATGGCATCTCGACATATATGATGAGTAAACTAAGCAGATGGTGGTGCAACAAAGTAGAAGAAATGCAAGACAACATATGCAAGATATGCGCAATTAATAAAACCTTGCCAAATTAGAACATGCACCTTGATGGGTGAACAGGATAGCCCATCTGCCTTTGACTCCTTGAGGTTAGAATAGTCATTAGGATGATATTCTGAACAAGAATCAACAGGTGGGGAGCGTACGAGTTTCATTGCTTCTGGAATGGCACTCAATGCCGTGCTGCCAATTTTGTAAGTCATTGCAGTGTTCCACAATATTCTTCTGATGCGCGGATTCTGATATTCACTATAATTGTGTATAATATCTGAGAACCATGAAAACATAAATAGTTGTGAGATTATCTTTGTAATGCAGATGATATTCTAATATAGGGGCGCCCCTGTAAACACTTGTGTGCTATCACTGGATTCTGATGAGAGAGCTCATGTGTGCTATAATATGGTGCGTGCATTTATATAATCTGGCACAAGTACACAAAAAAATATGCTCCAGAAGTAAGGATAGCTGGCAGATGATAGGTTCATAATATACTGTATAGAGAGTTTATTGCCAAACCATGATAACAAGAGCACACAGCAACTAGGCAGATCAGAGGGGCTGTTTGGTTTTAGGAATAGCATTGCCACACTTTGCCACACATTTTTGCCAAACTTGACTAAGGTTAGTTCATCAAAATGAGAGCCACAAGTTGGCAAGCCTAAGGGAATCTTGCCACACTTTTTGTGTGTATGCCATGTGGGGTCCAAGTGTGGCTTGCCTAAGATGTGGCTTGAACCAAACACTCACCTAAGTTGGTCAAACTTGCCTAACCTTAGGCATGGCAATCTTTGGCAAAGTTAGTCACAAACCAAACAGCCCCATAGTGTACATAGCAGGGGTACACCATAATCAGGATATATAAATCGGGAAAGTGGAACTGGCTGGAAATTATGGTGTTGTATTGCCGCTAGTAATTGAAAGCCCATCGATCACGTACAGGCTAGCTCTATCAGTTGTTGACTGCAGATGTCCCTGCTCCCCTTCCTGACAAGGAACATACTGTGCTTCCCATACAGAACACCGCACGGGCCGCCGGCCGAACCACCGGCCCCACCGCCTGTGTTCCTCGCCACACCACCCGCGTCGAGTTTTCTTCATTCGACGAGGCCCCACCACCGCCCCCACAACCACCATCCCCACCCGAGCCCCTTCGATCGCACCGGCGAACTCCGGCGAGCTCTGAAAAATCGACTGACCCAATTTTGAAATTTAGTCTACTGTGATTTAACTAGTGTGGAATATAAAAGGGGAAAACCATAAGCATTGCGAGTATGGTGTTGAGCGTGCCATGGCGGATCTGAAGGTGCAAACCGGACAAAGGCAACTTCGCAACCAAGACAAGAAATCAGAGTAAAGCAGTGGCGATCTATTTTCTTGCTGCGATAAATAAGTTGAGCAGATACGAAAGAGTACCGCCTCTGGTGCGGCGCCGTGTACGCATCTGCTGAGAATTTGATGGTGCTGCGGTAGCGATGGCTGTCGGTGTGTGGAAGCAGATCTAGGAGGGTAGACGGTGGCGGCGGGGCGCGGTGGACGAGACGGTCGTAGGAGCGGCGCCGGCAAGGTGGACGACGGCGGGGATGAAGCGAGAGGACGGGATGCAAGGATCCCGGTCCGAAGCCGTGGATGAGAGAGGTCGATCTCTTGTAATGGACGCGGCGTCGGGGTATCAGCTCCGGCATGGTGGAGGAGGACGGCGGCGGACGGAGGAGGGTGGGGTGGAGAGGGTGTTTTGGCGCCCACGGAGTACGAATGGGGAAAAGGGAGGTAGAGAGGAAGGGGGAACCATGTATTCAGGGCGCGCTTGTCTCAAATGCGAGGAAATTTACAAACTTAGCCCCCGTTTCAAATTTCTACTACATCACAGCAACATTAGTCGGTTGGGGATAGGACGGTAATCTCGCATACACCGAATATTTGCCGACGAGAGTTTGTTTTTGGCGCCCACCGTGTATGAATATGAATCGGGGAGGGAGTCGATTTCGGCCGAGGACACACTGTGTTTTGGCCCACCGTGTATGAATCCGGGTGAGAGGCGGTTACGTCACGTTTGGGTGAAATTACAAACCTACCCCTATCGAAACCTATAGAAATCCAGCATATAGGCTTTGCGTGGCAGGGATAGGCAGTAGTGATTTCCATCTCGCAGATTTTGGTTTCGGGCGGTTACTGCGACTTTCCCCGCTTCGTTCAAATTTTGCAGAGTGCACGTTTACCGTGCCAACTCAATTCGAATCCCGTTTGTATTCAAATTTTTTTCCAGGCGGGATCCATTTTCAATTGGAATTACATTCTATATACATCATTTTTTTATATACACTTTCAAAAGCACAACAAAGAATTCTACTCCTTTATATGTATAATATGATTTACAATACAACGATCTCAAAATCTTAAGGTTGAATTCGAAAAAATTTAACCAAATTATGTTCTACTAAAATGTATGGATCAATAATATCTACATATTAAATAACATAGATGTGCGTGAATTCATATGAGTATGCATGTTTGATAGATCAATTTTGGTTCGAGTATGGATTACATGTATCATCATCTCGAATTCAAATATTTGAATCCCTTTTTTGTTCACTCCTTTCACACCCATCTCTCTCGCATGCATGCTCCTTCAGGTAGCTATCACTCTCTTTTCTCCAGCTCACCCGCACGCTCACTTCATGTTGCTCCTATCCTCGCAAACATGGTCTCTCGACGTCTCCCTTGAGAAGTGTCACACTCTCCCTATCATTATAAATTACACGGTTTTCATTATCTCTCACGTCTCTACTGTTCTCTGGTATCACTCGGTACCTAAGCTTTCTTTTTCACCGCCAAACACACAGTCTCCACTCGTCTTTCACTTTGTCTTTCTCTCTATGGGATTCTCTCACACACCCTATATGTCTCTACATATGACTCATACCACTAAAATTACTCTCTATGTATCTCCTGTAGACACAACATTTGTTGCATCTCCTTTTTGTCTCCATCCCAGACTGACATTATTCATTTGTTTACCGATCAGACAACCCCGACTACCGTCTCCTCTCTCTCTCTCTCAGACACACACGCACAACTCCTACCACTAAAATGTGAATGGAAAACGAGATTTTGTTATACCCAAACAAAAAAGGACTAGAGGGAGTGATTGCTCTGACACGGCGCGACCTCTCATAGCGCAGGCATTGAACCGGCGCGCCGGCCAAGAGGGCCGCACTCGCTGCAGGCCCGGCTGAGCACGCCTCCTCGCCGCGTGCAACCAGCTTAAGACTGCCCCGCCTGCCTTCATTGAATCACGCGTGTGCCAGCAACACGTCCTTCCACGAGCCGTAGGCATTTTAGAACACAAAAAATGACAAAAATATAATTAATTTACGCATGGTCTTAACTTGTTGTGCTCACACTGGTAGCAGGAACTAGTAGAGGATTTTCTTTATTTATAACTCTCCTCACAAATTTTTGGCTTTGAAGTGAATTATGGTTGTGGACATTATGTATGAATGTGCAGATATCTGTGAACATGAGTTTCATGTGGAAGTTGAACTTGGAATGTCGGGCTTGCGCGTGAACTATACCATGTCCAATGCTTCGTCTGTTATTGTTTGGAAAGTAATTGCTGTTATTACATGACCCGAAAAAAACATTTTGTGCCACATCAGTAGATGCACGGACATCACAACAGGCATGCTGACTGGATAAAGATTTGAACCTAACTATTATGAAGGAAATTTGGTATTGACAACAGTTTTAGATAGCAGGAGACGCCTAGCCTGCTCTGCCTCTGCTAGCTTATTTCTGGCTTCTTCCATCTCTTCTTTGGCTTGGGTGAAGAGAGCATCTGATTGCTCTTTTCGCTTCTTCAGGAACTCAGCTACATTCTCAAGGGCTGCTGCACGCTTTCTTTCAGCCTTTACTAATGCCACGAGGACACGAACAACTGACGACTCCACCTGGCTTGTGTGTAATCCAGCATCATCTGGGAATTTGCACCTTGTGTCTAATCCAGCATCATTAGGGAACTGGCACCTTGTGTGTAATCTAGCCTCATTTTGGACACATGATCTCGAGGTTGACCATACTTCCCTCCTCGCAGGAACTGCATCCTGACATGAAGTTACTTCTTTTTTAGAGCAACCTAGATCCATTTAGTAGAAGCCATATAAACAGAACTCGGAGAAGTGAATTCAAAAGGAAAAAATAAATAAAAACAGACTACAAGGTGAGAACACCCACTTCCTACATCAAGCTAAAAACAAAAGCATTAGGACGATTAAGACTCTTCTTATTACACATCGAAGAACACCACGCTTAAGAGAAACAGAAACTACAACATATACACATCGAAGAACACGAGGCTACACGAAAGTAATTGAAAGGGTGTTACTTACCAAAGCTCGTTTTATAGGTTCGGTGCAGCTCCTCTTTAACTTGCCACGCTCCTTGAAGATGTCCTGAATATCCCGTGTTTGGTCTTCATTGCTCCTCTGCATGTTCGCACTCGTGGTTTTAAAATCTCAACATGGCAACTCGTGGTTTTGAAATCTTTTCAATAGTAATACTCGTGCATCTTGTGGGCAACATTAAAGCACTCGTCTGCCATGTTGGAGCATCTCCAACAAGATAAACTACTCATACAAATGCATCTTGATGCGTGCAATGCATAGGCATTTTGCTAGTTCTAAAAACATTTCCATCATTTGCCACACTACTGGTTGCAGATGAAAAACCTACCCAAGCACAGCGTGATACAGGAGCGACGCACAATTACAAGCTGATATTTTGTGGGACAATGGAGGCTATAACCAATTGCTTTTACGGGAACAATAGCACCCAGGAAATTTGAAGGGTAGGTATGAACAAAATTGGAACTGCACATGTACTGCTAAGTGATTCAATACACACATTACCAATCGAGGAGGAGAACGATGGTCGCGGCGGCCTCTGTGAGTCATGGTCGGCAACGGGAGTCAGTTCATTGTCCACGACGGTGGTACTTCTGCGCTTGGCGTCGGCTTCCGGGAAACAGATCCGAGACCGTGGAAGACGATGCCGGGGAAGAGGCTCCGTGTACGATGACGATGGACCGGCTCCAGTGCGGCGTACGAGGTCATCGATGAGGCAGATGCGCTGCGGTGGATGAGTGCGTCGATGTAAAGGGGAGGAGCACGAAGGCTGCGGTGGCGTGGAGAAGTCTATTTTGCGGTGGGGATAGAAATTGGGGAGTATTCAGGTGTACTATTCTGGGTGCCGGGGTGGGGTTGGCTGGGTAGGGTGAACCTGAAGTTACGAAAATAGCCCCCTACCAAGCATCATCCGTAGGCCTGTTCCAAAGGCTATGATGGTAACTTCCCACTGCTCGAATCAGGGTCGCGGGAGATTTTCCCGCTGACCTCAAAATTTTGTGACACTGGACTCCCCGTGTGGCGTGTTGAGTGATTCGGCTAAGCAACTAGCGAGTAGTAGTAGTAAACTCTGCATATTAGGTTTGACCAAAGTCAAACTTCCTAAAGTTTGACCAAGTTTATAGAAAAATATAAACATTTACCATAACAAATATGTATGATGTGAAAGTACATTCAATAATGAATCTAATGGTATTTATTTGTTATTGTATATGTTAATATTTTTTGTTATAAGCTTTCTGAGAGTTTACAAAACTTGACTTTGACCAATGCTAATACGCGAACTTAAATAAAAATGGAGGGAGTACACATTCGTTTTCTTAGTTTGTAGTGAACTAATCATTTTTGAAATTGTGAAATAAATATATTAGGCTATTGACTTCGAATGTAATGGTCTATACAATTCAATAGTTACAATCATTGTCGAATCCCAAGATGTATACAAGGTCTATAGTACTTCACAACATGCTCAAACTCACATAATCCCAGTCAAATGAGAATCTAAATGCATTTCATAGTTATTACTTTGTAGGATGCAACAAGAACAACCATAACTCTACATCAGCCATTATAGAAGCAACATTTTGACATATCCCAATGTGTGAATGAAACGTGCAGAGAGAGCTTTTGAAGATGGAGCAGATAGGGCGGGAAATATTGTATGTATGTGGACGAGAGATTAGGAGACAAACCTAACGAGATAGAGAGAGAGAGAGAGAGAGAGAAAGAGAGAGGAAGAAGTTAGGTCTGTGAGAAAGATGCATACATGTAATATACATGAGATGCGTGTGCATCTGGATTTTGTATACGTGGAAGGAGAAGAGACAACATGTTTGATGAGAGAGCAGGAAAAACATGGACGAGAGGGGAAGGATCTCGCGGGTTGAGGGATTGACAATTTTGTGGGGGGGAGAGAGGGATTGGTAATTTTGTGCAAGAGAGAGAGAGGGTGGGGGGAGGAGTCAGTCAGCCGTCGTCACATCACCCTGCTTCCAAATGACCCCGCATTCTCTAGCACGGTGTGGTCGCCGTCTTCGATCTGCTCGTTGCCCTCTTTGAAGATTGAGGTGTTGTGCATGTTGGGGTGCAAAGAAGCACAAGCGAGAGTGGTCGCCGTATAACCTTGGATGGGGATGAATTGTGTGCTCGGGGGAGTGTGTGTGTGTGTGTGTGTGCTGCGTGTGTCTCTCTCTCTGTGTGTGTGTGTGTCAGATATTGAGAGAAAACAAACCTAAGGAGAGAAATGGGTATTCACGAAGAGATTGTGCGGGCCTTGAGGTGGGCAGGGGGCGGGTGAGGGTGTCAAGATGTGCGCGTTGATGCATGTGTTGCATGCGACCGTGCGAGGGACGGACGAATCGAGAGAGATGGTTGTTCTGTTACGGATGCTCGTCTCTCTGTCTCTCTCTCTCCCTCTCTCTCTCTCTCATACACACACACAAGTAAACTACAAGACCATTCTCTCATGTATACACAACGTATCGACATCTGTCTATGTCTCACTCATGCACGATCATTTGCACATTCACACCTCTCTATGTCTGTATCACACGCACACCGTCTCCACATTACCCTTCCGCCACAACACACATATGGACACATACACACGTTCTCTCTCAGTCACACACACAAAATCAGTATTAAAAAAACTAGGGCGCACCTAAAACGTCCAAATTCAAATAAACACGAACTGGAGCTAAATTCAAATATATGGAAATATTGCAGCGTCAAGAACTTTCACAGGAAAAAAAAGTTGAGTAATATTCGAGGACTGTTTTCACACACACAAAAAGGTTCGGTGGATGTCCTTCGAGCGCGACACGGTGACGCACCGTTCGATTGACCGCGTGGCCGCGGTTCACGCGCTTGCACAGGATTCCGTATCATGGCCGTGGTACTAAGGCTGGTCACAATGGGCAAGAACATAAGCTAGTAACTAATAAAAGCGTTGCTTAAGTCTAATGGTTACGTGTGCTAGTACGGTTTTCTTTTAAGTTTGACCAACCTTATATATAAAACTAAAGTAAGCTCCCACACGCGCACTCATCAATATATCGCCGCCGTTGCGCATGCCGGCGCCCGCCTGCTCCGGCCAACAATTTCTCGCCCATCACCGCCATGTCGCCGCCATCCCTGTGCCATGAAGCCGAAGGCTCGCCCGCTCACGTCGTCTGCAGTCCCTCCTCGCGATGCCACCGCGCTGCCAAGCACGCGAGTAGCTGGTGGAGCCGTGTCTATGCACACAGCGTACGAAGAGGAGGACGAGCGCGTGCTCCAACACGCCGGCGAGGAGGAACTAGCGTGTAATTGTTGTCTCCGCCCGCGCGGAGGAGGCGCGCATGGTGGCTGTCGTGGCGGAAGCCGGTCGCGCGCGCGTCGAGCCCGCAAACCGGGTGCGGACGCGGAATCTACCTTCGAGACCTTGAATGCCACATGGATCCTGCAATCTGAAGGAGAAATTTGGGTCAGTCGACTCATGTGAGCCGTTTGATGCAACATTGATGGCTAGAAGGGCTTCTTCCACCTCTTCTGCCGTCTTCTTCCTTCGCTCCGTCGAACTTCTTTCACAAATCGACTGACCCAAATTATACTACTAGTACGAACATATTAAGTACAGTAGGAACACGAAGATACGAGCAGTAGTACCAACTGCAAGAAGAATAATAGTAAGACATAGTACTAGTACTACTGTACGTACTAAAGAGTTCAAATAACGAGAAAGAACATAAACATAGTTCAGCTGGGGCCTCAGCACAACACACCCTTGAAAATAAACTAATAAGCAACTAGTCCGCTTGACACTGCAGTAGAACCAGCATGAGCGACGGCACTGCCACCTACTTGGAGTCCGAAGTCCACGTCCTCGACTTCGTCCTCGTCCCTCTTCCTCTTCCTCTTCGCCGACGCTTCTTTGCTTGAACCGGACACTGGGCTCTGCTTCTTCATCCAACCCTTGTAGATATTTAAACAAAGGTAGGCATCCATTGTTGCATACAAGATGTGATCTTCATCTAATGTCTTCGACTCCCATGCATGATGAAACTCGTGATGAGGTTTCTTCAGTTTAGCGTACGAAGGATCAATCATGGCTGTTGCCAGGGTCAACATTGAAGGTTGAGAGGAGGACACCAGGCTTGCCTTCTGGAGATCGAAGGGCTGGCCTACAAAGAGACCTATCCGACGCAAGACGTCACTATCGTTCTTAAAACCTGTAGTAATGAATTTTGCTCTTTTGTCCTTGAGGAAGTTCTTAAAATCCTGGCACTCAACGTCGGCATGGCATATGTGGTAGACCAAGCAAACGTTATGTACGCAAACCTGGATGATGACGAGCTTCTTCCTCTCTTCGTCCTTTAGATCCTTCTCTCGTCCCAGGACTGTGGTGTACTCAACATCTAGCCCAGCGACCCACTCATCCGTTGAACTGTTGAACATGCGTAGGAAGCGAGCAAGCCATGCTTTCACCGTCTTGGATCCATGTGTGTAGATGACGATGAACTGATTGCCGGTGATGGCTCTAACCTGGTACTCAATGGAGACCATGGAGATTTGGGAGGCCATGGATTTTGGAGGAGGGTTAGGAGAAGTTGAACTGTTGTACCCCGCAAAAAAAACTGGGAGCGAACTAATGTGAAAGGATGGGACG
This sequence comes from Triticum urartu, assembly GCF_003073215.2. Classification (NCBI taxonomy): domain Eukaryota; kingdom Viridiplantae; phylum Streptophyta; class Magnoliopsida; order Poales; family Poaceae; genus Triticum; species Triticum urartu. The sequence continues at coordinate 288,530,710 of NC_053022.1, forward strand.
ACTGGGAGTGAACTATTGTAAGGTAGAAGACGGGGACAAGTAGGGCGTGCGAACGGCGTGGGGTTGCTGGCTTGCCCGGTGGATAAACGGCTGCAAGCCCCCAAAGAGTTCTCGAGAACTATGCGGGACCCACTAGATGTCATGCCTACTAGACCCATATCGTAGGCCTGACGGTATAGCTTCTGCCTGTTCGCACGCCATGCCGGCGCGTGGATGTAACTTCACTTAATTCCGTCAAACGTCGCTCCTCCCATGACCTTCGCCTCCCTCGCGCGGTCGCGCCCTTTGAGACTTGGACCGGTTATAAATGAGCAATTTTTTTGCCTTTTTAGACAAGCAATTTTTTTGCCTACTCCGCATGCATGATACTCCCTCTGGTCCTTTTTACTCCTGTCAACCGTTTGCAAAGTGTTTGACCAAATTTATACTTTTTTTGAACACCACCTTATATTAATTAACCAGCCACACCAGTACACTCATTCGATACAATATTCACCACACAGGGCGGTGCGTTATTTACAAGAATACCATATAATCTATTGTCAAAGCTATACTTAGCGATTAAGTGTGCCACCTTATTGGCCGAACGGCTAATCTTTGACAATTGAAGATTGTTGATCAACTTCAAGATGCTCAATGCTTTCATCTTTAGGTCGCGCATAGCAGACCTGTCAATGCTTCGACAGGCATCAATGAAATCCCACGACCAAATTTATACTAAAAATATCAATATCTACAATACTCCCAAAACACTTAGGCGCGGTGCATTAACTTCTACCTCGTTTCTTGTTTCTTGACATATCAACCAATAGGAGATGTCGGTGTGCATGATTTTAATGACTTGAGACTACCAAACACGACATGCAGTGGTTAGTTCATTGCATGCAATGCTATTAATTAGCAAATAAACATTAAGATCTCTCATTTTCCCCTCCTCCTTGGTCACAGTGCACAATCTAAGATGACTTGCTCACCTAGACGGAGGGAGTACTGATTATAATGAGTACTCCCTCCTTCCATCTATATAGGGCCTAATGCGTTTTTCAAGACCACCTTTGACTATTGATAAAATTAATACTACATGACATGCATAATGTGAAAATTATATCATTGAAAGCTCCTTTCACATACGAATTTGATGATGTGCTTTGTGTAAGTTGCATGTCATAACATTTGGTCAAAGTTAGCCTTGAAAAACGCATTAGGCCCTATATAGATGGAAGGAGGGAGTATAAGAACTACGTTTTATAATGAGTGTAAAAATATTGATTTGACATTGTGAATGTTGACACATTGTGGAATAGTTTTTGAAGTATCAAAAGTACTCAACTAGTGATGTCGTTCTCCACATAAAAATGTGTTTACCAATGCATGCATGAACTCTAGTTACTCTAACCCCCCTCTCTTATTTAATTCTTTGCCACATCAGCATGTTTGCTATTCCCGTGTGCATGATACCAGCTAAGATACCACCATTATGGCCAGCCTTAATCATCGCATGCAATAATTTAGTGCACCTTGAAATATGAACATGTGTGGGGCGTGTTTGTTGTTAATGACTTGAGACTATACCTAGCCCGGCATGCAAGATGACTTATTATGCACTGTTCCCCATACCTGCAGGAAGCCCGTTCGTCTCCAAATTTTTTCCTCTCCATGTGTGGAAACAATATGCCTGCCAAACTCTCCTTCTCCCTCCGGCGGTCCCACCACTCCACCCCGTGTGAAAAAAATCTGCATGCATGACTCTCCTCCCCCCCCCCCCGCTCGTCCAATCCGTTGTGACCAGCAATATTTCCACCCCTTCGCTCCCCCATAATTTACTCCAACAAATATGCCCACGTAGCTGTTATTTAACTGCAGGTGCATTCGATCACTGACATATGGGCCCAATAGGGGTCTGGCCCACATGTCAGTGACGCCACTGGACCAGCAGTTAAGTCAGTGCAGCTTAGTCCATATCTTACGTAGGTGTGCCATTGCTCGCTATAAATACTGCGCCTCCCACGACATCGCTATCTCTTCCCCCTCACGTTCATGTTCATCGCTATCTCCTCCCCCTCCCTCTCACATCGACCACCATGGCATCGCCCCTCACAAGCCCTAGGAGCCCCTCGCTGCACCGCGTGGACGGTCACGCGTCGCCGTTCCATTCCTCGCCACCACTAACCGAGGAGGACGCGTCGGTGTTCCGCTCCTCGCCGCCACTAGTCGAGGAGGACGCGTCGGTGTTCCGCTCCTCGCCGCGACACGTCGAGGTGGACGTGTCGGCATTCCCAATCTCGCCAGCACGCGCGCCGGAGGACGCGTCGGCTCCCCACTACGAGGAGAACGCCACGCCGCCCGCCGAGCCCCCCAGCCTTGAGGAGCTTTGGAAAGAAATGGATGTCGCCTTGTGGGAGGCTTTGCCTCCAGCAGAGCGCGCCAAAACAGAGGCCGAGAAGAAGGCCGAGGAAGAGAAGCGCACCGCGGAACAAGCAGCCTGGGAAGCCTATGTCGCGTCCGAGAGAGTCAGGCAATTGGCTCTTTGGCAGAAGGCTCGTGCGAGGGCCGTGAGGGTGGCTGAGGGAGTCCTGGATTAGGGGGTGTTCGGGTAGCCGGACTATACCTTCAGTCGGACTCCAGGACTATGAAGATACAAGATTGAAGACTTCATCCCGTGTCCGGATGGGACTTTCCTTGGCGTGGAAGGCAAGCTTGGCGATGCGGATATTCAAGATCTCCTACCATTGTAACCGACTCTATGTAACCCTAACCCTATCCGGTGTCTATATAAACCGGAGGGTTGTAGTCCGTAGGCAATCAACTCCATACACAACAATCATACCGTAGGCTAGCTTCTAGGGTTTAGCCTCCTTGATCTCGTGGTAGATCCACTCTTGTACTACCCATATCATCAATATTAATCAAGCAGGATGTAGGGTTTTACCTCCATCAAGAGGGCCCGAACCTGGGTAAAACATCGTGTTCCCTGCCTCCTGTTACCATCCGGCCTAGACGCACAGTTCGGGACCCCCTACCCGAGATCTGCCGGTTTTGACACCGACATTGGTGCTTTCATTGAGAGTTCCTCTGTGCCGTCACAATCAGGAAGGATGCCTCCTCCCGTCTTTAAAGACGGCGCCGAAGCTAAGGGAGCCTTGGCTGTCGGCCAAACCCTCTGGCTAGGTGGTTTTTTCACAACCGCTTGTTTGGCTGTTGCGCCGACGGTGACCTCTCGGGTCATCAAAAGCAACCTACACGTCAGCTCGGAGCTCGTCGAGCAGCTAGATCCAATGGAGCTCTCTTCCGTAAACGAGCTCTTGGATCGCATCACCGCCCTAGGGGTCGCTACGGATTACGACCAGGTTGGGCTTAAACCCGATCTAAGAGAAATTAACTCTCCCCAAATCAGCCACCACGTTGCCGTGGTAGAGGCGCAGTGTGGCGACCCTTCATCTATTTTAAGGACTAGCTACGTCCGAATTCCCGACTCCTCCAAGCCGGATACCCGCGGAGAGGAGGATGTAACTCAAGACCTGAGCTTAGGATCAGGCAACGGGCTAGATTCGTTGGACAACATCCAAGAATCCGAACTTCAGAGTTCGGAAACTCTTCGGCCTCCGAATCTTGGATTGGGTGAGGTTTCAGATTCAACGGCACCCGCCCACCCGAACATAAGCGATCTCTCCCAAATCAGGTAGAGGCCCGAGGAAACAGTACATCATTACTGGGCCAGATTCCTCCTGGTTATGAACAGGATAAAGGATTGCCGCGAGGGAGACGCAATCTCTATTTTCTGCAGTAATTGCACGGACGAGGGAATCCTTAACGCCGTAAGTCGTCGTGATATTACACGCTTCGCTGACTTGGCGTCCATAGTACAAAAATACTGTGCGATGGAAAGCGCCTGGAAAACCGAAATAAAATTTTGGGATAATGCGGCCTTGAATAGTAATCCCGTCCGAACTAAGAGGGTGCATCATCATAGGACACCCGGGATAAACACCAAAAAGTTAAAACCCTCTATAGGGCATGGAACCGTACTGGAAAGGTGGCTTGATGGACCCTGTAGAATTCACAGTACAGAGGACGCCACACCAACTCACAGCCTTAGAGCATGTTGGATACTCCGGCAGGTGGCCAAAATTGGCGAGGACCTCTTAATCCTGGAGGCCGCAGAAAGCCAGCCCGAGGACACCAGTACCGTTCTCACAGTCTTCAAGACTTTCGCATCAAACAATATGCGAAAAAGAACACTCCGCAGCCTCGCCGAAGTCTATCAAGTTGCAACAATAAATCCATGGAGCGACACTGCTATTACCTTCAACGCAAGTGATGAACCTAGATTCCAAACAGCCCGAGCACCAGCCGCATTGGTCCTCAGTCCCATAATGGACGGCTTTCGCCTCACCAAGGTGCTCATGGATGGAGGCAGCGGACCGAACCTCATTTATGAGGAAACCCTTCAAAAAATGGAAATAGACTGGAACCGCATCAAGCGAAGTAGGACAACCTTTAGAGGAATAATCCCCAGTCGAGAAGCGCGCTGCACAGGAAAAATCACACTAGATGTGGTGTTCGGCACGCCGGATAATTACAGGTCCGAAGAAGTCATGTTTCAGGTGGCCCCGTTTAAGAGTGGACATCACGCTTTACTAGGGCGGGAAGCATTCACAATCTTCCAAGCAATACCCCATTACGGGTACATGAAGCTTAAGATGCCCGGGCCGAATGGAATTATCACTCTAGCTAGTGATCCGGACATAGCACTCCACGCCGAAAACAAGACGGCCGCATTAGCCCTTGAGGCGCTATCCGAAGCCTTAGTGGCCGAGGAACTGACTGCGCTGCGCTCCACGGTTAACAGGGATGATGTGATACTCGATAAGAGATCCAAATCCACATCCTTCAAGCCAGCCGACGAAATAGTCAAATTCCAGGTCCACCCAACAGACCCCAACAAAACAGCTTCAATTGGGGCACGACTGAACCCTGATGCAGACGCCGCACTGCGAGAGTTCCTACGAGAGAACTGGGACATCTTCGCCTGGCACCCTTCAGACATGCCAGGGATCCCACGCAGGCTGGCCGAACACAGCTTAAATATCCTAAAAGGATTTAAACCTGTCAAACAAGCCCTTCGGCGTTTTTCCGAACCCAATAGATAGGCTATGGGAGAGGAGCTAGCCAAGCTATTAGAGGACGGATTCATCAGAGACATAAAACATCCGGACCGGCTAGCAAACCTGGTGATGGTACCAAAGAAGGACAAATCCTGGTGCCTGTGTGTCGATTTTAAAGACCCTAACAAGGCTTGCCCAAAGGATCCCTTCCCCCTCCCCCGCATCGATCAAATTATCGATGCCACCGCAGGACACGATTTGTTGTGTTTCCTCGACGCATACTCCGGTTACCATCAAATCAAGATGGCAGAACCAGACCAAGCTGCAACAGCATTCATCACACTATACGGCCCATTCTGCTTCAACACAATGCCCTTCGGGCTAAAAAACGCCGGCGCAACATATCAGCGCATGATCCAGACATGTCTGGCAAACCAGATCGGCAAAACAGTGGAGGCGTATGTGGATGATGTGGTCGTCAAATCAAGACATGTCGAATCCCTAGTAAACGACTTGAGGCTTACATTCGATAACCTCCGACAATATGACATCAAGCTCAACCCAGAAAAATGCGTCTTCGGCGTTCCAGCCGGAAAGCTCTTCGGCTTCATTGTATCCGATAGAGGAATTGAAGCAAACCCAGCCAAGATCTGAGCTTTGTCACAATTGGATGTCCCAAAGGACCTTAAACAAATACAAAAATTAACCGGGTGCGTGGAGGTTTTAAGCCACTTCATCTCCCGCTTGGGAGAAAAGGCACTACCCCTTTATCGCCTCCTTTGGCGCACCGAACACTTCGAGTGGACGGATGCCGCCACGGCCGGACTTGATGAAATAAAAGCCATATTGGCAACAAACCCAGTCCTGGCCGCGCCAATCACCGACGAACCAATGTTATTGTACATTGCAGCAACACACCAAGTTGTCAGCGCAGTGCTCGTTGTCGAGCGGGAAACGGACGGACACAAATTCCCCCTTCAAAGGCCGGTCTACTACGTGTCCACTGTCCTCACTCCATGCAAATCACGGTACCCTCATTATCAAAAGATTGCATACGCGGTATTCATGGCATCCCGGAAGCTACGACACTAGTTTCAAGAGTGTTCCATAACAGTAGCCTCGGAAGTTCCACTAAACGATATTATCAACAACCGCGATGCAACGGGCCGGATTGCAAAATGGGCCATCGAGCTTCTCCCGTTCGATATAACCTATAAGCCACGGCGAGCTATTAATCCCAAGTTTTGGCCGACTTCGTCGCAGAATGGACGGAGGCCGAGCTCCCTAAAGAGTATGGCACATATTCAAACTGGATTATGCATTTCGACGGCTCCAAAATGTTGGCCGGACTGGGGGCTGGCATCATCCTGACGTCCCCCACAGGAGATACAGTCCAATATGTGCTCCAGATCATGTACACGGATTCCAACAATGCAGCTGAATATGAGGCCCTCCTACATGGTCTCCGAATAGCAGTATCCATGGGTATCCAGCGCCTAGAGGTACGCGGGGATTCAAACCTCGCGATATTCCAAATAAATGGAGACTTCGGCACCAAAGACCCAAAAATGGCAGCTTACCGCAACGCCGTCCTAAAAATGTCAGCTCGGTTCGAAGGGCTGGAGTTTCACCATATAGCCCGAGAAAACAATCAAGCAGCGGACGTCCTAGCACGCATCGGAGCAAAACGCGATGCAGTCCCCCCAACATCTTTTTGGAAAGATTGTTCAAGCCATCCGTAGCATGGGAGGGGGAACCCGCAAATAACAGCCCGGACCCAGCCGCACCACTCGACGCCGAACAATCTGACACAATTGGAGGCTCTGCCAATGAAATTACACCTTCAGCCCACGTAATAATGGCGGTCATCGCCCCGTGGACAGAATCATTCCTAGCCTACCTTACTAGGCAGGAACTCCCGGAGGACCAAAACGAGGCCCGCTGCATAGTGCGGCGATCTAAAGCCTATAGAGTCCATGAGGGAGAGCTTTATAAGAAAAGCACTACCGGAGTCCTTCAAAGGTGCATCTCCGAAGAGGAAAGGCGGAACCTTCTGGCTGAAATTCATGCCGGACTCGGTGGTCACCACGCCGCTGCTCGGTCCCTTGTTAGCAAGGCTTTCCGTACAGGCTTTTATTGGCCGACGGCCCGGGCAGACGCTCAGGACCTAGTCCAACGATGCGCTGGTTGCCAACTTTTCGCCAACCAAAGCCATATGCCACCCACCGCACTCCAAACTATACCCATCACCTGGCCTTTTGCGGTCTGGGGGCTTGACATGGTCGGACCCCTTAAAGGTGGGACCGATAGGAAAAATACTTACTGTTCATGGTGGATAAATTCACCAAATGGATAGAAGCCAAGCCTGTTAAAACGGCCGAATCCGGACCTGTGATAGACTTCATATCCGGGGTTGTACACCATTATGGCGTCCCCCACAGCATCATAACCGATAACGGTACAAACTTTACCGCCGACGAGGTAAAACTCTGGTGCAAAAACATGGGCATCAAGCTCGATTATGCTTTCATCTATCACCCACAAACCAACGGCCAGGTCGAACGTGCAAATGGTCTTATCATGAGCGGCATTAAACCCAGACTGGTGCGGTCCCTCAAGGAATCTAAAATGCATTGGGTAGAGGAGCTCGATTCCGTGCTATGGGGGCTGCGGACCACGCCAAATCGCACCACCGGATACACACCATTTTTTATGGTGTACGGCGCAGAGGCAGTTCTGCCCTGCGACATAATTCATGACTCACCTAGAGTGCGCATGTACGAAGAAAGAGAAGCCGAGCTCGATCGGCAGGACAACTTGGACGCCCTGGAGGACGAGCGTGACGTGGCAAAAGCCTGTTCCGCATTTTATCAACAGCAGGCCCAAAGATATCAAAGCAGAGAAGTACGGGCCAAAAATTACAATGTTGGCGAACTAGTTCTACGCCTGCCGGATAAGAAAAAGGACAAACTCAATCCCAAGTGGGAAGGTCCATTCATAATCGACCAAGTCCTGACTGGCGGGGCGTACCGCCTGCGAGATGCGTCGGATAACCGACTCGAGCCGAACCCGTGGAACGCCACCCGTCTCCGAAGATTCTATGCCTAGCGCCGGACTCTGTGTTTGTCTCCTTCCTCTATCCATTTTTTGCATTTTTCTGTCTTACATTTCTCTCCTTGCCCTCTTTTCTTTTATAGCCCTTAAAGGCTCATCTAGTGACGCGCCACTCGCGCTCATTAAACCTAGGGGCTTCTTTAACAAAAGCTTATTTATACGGGCTTCACGCCCAACACATGCGTCAAACTTCCGCATGTACCTTTTTCTTCACCATTATATGCATCGATATGACTTAAGTTTTGGCCAAGCTGGGTTGCCTGGCTCCTGTGCTTACCCCTACATTCCCGATTGTTCGGCTAGGCGGTAAAGGGAGCACCTCTGCGATTGTTACTGCCGGGTCAGCCGGATGTGTACCTCAGACTAGGTGAAGCCGAAAGCTAGCGTTCTTAAGGGAATATTCGGTCGGTGAGATAAAAGATGATCTTTTTACTCATTTTATGTGCCCCCAGATGCTTTTTTCTGCGTCTTTTTACGCAGTCCGGACATGCACTTTAGGGCATGCCTCCCAGCGAAAGGAACCCCTAATGGAACTATTCTCTCTGGAAGTTGTTTCTTACTAACCATGTAATATAACATAACTAGTTGGGCACTTGTCTGATAAAGTACTAATGACCCCTACGCCTGGTCTCCACGCATACCATGGTTCTTATATAACCGCTATGGTATTCGGACACACTCCGGACCGTCAGGTCCTGAGGTTGAAGCGAAAAGGTCGGCAACGACAAACGATCTACAATCCGGCTAGAAGGCATTACACATGTCAATTCAAAATTACATAGTCATTCTGACTGATTGTATTCCTCTTCTATACCATCTAACAGGCTGTCTAATTTACAGCCCTACTGGGAATACTTCGTGGCTAACTCTACTTGGCTGTATACTAAGCTTACAGGGATCTCCTTCCCGTCAGGCCCCACTGGTCCGACCTCGGCCATGTGGTTTGGGTCAGACTTCGTAAAACGGGTCTTCACCATGGCCCAGGCCTCCCTAGCGCCTTGTCGGCAGGCCAATATCTTCCACAACCGGAAGCGCCGCCGAGCTCCCTTCAGCTTCTCCGCAAGCTCTCCAAGGCCCTCGAGCATGGAGTGGGCAGGCCATAAGGCTTGGTCAACGCCTCGCATCGCCTGCCGAATTCGCTCGTGCAGTTGCATGAGTTCGGGAAGAAGGTCACCCGTAGAACCGGGCATCTCCTCTGCAGGACGACATGTGAGCATACCTACAGACATTACTCTGTTAGTCGACTTCCTCGCCGAACTCTTTTTTTAAAGTTCGTTCAAGCACTTACTAAAAATGCTGCTTCGAAGCCACTGATTCTCCTTCGTGGAGTCCGACAGCTGGCCACGAACATCTTTAAGTTCGACGTCCAGCTTGGTGTTGGCATCCTGAAGATCATTCTTCTCTTGCCTCACCTTTGTCAACATACTCTCACCGGCCTTTAGCCGGCGTAAGAGTTGTTGCTTGTCCGGATCTAGTCCGGCGCCATCTGCAATATGATTTGTCAGATTTGCACCCACACCACACAATACTAATCTTTCGAAGTGTATCTTACCTGAGGGGGTCTCTTTGGGCTCCCCTGCTGCGGCTAGTGCGGCCTCTAGTTGGGCCTTGCACTTTTCTAGCTCCTGGGACAGTACGGTATTCTTCTCTGTAAGAAGCTGCATATTAAATGATCCTTAAATCAGTTGCTCTAACTGTTTCAAGTCTCGGGGGCTACTGGTATATATATATCTGACCAAATTTTTCTTACCCGTATGTCTTTTACATACTGCTCCGTGGCTCTGGCTAAACCATTTTGAGTGGCATGGAGGTACGCATCTCTCGAATTAAAGGCATCTAAAGACTCTTGGGAGAAACAAGCGTCGCGTAGAACTGTCCGGCGACGCCTGTGGTTCATGGCACTCTCCACTTTAGAATTTTTGGCAGACAGCCTGTCCGCATCCTTGTGCGCGCCTTGTGCTCGCCTCCGCTTCCTGGCCAGACGTTGGAGCCTGGCTGGTGGAGGCGCGATTGGCAACCTCTCCGGATGTAGTCCGGCGAGGTCTCTTCGTTCTGAAGATAGCACGAACGTTAATATGCCCTGACAGAATAACACCAGGGAAACAGAGGGTGCGCTATACCTTTGCGTCGGCATCTCAGTCCGGACTACATTCCTTTTTGCCCCACGGGGCCCTGCGGCCCCTCGTTGGCTAGCCGCTGCAGGTTCGGCCTCCTGCCTCGGAAATCTCCCCTGCAAAACACGGTTGTCATCAGAAACACCGGAATACGTGAGAGTGGAATCTCTCTCAAGGGAATGAGACTCCGGTTTCTGTCACCTGGGAGGCCAGGATTAACCCTGGGTAATCAGCCGTGATGGCTACCAAGGTATTGTCCTTGCTTAGCTGATGGAACACCCCGTCGATAAGCTCCACCGATATGTCCGGATCCTCTTCGGAGTCCGGATCGAGGGACCGTTCTGGGTCCTCGGGCTATGGAGGGCGGCTGTTTATATCCTTTACCAACTGTCGCAGTTCCTGCATTGAAGACGTTAGACTACATATCTAACCGTGGGAGTATAAAACAAACGGGCAAATGCAGTTGTTCACTTACCCAGCTTGGAGGATCGTACATAGTAAATCCGGCCTACGGGTTGACGCGGAGGAATTCCTCCTTTTCTCCCTTGTACAAAGAGGATAAGATCTTTACTAGAGCGGCAGCTGAGGCCGGCCCCTTACGACCGTAACGGGTGGCGTCATCCTCCCCGTTGAAATCCCACATGGGGTGGCCTCTATATTGAAGTGGCTGCACCCCCCGCATAATACATGCGGCCATGACTCCAATCATGGTTAGTCCGGAATGAGCCAACAGTCTTATCTGGCCCATCAGGTAAAGGACGTCTCTGTCGCTTTCTCTCTGAGAGCTCCGCGGACGCCAGCTCAAGCGTTTATTCAATGGAGCACTGTTGAACTCAGGGAGACCGACCCGGATAGGGTCCGGTAGCGGGACGTCATCTATATAAAACCATTCCGAAGGCCAGTCCTCGAACGCCTTCTTTGGGGTTCCAGATAGGTATCCGGTCCCGGCGATGCGCCATACTTCGGCTCCGCCCACTTGGTATATAGACCCCTTTTGAGAACGGGGCACCAGGCAGAATAACCTCTTCCATAGCGCGAAATGAGCCTCAACGCCTAAAAATAGCTCGCAAAGGGCGACGAAACCCGCAATATGCAATACGGAGGCGGGCGTGAGATTGTGCAGCTAGAGGCCGTAGAACTCTAGAAGCCCGCGGAGAAATGGATGAATTGGAAATCCCAGTACCCTTATTAGATAGGGGACGAGGCACACCCGCTCTCCTTTAGAAGGATTGGGGGTGCTCTCCGCTTGTTTTTCGCCATTGTAGGTGGTGAGACCGGATCGGACCGGGACCATGTATGCCTGAGGGAGAAATCCCTTGGCCTGAAGTGACGCTAACTCGCTATGCGGGATGGTGCAACTCTCCCAGTCCCCGGGTTTGGGACCGGAGGGGCGAGGGGAAGAGCTGCGACGGCTGGTCATGTTGGAATGGACCTTTGCTGGAAGCGCTCTGATGATAACTCGCGGAAAGGAGAAGATGTGGTTTGGACCTAAATCCCCATCCCGTGAAATAGGCGGCTCGTTTATACGGCTAGGGGCGTGGATGTAAAAACGCCCTGGCTTTTCGCATTCGTTTGACACATGGAAGACGGCCATTATTGGGCGTGGAAGCCAAGGAACACTACATTACAAAAATCGGACATTATTCCTACAGGTACATAAGATTTGGAGAAGAACCCGCCTTGCAATGCCGAACAATCTGCGCGCCGGACTCGTCGTCATTGAAGCCTGGTTCGGGGGCTACTGAGGGAGTCCTGGATTAGGGGGTGTTCAGGTAGCCGGACTATACCTTCAACCGGACTCCAGGACTATGAAGATACAAGATTGAAGACTTCGTCCCGTGTCCGGATGGGACTTTCCTTGGCGTGGAAGGCAAGCTTGGCGATGCGGATATTCAAGATCTCCTACCATTGTAACCGACTCTATGTAACCCTAACCCTATCCGGTGTCTATATAAACCGGAGGGTTGTAGTCCGTAGGCAATCAACTCCATACACAACAATCATACCATAGGCTAGCTTCTAGGGTTTAGCCTCCTTGATCTCGTGGTAGATCTACTCTTGTACTACCCATATCATCAATATTAATCAAGCAGGACGTAGGGTTTTACCTCCATCAAGAGGGCCCGAACTTGGGTAAAACATCGTGTTCCCTGCCTCCTGTTACCATCCGGCCTAGACGCACAGTTCGGGACCCCCTACCCGAGATCCGCCGGTTTTGACACCGACAGTGGCAGAGGATGCCCGTGCCGACGCCCTGAGTGCAGTCGGGCCCAAGCGCCTCATCTACGCTTGGCGGTACGACGGGTGCACGCTTCCAGTGAGGAGGAGTACCTGTTGGCGCCGGATCACCACACCGGTGAGATCACGCTCGCCCGCCGGCAAGCCGCCAATCAGCACCTCGCGAGTTGCGAGGCTGAGGAAGAGGCGTTGTGTCGGCGCGCTGGGAAACGGCCGTGCACCAGGGCACTCGTGGCGCGCCGCAAGCTCTCCTGCGAGCACCGTTGCTTTTAGGAGGAGTATAATTTTTGTTTCGTAAGGCGATCTCATTAGTTTTGGGACGCAAATGATAAATCCCAAACGTTCAGGAATTTTTAGCGTCCTTAATTAAGTATTTAAAAGGGAAAGTTTGGAAACCTTGTGTATTCGTACGCATTTTGCAAGTACGTGCATATAGCACAAACTTTACTATATACTATCGCACTACACGTCTCTCTTGATATATGCTTGCAGACTGTGCTACTCCCTCCGTCCAGGTCAATGAGTCATCTTCAGTTGTGCACCGTGACCAAGAAGGAGGGAAGACTTATACACCTAGACGGAGGGAGTACTACTATTACTTATGTACGTGCAAATGCACGTTTTAACATTACGATGTTGTTTTTTTTAAAGTAGAAAAATAGCACTAGTCAAGCTTGTGAAACGATTCAATGCAAAACAAATCCAAAAATGCTTGTTTGATTGTTTACTTTTAGCTTCCTTCTCTGTGGTTATTTCTCTGTCGTACTTTGTACGGAGTATCTCACTAGTTGGAAAGGCATGCAAATTCCCAAACCGCTTCCTACACCCTGTATCTCACTGGTTGCTGGCGTTGACGTTGTCGCCCATGTCGTCGAGGATGAGGTTGCCGAGGTCGGGGAAGAAGTCGTCGTTCACAACTAATCATGTGGACTAGCATAGTAGTAGGATACAGAGTAGAAACATGAATTCTACCACGATTTCGAACAGGAAGGACAGAAACACATATAGTGCAACGGGAGCAGCACCGTTGGCGTTGACGTTGTCGCCCATGTCCAAACACCACATAGACACGGTCTTTGAGCATGGTTCGTAGTCGTTCCATGCTCGAGTATTGAAGTTTGTAACTATTTTAGATTAGAATATACTACTCCTCCGGTGCTAGTAGTAGAGCAGAGTCCTACTCTACTACTCTACTCAAGCAAGTTAGGGCATAGCATTGTAGGGAGTACCAGTACTGTGATCACTCAAGAAAGTTGTCTAGCATCACATGACCCTACGCTGCTGGTATGTGTCTCGTAAGTCAAGCGGCGTGTTCTAGTCATCATCACCTGTCCACTTCCCGCAGCACATATTCGCTACTCCATCTTTGTCCGCACATAATCTCGTCCAATCTTCCATCCCCGCTAAGGCGCCCCCCCCCCCCCCCCGTCCGAAACCCAAGCACTAACAATGGCAGAACCGAGCAGCGTCCGCCGAAAGAGTGGCTGGAATTCGCTCCCCACAGAGCTAATCAAGCTCATTGTTTCGCGTGTGGACAATCTCAGTACCATGCCGCTCGCCGCGTGCTCGTCGGGGCTATACCATTTACTCAAAGCCCTCAGGTCGAAGCTTTTTAAGCCAGCTCCTTGCTTGCTGATGCCACCTGATCTTAAGAAATGGCGTGTCACGCAGCATAACGATCATAGGGTGGCGAGCATCAACCCCCTTGACTGTGATCCGATCCCCGTCAGCCTCAACTACATTAACGATATGTACTGGGTCGGCATGAACACGTCTTGGATGGTGCTCGTCGACGGTCGCGGCAGCTGGATGCTCGTGGAGGTCTACACCCGGCGATTGATCCCCCTTCCTTCGATTAACACTGCACTACTTTGGCACCGCGGCCCAGAATACTCGGAATCTTACAGTAGCCAACATGATACCAAGTTTGATTTGCTCAAGGTTGTAATCTGCCAAGTGCCCACAAGATCTGCGAATTATAAAGACTTCAGGCTAATTGCGTTCTTCAGTCGCGGTCTCGCCTATCTGACAGGTCACTGCGGTAAGTGGATAAATCTGCACGTCCATCGCAGGATAATACATCCTCCATGGTTCTCTGATGCCATTGAACACAAGGGCTTCATTTGCGCTGTCGACTCCTTCTATGGCTGGATGTATTGCTGGCCTACTCCAGTCATCGCTACAAACGGCTGTTACAGCAGTATGTTACTTTCCTATGATATCATGATGGCTTGCTTATATTACTGTCAACATTTGCTGAAAAAATATTCATGCTCATAACATGTTGTTCTTAAGATTGACTAAACCAAGAGCCCTTTTTTATTTGACTCCAACTTGATATGATGTTGTAGGCCGCCTGGTGTCCCTACCCTTCCTAATCCTAGAACCTTTCAAAGAAAAGCGACATGGTAGTTGCAGGTGGTTCCTGACTCGATCAGACGACGGTGAAAGATTGATGATCATTCACACGCACCGGACGTGTTGTTTCGCGAAATACAATCACAGTCACTGCAAGGTCTTTCAGCAGGATCCCAGCTTCTCTGGACCTTCAGGAATTTTTGACTAGAGGCTGGTAAGTAGCCTTGGTACACGCTCTCTGTTTGTCGGACTGAATTATCCGATTAACCAGGAGATAACAAACAGCAAGGATCATGATGGCAGCGCGGTTTCGTTCATCAGGCAAAACTGTGTGTACACAGCGTACCATGCATCTCTGCATGCACCATACCCTGATATGTGCTGCCACGCTCTGCAGCCCAAAGTAGGAAAGATGGTCGCAAGTATCAGACTTCGACCTGCTGGCTGGAGTTTCCCCCGTTAGGCACCCATCTGGTTCAAGCCGTCAGCCGATCTCCACAGCTTAATAAATAGTAACGTCTAACTGAGCCAGTTAGTTAGATGCGTACACTTGGTGTAGTAGGATCTTTATTTAGTTTGATGCATACACTTGTTCTTTTTTGGTAGCCCTTTTATAATGATGGCTGATGTTTGGTTTGGAAGAAAGAGCTGCGTCTTCACTCTTCTGGCCTGCTTACTGCTTCTATTGCACCCCCAGCCTTGGTTGTTGCTGCTGTTGTTTTCAATGTACAATCAGTAGTATATTTCGTCTGTTGGTTGAATAAATGTGTTGTTAGAATGACAAACACAATATTTTGGAATTCGTTGCACGGTTCGATCCTTTAGTGCCCTGTACCGTACGTAGCGCATACTATTTATCGTACGGAACACATTTTTTTTGAAACTCGGAACGCATTTTCCACTTGTTGATAACATGCAGCCCACTGATGAAGGCCCAATAGAGAAGCCCATAATTAACTGGAAGGGAGGCTCTCACATGAATCCGGCCCAGGTACATGCTCATGGTCCCCTAAACATAAATAAGTAAATAAATAAATAAAGCTAAATGCTCATGCACGACTTCTTTGGGAAAATAGGTAGCCCAGTATTTAAATGGGATATAAGTTTCTTTTTTTGTTTTTGTTCTTCACTGATATCTTATACGTATTTCATTGGATTTAACATGACATAGTACTAATTTATTTTAAAATTTGTTTTAGTGTGGCTATTAATTTTCGGATTAAGAATATTTCGTTCCCCAGCAAAAATTTGCGAATTTTCAAAATTCCCACATATTTAGTTAATTTTTTGACCCTGGTACTGACCAGAAAATGGCCAGCAATTCTAAAAATGGAAAACATGCTGCAATAAATTCCATATGAATTAGAAAATGAGTAAGAATTATAAAAATAATAGCAAATGGCCTGTACACGCCACAGATTTCGAGGCTGACTTGTTTACGCAAGGCTTTGTCAGTGAACACATGATTCTAGCAGCAGTTAGTGTTGGATGTCCATCCAATGGCCGATGTGCTTCTTCAATCTCTGATCTTCCTGCTCTAGCCGCCTAAACTAGCCCCGGCGGGACTGCCTGCTCCCTCTTCTTGTGGCCCGCTGTGATGCCGCGGAGGCTTCCCTGGCCCACCCTACTCCCTCCGCTGGCCTGGCCGCACGCAATCAACTGCCTCCTTATTACGCGAAAAAATTTATTCCTCCCACTGACATCTGGGGCGCACCGGTTGGTAGGCTGACCTGTGGGCCTACTAAGTTGACGTGTACGCAGGGCTTGTCAACTTAGTCAACAAACGTTTCCAGCAGTAGTAACCGTTGGATTTGAATCGAACGGTCCTGCTGCTTCTTCAATCGTTGCTCTTCTTGCATGAGCCGCCCAAACCAGCGCCGAGGAGACCGCCTGCTCCTGCCTCCAGTGGCCGGCAGTGCTGCCTATGAGGCCTCATCGCCCCCTACTACTCCCACCGCTAGCCAGGCCCTACGGCGACGACAGCCTCACACCGCAGCTGAACCAGTGAACCCTCGTACTCCTCTCCGCGTGGGCATCCACTGCCGCGTCTTCCCCAGCTCCGCGTCGTCCCCTTCCTAGGCCTCACCGTCGTCCACCGCCTTGGTGCTCTCGGCGCGGCGTGGTCAACATGGTCAACGACATTCCATCGGAAGAGTACTGTACGTGGAGAGGCTGACAGCTGGGTCCACGGCCACAGCCCAGTTTTTTTGTGATTTGCCAAGCAAGTCGCTTTGTCAGGCCTGTTGGGCTGCAAATCTTTCAAGATGAGGAGAGCTTTCATTCGGCTGGCCGAGAAAATGGCCCATCAGTAATGAGAAATGGGCTGTACATTTTTAAAACACATCAAACCGGCAATTAGTTTCAAATATCTTTTTTTCATTTCAAGATTTGAAATTACATTAATTTTTATGCATGGAGAATTTGTTGGATTTTATATTGATATACATTTATTTTTAAAATCAGTTTGAATGTGAGTTGAAATTTTGGGATTAAAAACAGTTCGGACCGCACCGAAATATGCAAATTTTTGTATAATTTTTTAACCGTGGCCACAATATGGGCTGTAATGCTAACAAAAAGAATATGGGCTCCAAAAAAACCTTAATAATTAGCAAATGGGCTGTAAATTATTAGAAATAATGGCAGATGAGTTATATGCTGTTTTCCACAGATTTGAGGTTTTCCTAAAAAAAGGTTGACGCACAAGCAGTGACTGTTGGATGGCCATCCAACGGCCATCATGCTTCTTCAATCTCTGCTCTTCCTGCTCCAGCCGCTCAAACAGGCGCCGGCGGGACTACCTGCTCCCTCCTCCCCGCGGCCGGCTCTGCTGCCGCGCAGGCCTCACCGCCCCACCGTACTCCCATCGCTGGCCTAGCCATCCCTCTACTCACCCACACATGTTGTTATTCTCCGGCGGCGGCAGACGAACCAGTAAACCCTCGTACAGTCGTCCTCCCCTCCGCGTGGGAAACAACTGCCGAGTCTTCCCTGCCTCCGTGTCGTTCCCTTCCTAGGCCTCGCCGTCGTCCACCGCCCTGGTGCTCTCGGCGCGGCTTAGTCAACATGGTCAACGACCGACATGCATCTGAAGTGGACTTTACGTGGTGAGGTCGACAGCTGGGTCCACGGCCGCACGCAAAGAAATCCCTCCTTATTACGCGCAAAATAATGATTCCTCCACCTGACATCAGGGACCCACCGAAAGGGCCTCTGTATTCCGTGAAAAAAAGTTACCGCCGCTGACAGCTCGGACCCACCAGCTATATCTTCGCACGCAAGGAAGTGCCTCCTTATTACACACAAAAAAATGAATACTCCCCCTGTTAGCTAGGACCCAGTATAGTGGCAGGCTGACTTGTGGGCCTACTAAGTTGACGGGGATGGAGGGCTTTGTCAACTTAGTCAATATGCACGATTCTAGCTCCAGTGAGCGTACGATGTCCATCCAACGGCCGTAGTGCTTCTTCAACCTCTGGTCTTCTTGCTCCAGCCGCCCAAACCAGCGCCGGTCGTGCCTCGTGCTCCTGCCTCCCGTGGCCGGCTGCGATGCAGCGGAGGCCTCACCGCCCCCTACTACTCCCACCGCCAGCCAGGCCATCCCTCTACTCACCCACACCCCCTGTTATTCTGCGGCGACGGCAGCCTCACACCGCAGCGAAACAGTGAATCCTCGTACTCCTCTACGCGTGGGAATCCACTTCCGCGTCTTCCCCGGCTCCGCGTCGTCCCCTTCCTAGGCCTCGCCGTCGTCCACCGCCCTGGTGCACTCGATGCGGCGTGGTCAACGTGGTCAAGGAACGGCTTCCATCAGACGTGGACTGTACATGGAGAGGCTGACAACTGGGTCCACGGCCGCAGCAAGGAAGTGCCTCATTATTACGTGCAAAATAATTATTCCTCCACCTGACAGCGGGACCCACTGGATGGGCCATCGTATTTCGCCCCCCTGACTGCTGGGACCCACCAGCTTCATCTTCGCACGCAAGGAAGTGCCTGACAGTCGGGACCCACCTGGTCGAAGCGTATGTAGCGTTGTCATTCTGGTCGCGAACGTGTACGTACATATATATTGGTTGATGTAGAGGCGCGCACGTGTCATAGTAGAGGTGGCCAGGGTGCAAGAAAGAAAATACGGCCACGTATGTGTACATACGGGTGGGGTCTCGAACGCCTACTCGCGCATACACACGGCCAGGGCTCGTGTACATGGCTGGGTCGGAACGGAGAAACAGCGTCATCGTCGTGTTCATGGGGAGGCAACGGAATGCGTCGTGTTCATGGGGAGGCAACGGAATGCGTCATGTTCATGGGGAGGCAACGGAATGCGTCGTGTTCATGGGGAGGCAACGGAACGCGTGGGAGCCAACCAGCTCGGTCGGAACGGAATGCATGGTCGTGTTCATCGGGAGGGCTTGGACAGAACAGGCGATGGAAACGAGGGCTGGCGTACCGCAAAACGGAGGAAACGGCCTTGTGTTCGACTGGCCACGTTCGAAATGGGATCCTGTTCATTGGGAGGGGTCTGGCGTACCACAAAACGGAGGAAACGGACCTCCTATGGTCGAAACGGGGGTCCTGTTGATCGGGAGGGGTGTGGCGTACCGCAAAATGGACGAAACGGACTTGTGTTGGAGCGCTACGGTCGAAACGGGGGGGCTGTTCATTGGGAGGGGTGTGGCGTACCGCAAAACGGGACTCCACGGGATACTGTTCATCTCCACCGTCGACCCCCTCCAGCCTCCACGAGCTACTGTTCATCCACCATCGACCTCCTCCAGCCTCCACCTGCGACTGTTCATCCACGGGCTCCTGTTCATCCAGCCTCCACCACGCGCTACTCCACCGGCTACTGTTCAACCAGCCCTCTCCACGGGCTCCTGTTCAACCACCCCTCAACGGGCTACTGTTCATCCTGCCCTCCACCGTCTACTGTTCATCCTTCCCTCCACGGGGTGGTCCTGTTCATCCAGCCCTCCACGGGGTCCTGTTAATCCAGCCCCAACCGGCTCGATCGATCGGGGTCCTGTTCATCCAGAGGCAACACCACGGGGTCCTGTTCATCCACCCCCACTAGGAACTATTCATCCACCCCCCCCCCACAACGCTCTCTGTTCATCCAGAGGCAGCATCGATCGGCTTCAGTTAGCAGCAGTAGCGAAGCAATCGCTCGATCGGGTTCAATTAACAGCCATCGATCGATCGCTCGGGTTCAGTAACGCGTAGCCTGCAGTGCAATCGCTCGGGTTCAGTTAGACCCCAATGCCTCGCTCGGGTTCAGTTAGAGCCAACGCCTCACACACACGCGCGTACGTGTACAAGAGAAACGCGCATTGCCCGGCTCCCGACCTCCCACCGTAACCGGGAACTCCCTGAAATTTTCCTCGCCCTCGCTTCAACCACGGTTTTTTCCGTCATGGACGGCCCAAAGAATGTCATGCAGCTGCATCTCCGGCCCGCCCGGGATGAAAAGCCCATTTTCCGTCATGATTTTTTTTCATAGAAGTAGGAGCCCACCACATCTATGATGATACCGGGGTTTGTCACAATTATCGTCATAGAAGTGTCATATGTATGACAGAAAAAAAAATTCGTTCAGCCCAAAATGTCATGGATGTGTCTTTTTTTGTAGTGAAAGCTTATTTCTCCCACGCTAATCATACATATTTAGAGCAATTTTTATTGCTTTGCACCGATGACAACTTACTTGAAGGATCTTATTCAATCCATAGGTAGATATGGTGGACTCTCATGGCAAAACTAGCTTAAGGGTATTTGGAAGCACAAGTAGTATCTCTACTTGGTGCTGAGAATTTGGCTAGCATGAGGGGGAAAGGCAAGCTCAACATGTTGGATGATCCATGACAACATCCTTTATCTCAGATATAAGAAAACATAACCCATTACGTTGTCTTCCTTGTCCAACATCAGCTCTTTAGCATGTCATATTTTGATGAGTGCTCCCAATCATAAAAGATGACAATAATAGTATATTTATATGTGAAACCTCTCTTTCCTTATTACTTCCTATTAATTGCAACGATGACCAAAGCTATGTCTGCCAACTCCCAACAACTTTTAATCATCACACTCTTTCTATGTGAAGCCATTACTATCAATAAGATCAATATGAATTTTTGTTTCTTCTTATTCTTTTTGTCTTTTCTTTTCTTTTATTCACCCAATATCATAGCAATAAAATCAAGCCCTTGACTCAACACTAATATTTATTATATAGCTCACGGACTCGATTACATAGAGAGATCATAAAGCAAAACTTAAAACTAGATCATGCCATAAACTTTATTCTACTAGCTCAAAATACTACTAATAGGATCGAACTAAGGAAAACGGTAAAGATAGGAGTTGTGATTGTGATACGATACCGGTGCACCTCCCCCAAGCTTGGCTGTTGCCAAGGGGAGTGCCCATACCTAGGTGATTATGTCTCCCTTGTTGGTGAAGAAAGTGGAGGTGTTGTTGATGCTGCAGGCTTGTCATCCATCTTCCAAGGCATAGGTTCACCATCATAGAAGGATGATCGAGTCTCCGGAATCCTCGGATCTGTAGCCAAACTCATTCTTTTGAATCTATATTCATACTCATGGTTTTGGTTTTGCAGGTCATAGATTTGGGCTTGGAGGTGCTCGATCTTCTCATATAGCTTGAAGATGGCCTCCTCGGTGTTCTTGGCATCCGGCTTGTAGTTGTTAGTGAACTCCGCGAGCATCGTGTGGCTAGCGTTGATTCCACGCTCCACCATCCCCTGGCACTTGAAAACTTGTTGCTCCATTGCTTTGAGCCTCGTCTCCACGCTTTCGGTTCCCTATGGTCCCTCAGCATCGCGGATGTGCAACAACCCATCACGCATCTCAATGGTTTGAGGGTGTCGTAGCACCTCCGCGAGGTAAGGGTTGATGACCTTCTCGACAAGAACAGAGAATAATTGCGTGATACGGGAGTCAAAACCTTCAGGAGAATATATAGTGATTTTTTACCGACCAAAATACGTATCGTGCAAGAAAACAGAGTCTGGAGGGCACACGCGGTGCTCACGAGGTAGGGGGCGCGCCCAAGGGGTAGGGCGCGCCCTCCACCCTCGTGGGGCCCTCGTGTCCTTCCCGGACTGCTACTTAATTTTCTATTTTTCTAAATATTCCAAAACGGAGAAATATTGCCTTAAAAATTGTTTTGGAGTCGGTTTACTTACCATACCACATACCTATTCCTTTTTGGAGTCTGAAACGTTCTCGAAAGGGGTTCTTATGTATTCCTCCGGTGTTACGGTTTCAATAATATTGGTTTAAATATTTATAGGATTACTTGAGATATAATGTTTAATTCTTTGACCGTTTACCACCTTCGGATTTGTGCCTTCGATGTTGTTGATTTTTATGGCACCGGAACGATAGACCTCCTCAATAACATAGGGGCCTTCCCATTTAGAGAGAAGTTTAACTGCAAAAAATCTTAAACGAGAGTTGTATAGCAATACATAATCACCTACATTAAACTCACGCTTTTGTATCCTTTTGTCATACCATCTTTTAACCTTTTCTTTAAACAACTTGGCATTTTCATAAGCTTGGGTTCTCTATTCATCAAGTGAGCTAATATCAAATAACCTCTTTTCACCGGCAAGTTTGAAATCATAGTGGAGCTCTTTAATAGCCCAATATGCCTTATGTTCTAGTTCGAGAGGTAAGTGACATGCTTTTCCATATACCATTTTATACGGAGACATACCCATTGGATTTTTATATGCAGTTCTATAGGCCCATAATGCATCATCAAGTTTCTTGGACCAATTCTTTCTAGACCTATTGACAGTATTTTGCAAAATTAATTTGAGTTCTCTATTACTCAATTCTACTTGACCACTAGACTGTGGGTGATACGGAAGATGCAATTCTATGATTGACGTCATATTTAACAAGCATTTTACGGAAAGCACCATGAATAAAATGTGAACCACCATCAGTCATTAAATATCTAGGGACTCCAAACCTCGGAAAAATAATGTCTTTAAGCATTTTAATAGAAGTGTTATGATCAGCACTACTAGTTGGAATAGCTTCTACCCACGAAGTAACGTAATCAACAGCAACTATAATCAAGAGGAAGATAACTGTTCTGAGGGAGATTCAGAAGCAGAAGACCACTCCTATTTACCCCATGAGGTCTTCGCTCTAACTTGGCATGCTGATGTTGGTAATATCATGCATATGGTGCCTTGCATTGCTTACTGTATACATCAAAGATGTCATCTGCTTAGTTTAGACATGCTTTGCGTCAATGCCATCTGTTCACTTTCTTTATCATATATGTGAATTATGCAATGCCATCTTGTTTAGCCAGGCATCATATATGTGAATTTTGCAATGCCACCCTGGTTAGCTAGTCATCTTATATGTGAATTATATCATGACATCATTTTTTTATTACGTGTTAAATTTGTCAACACTTTTAGTACATTCAATTACTCTTCATGTGCATCAGCCATTCGACACGGTCATGGAAAAATCTGGAGTGGAAACAAGGTCTTCAGAGCAGACAATGCTATTTAACGAAGTGCATGTCTTGCTGGTTACAGATAGCTCCTCAGAGGAGGATTTAGAGACAGATGACCAGTCATATTTCCCCCACGAGGTGCATGCTCTAACTTGGCAGGGTTATGTTGCTCACATCATGCGTATGGTATCTTGCATTGATATGCCATTTGCTTAGTTTAGTCATGCTTTGTGTGAATGCCACCTATTTAGTGTCTAATTACCATATATGTGAATTATGCAATGTCATCTTGTTGCAAGACATTATATATGTGAATTTATGCAATGCTATCTTGTTGCAAGGCATTATGTATGTGAATTATGCAATGCAATGCTGTTTAGCCAAGCGTCATATATATGAATTATAGCATGCCGTCCTTTTTTGTATTTGTCGTGGTTTTGTCACGGCAGATGTCCTCATGAAAGGACTTAGTCGTGGAGCCATCGCTACGGGTTAGCTTAAAGGGGTTAAATCGGACAAGGGACACGGGGATTTTTATACTAGTTCGGCCCCTTAGATGAAGGTAAAATCCTACGTCTAGTTGTGTTGGTATTGCTAGGGTTTCGATGACCAGGGAGCGAATCCGCTTTGCCTGGCTCTCGAGTTGTTGTGTGTTGTCCCTAAACCGCTGCCGGGTCGTCCCTTTATATACATAGGTTGACACTCGCCGGTTTACAGAGTCCCGAGGACGGATCATAAACATGTCCGGCTCGGTCTCTATCCTTCCTATCTTACAATGCAAGTTACATAATAAGGCTGGTTTACATCTACGGGCCTTAACTCGCCTTTGGTCCTTGGGCCTTCGTAAAGCAACATCATTCTTACGTCTTCATGGGCTTCTAATCTTCATAAAGTTAATCCGGCTACTCCTGGCTGGTTTACGCCCAGTAGTAATATCCCCAACATTAGGCCCCAGATTGGTTTGAACTTGTTCATGTCAATCTTCAACACTTAGGAAAATTCCTCCTTTGCATGTTCACCTTGATCTTGTAAACCAACGTGACGTCATACTCCAGGATCATGATAGACCGCCATGACGTCACTTTGTTACTTAAAAAATGATATATCTCACCTTTAGTTAATGAGCCTCCGATAATCGAGGCGACCGCTCCTATTAGGTATCCAATATTCTGGCCCCTCGATTCTCACGCCTGTCACCTCCCCCTTTACCTTATAAATAGGGCCAATGGTCATTTCCTTTTTTTCCCTCCGTCTCTTCGCTTCTTCTTCCTCCTCGCGACGCCCTGCACCCGAGCGCCGCAGCCATCGCCGAGCTTCGCCTCTGCATCTCCTTTGGCCTCTGCATCAACATGATCGCATCAGAGAGTGGCGGCATATCTCCGCTGCTTCAACAGCCGCTGTAAGTCTTCCCCTTTCCTCCTTTGTAGATCTATCTAGGGTTTCAGTGTTCATCAAAGTTCATCGAAGCTCCGGCACTGTTCTTCCATGTTCCTCTTCAGTCCATAGATGAAAGACCTTAAGCTTGATGTATTCCATGTGGTAGTTATAGCATTCCTTGTCTTTGCTATGAAAACAAACCCTAATGCGCATAAAAACCGATCTGGACCTTTTGCGAATCACTTCGGGACCGACCTTTTTAGGTCTAAATCTTTTTGCTTTCCTAACACGTGGTAGATCCGAAATGCTAATGTGATCTTTGCGAAATCCGTTTTTCCTCACTTAGTCATTCTTGCCTTAGATCTGTACCTTCTATATCACATAGACGGTTTACCCTTGTAGAGAGTAATCTATTATATACCATTAGTCCCCTTGTAAACCGGCAATCCCTTTATCTCCGTTGTCATACTCCGGTTTAATAGTATGTGTATACCTCTGTTTCTGCTTATCGCTTTGTCATTCATAATTGCATCAGCCTCCGGTTTACCAATTTCACATACTTGGATTCCTTTATCCTGTTGTACCTTATGCATCACTATGAATGAATTATAAATTGTCATTTCCTTCCAGCTTTTCACTTGCAATGGCCAAGTAGTTTTATTCCTGCAACTGGGCTCCCTCCCGGGTCACCGAGGAGCAAATGAATGGAATGGTCAAGATCGGAACCTTACCAAATAAGAATGAAATCCGGTGGCGAGTTCCTGGACCGGAAAATCCTCCCACCCCTAAGCAGGGTGAGCTAGTGCTGTTTGTTGATCACATAGGCCATGGTTTCAAACCGCCCGGATCAAAGTTTTTCTGGGACGTACTTGCCAGCTTTCAACTTCACCCTCAAGATATTAGACCCAACTCGGTATCCAATATATGCAACTTTCAAGTTTTCTGTGAAGTGTACCTACAAGAAGAGCCAACTGTTGAGTTGTTCCTGGATTTCTTCCATTTGAACCGGCGCACTGAATTTGTAGACGGACCCAATACTGAACTTGGTGGTGTCTCCATTCAGAAAAGAAAAGAGGTTAAATTTCCTCATGCCAAGCTGCATAGTCACCCCAAAGAGTGGAATCAAACTTGGTTCTACTGTAAAGACACCTCCCCTGAAGATGAGAATCCTCTACCGGGTTACCGTGCCCACCGGCTTGCCAATACTCATCCACTTCCACAACGACTAAGTGCTCAGGAACGGGCCCCGTATGCACCTCAACTCGCCAAGTTGAGAGCCTTCTTGGCCAACGGTTTAACAGGTGTAGACTTTGTCCGTTGCTGGATATCCTGGAGTATCTTGCCGCTAAGTCGCCGCCCCCGCTTAATGTGCGACTACACTAGTGAAGTAGAAGACTCCCAACATCATATCAATATTCAGCTAACAGGTGAAGAAGTCACTGAAGCTGTCAAAAAGATATTGAATGAATCGGAAGATGTCTGTCGCCAAACCGGACTAGACCCTTTTTACACGCAAAACAAACCGCCTGCCGTAAGTATTGTTCTTCCGCTTTACACTTGATATCTTTAGACTGTACAATCTTTGAATACCCTTCTGCTTACTTTTAAATAGGGTGATGATCCGTTCTGGAAGAAGAAACCTCAAGAGAAAGCGGCAAAACCTTCCCGCCCTAAAACCAAAGCTGTCAAGAAAAACACAAAGCGGAAGGCACCGGAACGCATCAGTATGGAACTGGATGACGACCCGGATGAACCGGAAGTTGAGGTAGAACTTCATTCACTTGGTTCACTTTTCATGCATCTCATTGACAATGATACTTATCAGGAGGACATTGAAGGCAGCCAAGCCGATGATGCAGAGGTAATTATCCTTTCCTCCGGTTCAGACTCCCTACCAACACAAAAAATCCGGCAAGCGGTCCGAAAAGTAAGCTTTTCTCATCCTCTTGCTCACTTGGATCCAACATTTATTTTGAAGAAGCAGCAGCATGAGGCTCTCCGCACAACCCGGCACAGCGGCCAAAAGGTTACTTCGACTGGTTTACCAGACACCCCGGTTCGGAAACGCTGATCTGAGGTCTCACCCGCTTCTGACACTTCTTATCCCAAGGTAGGCTATTTCTGACAACCTCTTAATCCGTCTGATTTGAATTATCAGGTGACACCTCCTTCATCCTCCGACGAGTCAACAGCGACCCAACTCCCTCCTCTCAAAACCGTAGTTGGGTAAGTACTTCACCCCTTTCTTTTGATGTTTTATACTTTATATGATGTGCTAACCTTTGCATCTTGTTCTGTTTAGAGCCAAAGCTAGACCCAGTAAAAAGGCTCGGGTGAATAATCCGCCCAAAGACCAGGTGGTTACTGAACTGGAGCAGACTGCTGAACCAGAGGGTCCAAATCCTGAAGCTACCTTTGATGAACCACCCCCTCAAGATCACAATACCGATGAACAAGAAGAAGTTGATATTGTTGTGCCTGATGATGAACCGGCAAATCCAATCCGGACTGCTGACAGATCTTTTAGTCCGGTGAGAGCTACTGACACTCCATCAACTCCAGAAAAGGCTGTTGGAGAAAAAGAAGGCGAGGTTATCATTACTGGTATTGGTCACACCTCTCCTGGCCATCCTGTAATCTTGGCCAAACATAGTGCCAAGGAAGAGCGCGTTGCCATGGAAAAAGGCAAATGGAGCACCGAATTGTCAAGATACGCCCATCTCAGCGCTCAAGAACTCCACTCTGGTTTTCTAAACCGTCTGCACTCAAACCGTGATTATGAAGCCGGTTTGGTGAACCTGATGAAGGAACGCTATGAGGTATTTTCATCACCTTTCCTTTCTTAAATCCAAAGTACAAGTATCAACCCAAGTAGCCCCCAAGGGCCGGTTTATGATGGTAATCATAAACCGGGACTTTATAATACCTTAACTCTTGCAAACTTTTCCTCCATATACCAACTGATCTTTTGAAGTAAACCAGACGTGATTATTGTATTCCTGTAGTTTTCGCCTGTGTAGTCCCCAAGGGCCGGTTTATCTTTCCAAGGTGAACCGGGTCTTTAATCCATGCATCCATTTGAACAGATGTACATTAGCCCCCAAGTGTCAAGGATAATGCTTGCATTGAACTTGAGACATGCAAATAAAATTTTGATGATAGAACAAATAGGCATTAGCCCCCAAGTACAAAGTGCATAACTTGTTATACGCTTGGTACTTCAAAATAGACATATCTCATTGCTGATATATTTTGCCTTTGCAGGCCGAGCTGAGTAAAAGGGATGCTCAAACCGCTGACCTTCAGGAGAACGTCAAATCTCAGCAAGCAGAAGCTTCCAAGGCCAAGGAGGAGTTGACAAATGCCTTAGCAGCCATGGAAAAAGCTGAAAGAGACCTTTAACAAAGAGCGTGCCCACTAGGAGACAGAAAAGGCCGGTTTAACAAAGAAGGCCAAGGACACAGAGGCACCCCTGAAGCCAGTGGTTGAAGAACTGGCCAGCTTAAAGCGGCAGATTATTGCCATGACTTCTGTTGTGTTTGGTAAGTACTCTCTCATGAAGTTTTTGTAATTCGTAATATCTTATCAATGATTGGTTTACTGATGTTTAACCATGACAGGGGCCCGCATTACTCATCTGGGCTCCGACATGCGGATGAAGCTAAAGCGGCCTACACTTTGATAGAACAGCTGTTTTCTGGATCCCAGCGAGCCATTTGCACTGCAGCTTATAACAAGCCCCCGCCATCGCTGATAAAAGAAACTATCGAAAAGCTGGCCATGCTGCCTGCCCGGATCGACGAACTAAAGAGATCAGCCGCAAGGTCAGGTGCACTAACTACGCTAATCCGGGCCAAGGCATGGATTCCGGATCTTGAACCGGCAGATATCATCAAAGGCTATCCTGGTGTGAAAGAAGACGGTTCAGACTTCAATAATGACGATCTCCGAAGGCTGACAAAGGAGATGCGGCCTATAGCAAGCAAACTGGCGGAGGAGATAGATCTGTCACATTTTCAACCGGTTTATGATGCTGAAGGGAAAAGACAGCCCGCACTAATTCATAATGTAGAAGAGCTTGTTCCGCTAATCCGTAAGCATACTTACGCTCTTGATATTGACCCTTCCAACCTTATTCATGAAGAAGCCGTTTTTCAAGCCTTAACTGGAATCGACTGGTCAACGACTGATTTCCAGTGACTGGGGAGGGATGAAGAGAATATGCCCACTCAAGATGACCCTCAATCGTCAAGCCGTCCAGATGAGGAATCCTAAACCGGTGGCCGGTTTACCAGTTGCAGTCTTCCACTCTTGAAAACAATTATTCAATTTGGGCTGTTTAAAGCGCCTTGTAATAGGATAGCGTGAACACCTTTATCTGCCATGCCATTGAGCATGCTTGTTTTGCTTGTTACTTAAAACTTGCCATGCCTTTGAGAGCTATCATATACATAGTCCATTATGGCTCTTGTTCCTGCATATAAAAGTTTGAAAATGTCCTAGTGGTTTACCACTGGACGGGTCACAATGCCCCAAAAAATATATACATAACTTGGATGGATAACCAAGATTGTAATAACCAGATATAAAATAGATGATACCTGTGACCTACCTCGTTGGCTGACCAACTGTTTGCATAATAAGGGTGAAAACACCAATCTGGAGTGTTGATGACTCCTTGCCCTCTTGCCGGTTCATATAAAAACCATATCAGGCTATAATAGCCACTGATTTGTTCGTATAATGCTGGTGACATCTAGTCAAAACCAGACCAGAGCAACGTACTGCCAGTTTAGAACTGATCATGTACTGACAACTAAGCGTTGAAAGCCACGCCGGGTTGTAAGAAACACCGGTTTATCAGAAAATATTCATAAATCCCTTATCAAAAGATTGTAAAACAGTAAAGACAAAAGAAATATGCAAGGCTTTTCATGGGCTGTCAGGCCCTAAATCGAGGCTTTTCATGGGCTGCCAGGCCGCTGAGTTAAACCATTTTGCAAAGCCTTTTAAGATGGACCTCAATCTTTAACCAATCACCGTTTTAACTTTGACAAGTTCAGGGTCTATGAGATTGACTTGTCAAACGTTCGATGGGTCATACCAGGTTTACCTAGACGGAGTGGCTTACTTAAAGAGACAGGATAACCCGGGGTTTTAGGTGAATACACCTGGCTTCCAAGCCTGGCTTGATAGCCTACTACAAGGGTGCAAGCTCGTTGTTCTTTGAGAAGCAAGGAGCCCCCAAGAAATATTTGAGAAATGCTCAGTGGTGACCCATGTTTGAGTTGTACTTTATACAATAGACTCTCTTTGGTTCCACCTAATTTCATTTTGGCTTTAAGCCTATCAAAAGGTGTAGCCATGGTGTGAATACAACCAAGCCCCCTAGTGATTTCCCTTTTTGGTTTTAAACCGATCAAGAGGTGTAGCTATGGTTCGAATACGACCAAGCCCCCTAGTGACTTCCTTTATCTCTGTGTAGCTTTGAAAGCCGGTTTAAGAGAACTCCACTTTGTAAGTAACCACACATGATGTAAAAGAGAACAGAGACCCTGCTTTATCTGAGGCTCCGGTTTATTATATAATATATACATTGTCATAAATATGTACATAAGGAGAGCCTGTGGCTCAAGTATAGTAAGGCCGAAGAAGAGCTATATTCCACGGCCGCTGGGTCTCTTCCTCCGATTTGTGTGAGTCTTTGTGCTCTCGAACATCGATAAGGTAGTATGACCCATTGTGCAGGTTTTTGCTGACCACAAAAGGTGCTTCCCAAGGTGGGGGTAGCTTGTGCATATCGGTTTGATCCTGGATGAGCCGGAGCACCAGATCGCCTTCTTGAAAGGTTCTAGTCTTAACCCGGCGGCTGTGATAACGTCGGAGATCTTGTTGATAAATCGCCGAACGTGCTGCTGCTAAATCATGCTCTTCATCTAACAGGTCCAGTGAGTCCTGGCGTGCTTTCTCATTCTTTGCTTCAACGTAAGCCGTCACACAGGGCGAGTCATGACGGATGTCACTAGGGAGAACCGCCTCTGCTTCGTAAACCATGAAGAAAGGCGTGTAACCCGTAGATCTGTTTGGTGTGGTGTTGATACTCTATAATATGGAAGGTCACTCCTCCACCCAACAACCCGGCGTCCGCTTTAAAGGAACCATAAGCCGGGGTTTGATACCTCTCAAAATTTTCTTGATTCTCTGCTTGACCATTAGACGGGGGGTGAGCCACTGATGCTACATCAAGCCGGATGTGCTCACGTTGACAAAATTCTTCCATATCACCTTTGTACAGATTAGTACCATTATCAGTGATAATGCTGTGTGGAAAACCAAACTGGAATATCACCTTTTTGATGAATTGAACCGTCGTGGCTGCATCACACTTACTGACTGGCTCTGCTCTACCCACTTGGTAAACTTGTCAACCGCCACCAACAGGTGGGTCTTTTTGTCCTTGGATATCTTAAAGGGTCCAACCATATTGAGCCCCCAAGTTGCAAACGGCCAAGTAATTGGAATCATCCTCAACTCCTGGTGTGCAAATTTCTGACAACCGTCACACCTTTTGACTAAATCCTCAGCATCAGCATGAGCCGTCAACCAATAGAAGCCGTGACGAAAAGCCTTAGCCACCAAGAATTTTGAACCGGCGTGGTGACCACAATCTCCTTCGTGGATTTCTCGCAAAATCTCACAACCCTCTTGAGGAGACACACAATGCTGAATTGCTCATGTGACGCTGTAACGATGTAACTCCCCATTGATAATGGTCATTGACTTGGATCACAGGATTATCTGCCGGGCCAAGGTTTCATCCTCCGGTAACTCACCCCGGTTCATGTAAGCCAGGTACGGGACTGTCCAATCCGGTATAACATGCAAAGCCGCCACCAACTGGGCCTCCAGGTCAGGAATAGCCAACTCCTCCTCTATGGGTATCTTGACCGATGGATTATGAAGTACATCAAGGAAGATATTATGTGGCACTGGTTTACGCTGAGAGCCTAGACGACTTAAAGCGTCCGCCGCTTCATTCTTTCGTCGGTCTATATGGTCAACTTGTTAGCCCTTGAAATGACCAGCCACTATGTCCACCTCTCGTCGATATGCAGCCATGAGTGGGTCCTTAGAATCCCAAGTGCCAGATACCTGTTGAGCCACTAGCTCCGAGTCACCGAAGCACTTAACCCGGCTTAAGTTCATCTCCTTAGCCATCCGAAGACCATGGAGTAAGGCCTCATACTCAGCTGCATTGTTAGTGCAAGGGAACATTAAGCGAAGAACATAACAAAACTTGTCACCTCTTGGGGAAGTTAATATGACTCCAGCCCCCGAGCCTTCCAATTGCCTGGACCCATCAAAGTGAATAGTCCAATAAGTATTGTCAGGCTTTTCCTCTGGCGCCTGCAACTTGGTCCAATCATTGATGAGGTCCACGAGTGCTTGAGATTTGATCATTGTGCGAGGTGTATATTTGAGTCCGTGAGGTCCAAGCTCAATAGCCCACTTAGCAATCCGGCTGGTTGCTTCTCTGTTTTGGATGATATCTCCCAGAGGGGCTGAACTGACCACTGTGATAGGATGACCCTAAAAATAATGCTTGAGCTTCCGGCTTGCCATAAACACCCCATACACCAGCTTCTGCCAATGCGGATACCTCTGCTTTGATTCGATAAGCACCTCACTGATATAATAACCCGGCCGTTGAACCGGATACTCCTTGCCAGCCTCCTTGTGCTCCACAACAATAGACACACTGACAGCCCGGGCGTTAGCAGCCACGTATAGCAGTAAGGGCTCTTTATCGATCGGAGCCGCAAGGACAGGCGGGTCCGCTAACTGTCTCTTCAAATCCTCGAACGCTTTATCAGCTGCTTCACTCCATACAAAGTCATCCCTTTTCTTTAACATCTGATATAAAGGGATAGCTTTCTCCCCAAGACGACTGATAAACCAGCTCAAAGCCGCAATCCGGCCTGCTAAACGTTGAACGTAATTGATGCACGCCGGCTTAGCCAGGGACGTTAAAGCTGAAATTTTTTCTGAATTAGCCTCAATTCCCCTGTTAGACACCAGAAAACCCAAGAGCTTGCCGGCCGGAACACCAAAGACACATTTGTCTGGATTAAGCATCATCTTATAAACCCGAAGGTTGTCAAAAGTCTCCCGCAAGTCATCTATCAATGTTTCCTCCTTCCTGGACTTCACCACAATATCATCCACATACGCATGAACATTGCGCCCAATCTGCTTATGAAGACAATTCTGAACACAACGTTGATAAGTCGCCTGGGCACTCTTGAGCCCAAAGGGCATAGAGATGTAGCAGAAGGCTCCAAAGGAAGTTATAAAAGCTGTCTTCTCCTGGTCCTTAACTGCCATTTTGATATGATGATAACCAGAATAAGCATCCAGAAAACACAAACGGTCAGAACCTGCCGTAGATTCAATAATCTGATCAATACAAGGGAGGGCAAAGGGATCAGCTGGGCAAGCCTTGTTCAAGTCTGTGTAGTCCACACACATACGCCAAGTGCCGTTTTTCTTAAGGACCAGCACCGGATTAGCTAGCCACTCCGGGTGAAAGACCTCCACGATAAACCCTGCGGCCAACAGCCGAGCTACCTCCTCACCAATAGCCTTATGCCTTTCTTCGTTAAAACGGCAGAGAAACTGCCTGACCGGTTTAAACTTAGGATCTATATTAAGTGTGTTCTCAGCGAGTTCCCTCGATACACCTGGCATGTCAGAAGGCTTCCATGCAAAGATGTACCAGTTCTAACGGATGAACTCGATGAGCGCGCTTTCCTATTTGGGATCCAGGTTAGCGCTGATGCTGAACTGCTTGGATGAATCACCAGGAACAAAATCAACCATCTTAGTGTCTGCAGCCGATTTAAACTTCAACGCCGGATCATACATCTTAAGCTGTAGATAAACATAACACGGCCTCGCCATGAACTTGGCATAAGCCGGTCGTCCAAACAGGGCGTGATACGGACTCTTGATTTTCACCACCTCAAAAGTCAACGTTTCTGACCTTGAGTCATGATCATCTCCAAAAGCCACCTCTAGGGCTATCTTGCCCACTGGATACGCAGACTTACCAGGCACCACACCGTGAAAAACGGTGTTTGACGGTTTAAGATTCTTATTTGTCAATCCCATACGGCGGAAGGTATCATAGTAAAGGATGTTGATACTACTTCCACCATCCATGAGCACCTTGGTGAACTTATACCCCCCAACTTGAGGTGCCACCACTAAGGCCAGATGACCCGGATTATCAACCCGGGGTGGGTGATCCTCTCGACTCCATAAAATTGGTTGCTCAGACCAGCGTAAATACTGAGGCACTGCCGGTTCAACAGAGTTCACGGCCCTCTTGTGAAGCTTCTGATCATGCTTGCACAAGCTGGTAGTGAAGACATGATACTGCCCACAATTCAACTGCTTCGGATTGCTCTGATAACCCAACTGCTGCTGCTGCTGATTCCCCTGATGGTTATAACCTCCCTGATTTCCCTGATTCCCTTGATTGCCATGTCCGGTTTGATTGCCTTGAAATCCTGAACCGGAGCTGATGCCTCCATAACCCGGCCCATGAAAACCACCTCCTGAACCGCCAGGCGGGCCACTGTCGTATTGGAACATATTGGAGTTCTTGAACTCTCACATGATGAAACAATCCTTCCATAGATGTGAAGCTGGCCTCTCCTTTGATCCATGCTTTGGACAAGGTTGATTTAACAGGCGCTCCAGATTGGGGCCTGACCCTCCGCTCCTCTGGGGTTGTTTGCCCTTACGACGCTGACCGTTATCCTGAGCATTGGTGTTAGCTACAAAGTCCAAACTATTGTCTGCTTTGCGCTTACCATTGTTCCCATGACCTGCCAGGTTATGCTGTTGTCCCTTGGTGTTGTCGTTCTTCTTCCCTTTCCCCGGTTTGTCCTCCTCTAAGTCAGGGTCTTTGGTATTATCTGAATCAGCATATTTGACCAAAGCGGCCATAAGCGTTGACATGTCATTGCAGTGACATTTGAGCCTTCCTAACTTCAGTTTTAACGGTAGAAACCGGCAATTGCCCTCCAACATCAAAACTGTTGTATCCGCGTTGATGCGATCCGACGAATGCAGAATAGCTGAGACCCGCTTCACCCAATGGGTTGTAGACTCCCCATCCTCTTGAACACAAGCAGCCAGGTCCACAATCGACATAGGCTGCTTCAAGTGTCTTTAAAATTCTAGATAAACTGGTGTTTTAACTCGGCCCATCACCCGACAGAGTTAGCCGGTAAGCTCTTTAACCAAGTATGAGTTGTCCCCTCCAACATCATGGTGAGGTATTTAGCATACACCGCTTCATCCACATCCAGCATCTCCATTGCCATCTCATAACTTTCAACCCATGATTCTGGTTGCAAATCGACGGTATAATTGGGCACCTTACAAGGGCTTCTAAAATCCTTGGGCAGTCGTACATTACGCAACGCGGGGGTAAGACACGGCACCCCTAAAGAACTGAAGACCACGCCTGGCTCCACTGAAGTGGTAGGACGAACCAGAGTAGGTTGACGAGCTGCGTGCTGATGACCCACAAATATAGGGGATCTATCATAGTCCTTTCAATAA
This sequence comes from Triticum urartu, assembly GCF_003073215.2. Taxonomy (NCBI): domain Eukaryota; kingdom Viridiplantae; phylum Streptophyta; class Magnoliopsida; order Poales; family Poaceae; genus Triticum; species Triticum urartu. The sequence continues at coordinate 288,566,162 of NC_053022.1, forward strand.
GTAAGAGTGTCGAACCCAACGAGAAGCAGAAGGAAACGATAAGCGGTTTCCAGCAAGGTATTCTCTGCAAGTACTGAAATAAGTGGTAACAGATAGTTTTGTGATAGGATAATTTGTAACGAGCAACAAGTAACAAAAGTAAATAAAGTGCAGCAAGGTGGCCCAATCCTTTTTGTAGCAAAGGACAAGCTTGGACAAACTCTTATATAGAGTAAAGCGCTCCCGAGGACACATGGGAATTATCGTCAATCTAGTTTTCATCACGTTCATATGATTCATGTTCGGTACTTTGATAATTTGGTATGTGGGTGGACCAGTGCTTGGGTACTGTCCTTACTTGGACAAGCACCCCACTTATGATTAACCTTTATTGCAAGCATCCGCAACTACAACAAAAGTATTGAGGTAAACCTAACCATAGCATGAAACATATGGATCCAAATCAGCCCCTTACGAAGCAACGCATAAACTAGGGTTTAAGCTTCTATCACTCTAGCAACTCATCATCTACTTATTACTTCCCAATGCCTTCCTCTAGGCCCAAATAATGGTGAAGTGTAATGTAGTCGACGTTCACATAACAACACTAGTGGAGAAACAACATACATCTCATCAAAATATAGAACGAATACCAAATTCACATGACTAATAATAGCAAGACTTCTCCCATGTCCTTAGGAACAAACGTAACTACTCACAAAGCATAATCATGTTCATAATAAGAGGGGTATTAATATGCAAATAGGATCTGAACATATGATCTTCCACCAAATAAACCAACTAGCATCAACTACAAGGAGTAATTAACACTACTAGCATCCCACTAGTACCAATCCCGGACTTGGAGACAAGAATTGGATACAAGAGATGGACTAGGGTTTTGAGAGGAGATGGTGCTGCTGAAGATGTTGATGGAGATTGCCCTCTCCCAATGAGAGGAGCGCTGGTGATGACGATGGTGATGATTTCCCCCTCCCGGAGGGAAGTTTCCCCGGCAGAACAGCTCCGCCAGAGCCCTAGATTGGTTCCGCCAAGGTTCCACCTCGTGGCGGCGGAGTTTCGTCCGAGAAGATGGCTTATGATTTTTTCCTCATCGAAAGACTTCATATAGCAAAAGATGGCCATCGGAGGGCCACCAGGGGGCCCACGAGGTAGGGGGCGCGCCAAGGGGGTAGGGCGCGCCCCCACCCCCGTGTGCAGGGTGTGGCCCCCCTGGTGAACTTCTTGCTCTCAGTATTTTTTATATATTCTGAAAACATCTTCCGTGAAGTTTCAGGACTTTTGGAGCTATGCAGAATAGGTCTCTAATATTTGCTCCTTTTCCAGCCCAGAATCCCAGCTGCCAACATTCTCCCTCTTTATGTAAACCTTGTAAAATAAGAGAGAATAGGCATAAGTATTGTGACATAATGTGTAATAACAGCCCATAATGCAATAAATATCGATATAAAAGCATGATGCAAAATGGCCGTATCAACTCCCCCAAGCTTAGACCACGCTTGTCCTCAAGCGAAAGCCGAAATTGAAAAATATGTCCACATGTTTAGAGATAGAAATGTCGATAAAGAATAAAATACGGACATGAGGGCATCATGATCATTCTTAGAACAGAAACTTATATAATTCTTGTCATATGATTTCTTAAGCTAGAGTAATAATTCAATCACAATTTCAAGTATGAATCGTAAACTTCATTGAAAACTAACAAACTATAACCTCAGTCATTGGAGCAATTGCAATTTATCATAACATAGGAAAGAGTCAATATATAAGAGCTTTTCAGCAAGTCTACATACTCAACTATCATGTAGTCTTTCACAATTGCTGACACTCATGCAATACTTATGGGTATGGAGTTTTAATCGGACACAGAGAAAGATAGGGGCTTATAGTTTCGCCTCCCAACGTTTTACCTCAAGGGTAATGTCAACAATAATAGTTCATGAAAACTCACATCCAATTAGCCATATATACTAGGATCTTTCCAACATGTTGTGCTTGCCAAAAGATAAAATGTAAAAAGGAAGGGTGAAGATCACCATGACTCTTATGCAAGGTAGAAGATATAAGTAAAAGATAGGCCCTTCGCAGAGGGAAGCAGAGGTTGTCATGCACTTTTATGGTTGGATGCACAAAATCTTAATGCGAAAGAACGTCACTTTATATTGCCACTTGTGATACGGACCTTTATTATGCAGTCCGTCGCTTTTATTTCTTCCATATCACACGATCGTATAAAGCTTATTTTCTCCCACACTAATAAGTCATACATATTTAGAGAGCAATTTTTATTGCTTGCACCGATGACAACTTACTTGGAGGATCTTACTCAATCCATAGGTAGGTATGGTGGACTCTCATGGTGAAACTGGTTTAAGGGTGTTTGGAAGCACAAGTAGTATCTCTAGTTGGTGCGATGAATTTGGCTAGAATGAGGGGGAAAGGCAAGCTCAACCATGTTGGATGATCCATGAAAAATATAATTTATCTCAGATGTAAGAAAACAGAACCCATTACGTTGTCTTACTTGTCCAACGTAAATTCTTTAGCATGTCATATTTTAATGAGTGCTCACTATCATAAAAGATTTCCAAGATAGTATATTTATATGTGAAGACCTCTCTTTATTTATTACTTCCTATTAATCGCAACGATGATCAAAACTATGTTTGTCAACTCTCAACAACTTTTATTCATCATACTTTTTCTATGTGAGCTCATTACTCTCCATAAGATCCATATGATCTCTTTGTTTCCCCTTTTTCCTCTTTTCTTTTATTCACTTAGGATCATGGCAAAATAATCAAGCCCTTGACTCAACACTAATCTTTATTATATAGCTCACAGACTCGATTAAATAGAAGGATCATAAATCAAAACTCACGACTAGATCATACTAAAAACTTTATGCTACTAGATCAAGATATTATCAAAAGGATCGAACTAAGAAAAACGATAAAGATAAAAGTGATGGTGATACGATACCGGGGCACTCCCCCAAGCTTGGCAGTTGCCAAGGGGAGTGCCCATACCCAATGCTTAGTTCTTCTTTGTTGGTGAAGAAGGTGGAGTTGTTGATGATGGATAGTCACACATCAAGCGTAGGAGGTCTTCTAACTTGCGGATAATGCCTTTGAGTGCGATGATATGCTCCTTCAACAAAATATTTCCACATGTGAGATACTTATTTTGTATACGAGATAACTCAATCATCTTGAAAGCTTCGATCTCAGTTGGGGTAAGAAGATTGTGATCAAGTTGAAGGATGTCTTCTGTTGCCGGAACTTGGTCCTCTGTGGCCGTCTTGATCCCCTCATCCTTGTTGATCTCCATGGGTTCTTCTCTTCAGCTCTATCTTCATTAGCCAAGCATCGTTGCCCTCATGGTTGGAGGAGGAGGGAGACGACATGATGCTTAGCTTTGACAACCCTGGTAGAAAACAGCTCGAAACAAGAACAAGAGATTTTTGCGTGATACGGGAGTCAAAACCTTCGGGAGATTATATAATGAATTTTTACCGACCAAAATACGTGTCGTGTACGAAAACGGAGTCCGGAAAGCGCACGAGGTGCCCACGAGGTAGGGGCATGCCCAGTAGGGTAGGGCGCGCCCTCCACCCTCGTGTCCTTCCCGGACTGCTTCTTGTTTTTCTATTTTTCTAAATATTCCAAAATGGAGAAAATATTGCCTTAAAAACTATTTTGGAGTCGGTTTACTTACTGTACCACATACCTATTCCTTTTCGGAGTCTGAAACATTCCGAAAAGTGTCCCTTATGTATTCCTCCAGGGCTACGGTTTCAATAACATTGGTTTCAACATTTATGGGATTACCTGAGATACAATGTTTGATTCTTTGACCGTTCACCACCTTCCGATTTGTGCCTTCGAAGTTGTTGATTTTTATGGCACCGGAATGATAAACTTCCTCGATAACGTAAGGACCTTCCCATTTAGAGAGCAGTTTTCCTGCAAAAAATATTAAACGAGAGTTGTATGGCAATACATAATCACCTACATTAAACTCACGCTTTTGTATCCTTTTATCATGCCATCTTTTAACTTTTTCTTTAAACAACTTGGCATTTTCGTAGGCTTGGGTTCTCCAATCATCGAGTGAGCTAATATCAAATAACCTCTTCTCACCGGCAAGTTCAAAATCATAATTGAGCTCTTTAATAGCCCAATATGCCTTGTGTTCTAGTTCGAGAGGTAAGTGACATGCTTTTCCATAAACCATTTTATACGGAGACATACCCATAGGATTTTTATATGCAGTTCTATAGGCCCATAATGCATCATCAAGTTTCTTGCAATTCTTTCTAGACCTATTGACAGTCTTTTGCAAAATTAATTTGAGCTCTCTATTACTCAATTCTACTTGACCACTAGACTGAGGGTGATAAGGAGATGCAATTCTATGATTAACATCATACTTAGCAAGCATTTTACGGAAAGCAACATGAATAAAATGTGAACCACCATCAGTCATTAAATATCTAGGGACTCCAAATCTTGGAAAAATAACTTCTTTAAGCATTTTAATAGAAGTTTTATGATCAACACTATTAGTTGGAATAGCTTCTACCCACTTAGTAACGTAATCAACAGCAACTAAAATATGTGCATATCCATTAGAGGCAGGAAAAGGTCCCATATAGTCAAAGCCCCAAACATCAAATGGTTCAATAACGAGTGAATAGTTCATAGGCATTTCTTGACATCTACTAATATTACCAATTCTTTGACATTCATCACAAGATAAGACAAACTTACGGGCATCTTTGAAGAGAGTAGGCCAATAAAAACCAGATTGCAGTACCTTATGTGCAGTTCTATCTCCAGCATGGTGTCCTCCATAAGCTTCAGAGTGACACTTGCGTAGGATTTGTTCCTGTTCATGCTCAGGTACAGAACGTCTAATAACACCATCTACTCCTTCTTTATAAAGACGTGGGTCATCCCAAAAGTAATGTCTCAAATCATAGAAGAACTTTTTCTTTTGCTAGTATGTGAAACTAGGTGGTATGAATGTGGCAACAATGTAATTAGCATAATCAGCATACCATGGAGCAGTATGAGAAGAATTTATGACATTTAATTGCTCATCAGGAAAGTTATCATCAATAGGTAGTGGGTCATCAAGCACATTTTCAAACCTAGACAAGTTATCTGCAACGGGGTTCTCAGCTCCCTTTCTATCAACAATATGTAAATCAAATTCTTGTAGCAAGAGAACCCATCTAATAAGTCTAGGTTTAGCATCTTCCTTTTCCATAAGATATTTAATAGCAGCATGATCAGTCTGAATAGTTACTTTAGAATCAACAATATAAGGTCTAAACTTATCACAAGCAAATACAACTGCTAAGAATTCTTTTTCAGTAGTAGCATAATTTCTTTGAGCATTGTCTAGGGTTTTACTAGCATATTGAATAAAATTTAATTTCTTCTCAAATATTTTCCCTAGAACAGCACCTACAGCATAATCACTAGCATCACACATAATTTCAAAGGGTAAATTCCAATCAGGTGGCTGAACAATAGGTGCAGAGATCAATGCTTTCTTAAGTATTTCAAATGCTTCTACACAATCATCATCAAAGACAAATGGTATATAATTTTGTAATAAATTAGTCAGAGGCCGAGAAATTTTTGAGAAGTCCTTAATGAACCTCCTATAAAATCCGGCGTGACCACGGAAACTTATTATACCTTTAATGTCCTTGGGACATGGCATCTTTTCAATAGCATCAACCTTGGCTTTATCAACTTCAATACCTCTTTCAGAAACTTTATGCCCCAAGACAATACCTTCATTAACCATAAAGTGGCACTTTTCCCAATTCAAGACAAGATTAGTTTCTTCACATCTCTGCAAAACTCGATCAAGGTTGCTTAAGCAATCATCAAAAGAAGATCCATAGACGGATAAATCGTCCATGAAAACCTCACAAATCTTTTCACAAAAGTCAGAGAATATAGCCATCATGCATCTTTGAAAGGTAGCAGGTGCATTACATAAACCAAAAGGAATACATCTATAAGCAAAAGTACCAAAAGGGCAAGTAAAAGTAGTCTTTGATTGATCCTTGGCTGACACAAGTATTTGAGAGAAACCAGAATAACCATCTAGAAAGCAAAAATGTGTATGTTTGGATAATCTTTCTAGCATTTGATTGATAAAAGGTAAGGGGTAATGATCCTTTTTAGTGGCCTTATTTAATTTGCAGAAATCAATTACCATCCTATAACCTGTAATAATTCTTTGAGGAATCAATTCATCTTTATCATTAGGAACGACAGTAATACCTCCCTTCTTAGGGACACAATGGACAGGACTTACCCACTGACTATCAGCAACATGATAGATTATACCTACCTCAAGGAGCTTTAGTATTTCCTTTCTTACCACTTCTTTCATTTTAGGATTCAGCCGTCGTTGATGATCACGAACTGGTTTAGCATCTTCTTCCAAATTTATTTTATGTTGACATAGAGTGGGACTAATGCCCTTAAGATCATCAAGAGTATACCCAATAGCAGCACGGTGCTTCTTCAGAGTTTTCAATAATCTCTCTTCCTCATGCCCTGAAAGGTTAGCACTAATAATAACAGGTTATATCTTTTTCTCATCAAGATAAGCATATTTAAGAGTACCAGGCAACGGTTTAAGCTCAAACACGGGATCACCCTTGGGTGGAGGAGGATCCCCTTGGATTTCAACAGGCAAATTGTGTTTCAGAATAGGTTCCTATTTAACGAATACTTCATCTATTTCCCTTCTTTCATTCATAAACATATCATTTTCATGGTTTAGCAAATATTGTTCTAAAGGATCACTAGGAGGTACGGCAATAGAAGCAAGACCAATAATTTCATCCTTACTAGGTAATTCTTCTTCACGGTGTTGTCTACTAAATTTAGAGAAATTAAATTCATGAGACATATCATCTAAACTGATAGTAACAACATCCTTTTTGCAATTTATCTTAGCATTAACAGTGTTTAAGAAGGGTCTACCAAATATAATGGGACAAAAGCTATCTTGTGGGGAACCAAGAACAAGAAAATTAGCAGGATATTTAGTTTTCCCACACAAGACTTCAACATCTCTAACAATTCCCATTGGTTAAATAGTATCTCTATTGGCAAGTTTAATTGTGACATCAATATCTTCTATCTCAGCAGGTGCAACATCATGCATAATTTCTTTGTATAAGTCGTAAGGTATTACACTAGCACTAGCACCCATATCACATAAGCCATGATAACAATGATCTCCTATTTTAATGGAAATAACAGGCATGCCTACCACAGGTCTATTTTTATCTTTAGCACAAGGTTTAGCAATTCTAGCAGTCTCATCAAGGAAATGAATAACATGCCCATCAATATTATCAGACAAGAGATCTTTAACAATAGCAATATCAGGTTCAACTTTAATTTGCTCAGGAGGTGTATAAGTTTTAATATTGCTTTTACGAACCATAGTTGAAGCTTTAGCATGATCCTTTATCCTAACAGGGAAAGGTGGTTTCTCAACATAAGAAGTAGGAACAATAGGATCATTATAAGTGATAGTCTTTTCTTCAACTTTAATAGGTGCAGCTACTTTTACTTATATGGGAGGATGATATTTAAATCACTTCTCCTTGGGGAGATCAACATAAGTAGCAAAAGATTCACAGAAAGAAGCTACTATCTCAGAGTCAAGTCCATATTTAGTGCTAAATTTACGGAAAACATCGGTATCCATAAAAGATTTAACACAATCAAACTTAGGCGTCATACCTGACTCCTTACCTTCGTCGAGGTCCCAATCTTCAGAGTTGTGTTTAATTCTTTCCAATAAATCCAATTTGAATTCAATAGTATTTGTCATAAAAGAGCCAGCACAAGAAGTATCGAGCATGGTGCGATTGTTATTAGAAAGTCGAGCATATAAATTTTCAATAATCATTTCTCTTGAGAGCTCATGATTGGGGCATGAATATAACATTGATTTAAGCCTCCCCCAAGCTTGAACAGTGCTTTCTCCTTCGCGAGGCCAATAATTATATATATATAATTGCGATCATGATGAACAAGATGCATAGGATAAAACTTCTGATGAAATTCCAATTTCAATCGTTTGTAGTTCCATGACCCCGTATCATCACATAGCCTATACCATGTCAATGCATCTTCCTTCAAAGATAAATGGAAGACCTTCTTCTTAACAACATCTCCGGGTACACCTACAAGCTTAAATAATCCACAAACTTCATCCACATATATTAGGTGCTCATCAGGATGAGCTGTTCCATCTCCTGCAAAAGGATTAGCTAGCAGTTTTTCTATCATACTCGAAGGAATTTCAAAGCAGACATTTTCATTTTCAGTAGGTTCAGTAGGTTGAGGAGCAACTCTTTGCTCTACTGGTCGGGGTGAAGATACCCCGAACAAGCCCCTCAGAGGATTATTTTCCATAGTAACAAGTGACAGTAAATTTCAGCACACTATATAAATTTTCCTTACCAAATTCCACCTACCAAAGGTGCTTCACTCCCCGGCAACGGCGCCAGAAAAGAGTCTTGATGAGCCACAAGTATAGGGGATCTATCATAGTCCTTTCGATAAGTAAGAGTGTCGAACTCAACGAGAAGTAGTAGGAAATGATAAGCAGTTTCCAGCAAGGTATTCTCTGCAAGTACTGAAATAAGTGGTAACAAATAGTTTTGTGATAGGATAATTTGTAACAAGCAACAAGAACAAAAGTAAATAAAGTGCAGCAAGGTGACCCAATCCTTTTTGTAGCAAAGTACAAGCCTGGACAAACTCTTATATAGAGAAAAGCGCTCCCGAGGACACATGGGAATTATCGTCAAGCTAGGTTTCATCACGATCATATGATTCGCGTTCGGTACTTTGATAATTTGGTGTGTGGATGGACCGGTGCTTGGGTACTGTCCTTACTTGGACAAGCATCCCACTTATGATTAACCTCTATTGCAAGCATCCGCAACTACAACAAAAGTATTAAGGTAAACCTAACCATAGCATGAAACATATGGATCCAAATGAGCCCCTTATGAAGCAACGCATAAACTAGGGTTTAAGCTTCTGTCACTCTAGCAACCCATCATCTACTTATTACTTCCCAATGCCTTCCTCTAGGCCCAAATAATGGTGAAGTGTTATGTAGTTGACGTTCACATAACACCACCAGAGGAGAGACAACATACATCTCATCAAAATATCGAACGAATACCAAATTCACATGACTACTAATAGCAAGACTTCTCCCATGTCCTCAGGAACAAACGTAACTACTCACAAAGCATAATCATGTTCATAATCAGAGGGGTATTAATATGCATATAGGATCTGAACATATGATCTTCCACCAAATAAACCAACTAGCATCAACTACAAGCAGTAATTAACACTACTAGCAACCCACTAGTACCAATCCCGGACTTGGAGACAAGAATTGGATACAAGAGATGAACTAGGGTTTTGAGAGGAGATGGTGCTGGTGAAGATGTTGATGGAGATTGCCCTGTCCCAATAAGTGGAGCGTTGGTGATGACAATGCCGATGATTTCCCCCTCCCGGAGGGAAGTTTCCCCGGCAGAACAGCTCCGCCAGAGCCCTAGATTGGTTCCGCCAAGGTTCCACCTCGTGGCGGCGGAGTTTCGTCCGAGAAGATGGCTTATGATTTTTTCCTCATCGAAAGACTTCATATAGCAGAAGATGGCCATCGGAGGGCCACCAGGGGGCCCACGAGGTAGGGGGCGCGCCCAGGGGGGTAGGGCGCGCCCCCCACCCTCGTGGGCAGGGTGTGGCCCCCCTGGTGAACTTCTTGCTCTCAGTATTTTTTTATATATTTCGAAAACGTTTTCCGTGAAGTTTCAGGACTTTTGGAGCTGTGCGGAATAGGTCTCTAATATTTGCTCCTTTTCCAGCCCAGAATCCCAGCTGCCGGCATTCTCCCTCTTTATGTAAACCTTGTAAAATAAGAGAGAATAGGCATAAGTATTGTGACATAATGTGTAATAATAGCCTATAATGCAATAAATATCGATATAAAAGCATGATGCAAAATGGATGTATCACGTGCTGAGCTGCTAACTCGGCTTCTCGACGTGCACGACCATGATCCACCACATCATGTGCATTAGCACCACCACCTGCCGGGTTATTCCCTCGCGGCGAGTTACGGTGACGTGCACTGCTTGACACGGCCGGCTCATCCTCAACGTGCCTACTGTAGCTCTGACTCGGGCGGGGGGTGGAATGAATCCTCTCGCGACTATGTGAATAAGCCTGCTGCTGGTTTAAAGCTGTTTGAAGGAGCTCTCTGGCCCGTCGTGTCTCAATCACCACTGGTGACTCATCGTCCATTGGGAGGGCTGCCAATCATGAAGCGGCGGCCACCATGTTATTATAACATCCCAAATTTTCAATTTGGAATGTTATACATTAGGTCATCATGCATATCATATTTTATTTTGCTTTTGGTTTTGATCCTAGAAAATCCTAAGCAACTCAAGGACCCACGGAGAGAGTTGGGGATTTTGTTATTTACATATTCGAGTTTTCTCAAATTATGTAAACAGGATCATTTGATTTTATTTATTTTATCATCAATTATTTCAATTACAAAAATATGAGAGAGGGAATAAAATGACTTTCCCAAAATATAGAAATATTGAAGATTTAATAAAAAAATCAAATAAGTTTTATTTCGGAGTTTTTTGGTATTTTTATTTGAATTTAGGAAAAATGCGCGTTTTTCAAAGTTGTAGTTTGGGCCCAGATAAATGTTCACTTTATCGGGCTTGATTTTAGAAACCCGGCAAAATTTATTTCGTGATTTTTGGAGTCCGTTTAGTATTTATTTTTATTTTTCTTCCAAGCGGATTTATAAAAAAAAACGCGAACCGACTACGGGCCGTATTCGGCCTGGACACCTCCGCCGGGGCGCCTTTAACTAGCGCCCGAGGCCCGCGAGAGAGAGCCAGCCCGCCACCGCCGAAACCCTAGCCGCCGCCGCCTTTAGCTGCCGCCGCTTTTAGCCGTCGCCGACGCCGCCTCGTTTTCCGTGCAGTTTTTTTAAAAAAAATCTGTTTGTCGTTTTTCTTTTTCGTCGGATTTTCCGCGGTTATTTTCTGATCGCGATTTCTGATCCGATTTTCGTTTTAGTATAACTTTTCGCTCGTTTATCGGAATCAGACGATTCAAGCGCCTGGAGTTTCGTCTCGAAACCCTCTTTCCGAATAATCAACTTAAACATGTTTTAGCTACAGTAAAATTTGCCCTAAATCCAGATTACTAGAACGAAGTTGTTTTCTTTCGTCGTTTGATTTCTTTTGCTTCGTTCGATTTGATTCTTTTTGCCAACCAGGGTTCTTAAGTTGAACTTTCTGGTTAGATCTGCTATTTGAGTTTTACCTGTGCATTAGATGAGTACTTATTGTATGCTTGTTGTTTGTGTGCGATAGAATACCTAGAGTGCGCCGCCTGTTACGTTGAATCTCTAGGTTACGCGGATCATCAGCAAGGCAAGTAACACTTTGATCATACCTTTTTCTACAACCCAGTTTTATTGCTTTAGATCAACCCTCACACATTGCATGAGTAGGATCTAATTAAATTGTGGGATGGGAAGTAGATGAGGTAGTACCTATTACCTGTTTATTATCAAACCTTTGGGAGTTACTTCTACGTTTGCTTAATATGCCATGCTATGCTAGTAGACATGGATTGGGTGAGTGATATCCATGACAGATGTGAGATTTTATAATTTAAGGTTTATCTAAGGTGGCCACATAACACACATCTGGGTGGATTGAGGCACCTGGGGTTTCCAGGACTTGCCTGTTTTTATTGGACCGCCACCCAGGCTCAAAGGGATCATGAGATTATTCATACTAGAAACTTTCATGTGCAGCCACAAGCCATTATGGGCTCTGGCATAGTTGACTAAGTTGTGCGAACTCTTACAGTGGTAGACTAGCGGATGTAGGGGATGTAGGTGGTACGGTCTACCCGATCGTAAGGTGCTAGCGCTTCTGAAAGACTATGTCTCGGTCATCCGTCTTCTCAAACACCATGTAGTGCGAGAAACCAAACGGAGGCGATCGAGTCTTGTGGGGAAAAGTGCACAAACCTCTGCAGAGTGTAATAAACTAATCATGGTTAGCCGTGTCCCCGGTTATGGACATCTTGAGTATCTAGTACTTGGATTTTCATGTGAATCTCAACATGTTACTCTAAATTAATTTTGATGGGTTTTATGATGTTACTTAATTGGGATTGAGAATGCTGTCAACCATTCTCAATGTTTAGCAACCACCATGATAGTAATTAATTCTATTCCTTTGAAGTAGGGAAAAATTGGCTTTACGCAAAAATAGTAACCATAGAGCTTTCCACCAGCCAAATATGCATATAGTATAGCTGTTGCATTCCATTACTCTCTATGTGTTATCTTGCCAGCATATTCCATGTGCTGACCCATTTTTGTGCTGCAACAGTAATGTTGCAGACTTTTCAGACAACGATTAAGGAGTTTAGGTCGTGGTTCTATACTCAGTGATGCCGTTGGAGTTGATGGACTCACTTATCTTTCAAGCCTTCCGCTGTTATCGTTATTAGATGGCCTTAAGCCATATTTATTGTAATAAGTTCTCTTTTGAGACACTCGATGTAATAAGTGTGTGATTGCTACTCTGCTATAAATCCTCCGAGTACTGTGTGGTGTCAGCATTACTGATCCAGGGATGACACCGGAGCACAGAGATCAGACTGTTTGAGGTCTGGTCGCTATAGAGATGGTATCAGAGCACACGCTGACTGTAGGTCACGACCACTAAGTTAGAGACCTAGAACACTTTCACTCTCTTCTCTTCTGACCTCTCATCTTTTCTACTCTTTAGGATGGCGGATGCAAGGAACAAGTTCACCCAACCAGATGAAGATACACCCTTTGGACGCCACTTGAAGGAAGTCACTAGATACCTGAACATAGGAATACCAAGCTTCACGGGAACCTACAACGCCACTTTACCTGAAGAAGAGCGCTGGATGATACAAGTTCAAGTTCCCGGAAGGACGTTCATGCCAGTCACTGAGCCCATAGAGTTTTCTTTTGATGCACCAACTTGGAGTCTAGGAAAGAGCATGGCAGCTCACATCGCCATGGGACGCATTGGATAAGTCTACCGCAAGGATCTCAAGGATACTATCTACCAGATTTGCGGACGCCGAGATGAACACTGGGAGATGATCAGCACCAGGAAGGATAGATCAGTTGCAGCTTTTATTCAGGAGTTAAATCAGCACATTCGACGACAGGAGAATCAGATGTGCGCCGACATGATAGATCTGAAGAAGGCTAAGACTAGAATCAAGGAACTGGAGGAAGAACTCAAGGCTACACGCGAATATTATGAAGAAGAAATTGAAGTATTGGTGGATAAGAATGCCGACCTAACAAAGAAGATTGGCATATTTATGGGAGGCCCGACACCAGTAGATGAAGACGAGGAACCCAAGGAGATTAGCCCGGAAGACTACATCATCATTGACGCCACCGACTCAGAACAAGATAGTAGTGATGATGACCATGTGGATGAAGCAGGAGCAGATATTATGGAGTCTACAACCGTAGAATATTTCTAGTAGACCACCTCATCAGTAGTAGTAGTCCACCATGTAAATATAGTAGTCCGAGCACTTTTGCGATAGTTAGATCGATTGTATGCCTTGTTTGTTTGATTGAAGTGAATTGTGTGCTTTTGCCTCATGTGCATATGGGTAGTGTTTTCCCTTTAGACCCCCTCTATTCTTATATCTCATCTTTTCTAAAACCCTCAGATGCCTCCGAGACGTGACCCCGGATTTGCCTTTCCGCCGGAGCTCACCCAGTTGATCCAGCAGCAGAACACCTTGATGCAGTTGCTAGTTCAGAATCAGAATCAAGGGAACAACAACAACAACCCACCACCACCACCACCTGTTGACCACTTAGCCCGTTTTCTTAGTCTAAATCCGCCGGTGTTTTCCAGTAGCACCGAGCCGATAGTAGCAGATGATTGGCTCCGCAAGATAGCTAGGGAGTTGACCACAGCAGGATGCACAGATGTGGAGAAGGTTAAGTTTGCCGCACATCAGTTAGAAGTACCCGCAGCCTCTTGGTGGGAGAATTTCACAGCCACCTTCCCAGTCGACACTGTCACATGGGACCAGTTTCAGCAAGCTTTTCGTACTGCTCATGTTTCAACAGGAGCAATGGCCATGAAGAAGCGTGAGTTTCGTAACTTGCGCCAAGGAGGACGGACAGTTGGCCAGTATGTGGAGGAGTTTAGTAAGCTAGCATGTTATGCCCCAGATGACGTTGCTACAGATGCAGCTAAGCAGGAGAAATTCCTGGAAGGACTGAATGATGAGTTGAGTATGCAGTTGATGGTAGCCACCTTCAACAACTACCAGGAGTTGGTAGATCGTGCTCTTATGATTGAAGGGAAGCAGCAGCAAATTGAGAACCACAAGAGGAAGTATGGACAAGGAAAGTATAATTCAGGAGCTCAGCAGAAGCCTCGTTTTACCCCTAGATCAGGAGGACATTTTCAGCATACCCATGGAGTAGGTAGCTCGCACAATCACAATGGCACCAAGAATGGTAATGGGAATGGAGGAATCAATGGACAGAACCGCAGCACCCCATCAACCCCAGCCAAGAAAGATTTGAGCCACATCACTTGGTATAAGTGTTCGAAGCCAGGACATTTTGCTAATGAATGTCCTGAAGGCCAAAACGGCAATGGAAGTTCTGGGAAGAAGCCAAACCCTTTTAATAGGGGACAGGTGAACCACGTTAGCGTGGAGGAGTTTGAAGCTCAGCCCGATGCAGTAATAGGTAAGTTTTTGGTTAAGTCCTTTACTGCACTCGTTCTTTTTGATACTGGTGCATCGCATTCATACATCTCAAGGGGATTTGTGGATAAGTATAACCTACCAACCCAAGCCCTTAGGTCACCCATGTTAGTAACCTCGCCAGGAGCAGAGTATGTGGCAAGTTTATGGTGTGATCGGTTACCATTAAGGATTGGTAACTATGTTTTTCCTTCAGGCCTAATAGTATTGGAATCTCAAGGATTGGATGTGATATTAGGCATGGATTGGTTATCAAAGTATAAAGGGAATATTGAGTGTGCTAGTAAGTCAATTTTTCTTACCACACCAGAAGGGAGAAGGATCAAGTATGTATCCCGGCATGTACCAAAAAGGACACAAGTAAATTGCCTAACAGGAGTTGTGCAGGAGGAAGTACCAGTGGTAAAGGATTTTCCTGATGTATTTCCCGAAGAGTTGCCAGGCATGCCACCGGATAGAGACATTGAGTTTTTGATTGAGCTATTGCCAGGCACTGGGCCAATATCGAAGCGACCATATAGGATGCCAGCAAAAGATTTGGTGGAAATTAAGAAGCAGATTAAGGAGTTACTAGATAAGGGATATATTCGCCCAAGTTCTTCGCCTTGGGGATCACCAGTACTTCTAGTGGAAAAGAAGGATGGATCGTTAAGGATGGTTGTTGATTATCGAGGATTGAATGAAGTAACGATCAAGAACAAGTACCCACTACCAATGATCAATGATCTGTTTGATCGATTGCAAGGAGCTAAAGTGTTTTCCAAGATCGATTTGCGATCAGGATACCACCAGTTGAGGATTCGAGAACAGGATATTCCTAAGACAACTTTTACCACCAGGTATGGGCTGTATGAGTATACCGTTATGTCATTTGGACTGACTAACGCGCCTGCCTATTTTATGAACATGATGAACAAAGTGTTTATGGAGTTTTTGGATAAGTTCGTCGTAGTGTTCATTGATGATATCCTGGTTTATTCAAAGAATGAAGAGTAACATAAGGAGCATTTGCGTTTGGTACTTGGAAAGCTCCGAGAACATCAATTATATGCCAAGTTCAGCAAATGTGAATTTTGGTTGAAGGAAGTAGGATTCCTCAGACACGTTATATCCGCAGAAGGTATAGTAGTAGATCCCGCTAAAGTTGAAACCGTGACCAAGTGGGAAGCACCAACAACAGTTGGAGAGATCCGGAGTTTTTTTGGACTCGCAGGATACTATCGGAGATTTATTGAGAATTTCTCAAAGATTGCAAAGCCTATGACGGAGTTGCTGAAGAAGGATACTAAGTTCAAATGGACCGAGGAGTGTGAGGCTAGTTTCCAGGAGTTGAAGAAACGTTTGGTTACCTCACCAGTATTGATTTTGCCAGACCAAACCAAGGATTATGAGGTGTATTGCGACACTTCATGTCGAGGACTTGGAGCAGTGCTTATGCAGGAAGGAAGAGTTGTTTCGTATTCTTCACGACAACTGAAGCCTCACGAATTGAATTACGCTACGCATGATTTGGAGTTAGCAGCCGTAATGCATGCATTGAAGACATGGAGACATTTCCTCATTGGAAATCATTGTGAGGTGTACACGGATCATAAGAGTTTGAAGTACATTTTCACACAGAAGGAGTTGAACCTTAGGCAAAGGAGATGGTTGGAGCTTATCAAGGATTATGATATGAGATTGCATTATCATCCCGGAAAAGCTAATGTAGTAGCTGATGCATTAAGCCGTAAGAGTCATGTCAATACACTAAAGACGGGAGAAATACCCAAGGAGTTAGCAGGAAATCTTTGTGAACTATGTTTGGAAATAGTTCCGAGAGGCTATGTAGCAGCACTAGAGATTCAGTCAACTTTGATGGATAGAATCAGAGAAGCTCAGAAAACGGATAAAGAGATTGCCGCTATAAAGGAGAAACTGAGCAAAGGAAAAGCTAAAGGATTTCGTGAGGATGAGAACGACACCCTATGGTTTGAAGACCGTGTTTACGTGCCCAATGACCCAGAGATCAGAAAGATGATTTTGCAAGAGGCACATGACTCACCGTATTCGATTCACCCAGGAAATACCAAGATGTATTTGGATTTGAAGGATATTTTCTGGTGGACCGGAATGAAGAAGGATATTGCGGAGTATGTAGCAGTTTGTGATGTATGTCAAAGAGTAAAGGCAGAGCATCAGAAGCCAGCAGCATTTTTGCAACCATTGCCGATACCCGAATGGAAGTGGGATAAGTTAGGCATGGATTTTATCACGGGATTACCATGGACTCGTTCAGGCTATGACTCGATTTGGGTCGTAGTTGATCGATTGATGAAGGTAGCTCATTTCATCCCAGTAAAGACCACTTACACCAGTGCTAAGTTGGCAAAGATTTACATGACCAGGATCATTTGTCTGCATGGAGTTCCGAGGAGTATCGTATTAGATAGAGGAACCCAGTTTACCTCAAAGTTCTAGAAGCAGTTGCATGAGACTTTGGGTACCAGGTTAGAATTTAGTACAGCTTTTCACCCGCAGACAGATGGACAGACTGAGAGAGTCAATCAGATTTTGCAGGATATGCTGAGAGCTTGTGCGCTAGATTATGGATCTAGTTGGGACGATAGTTTGCCATATGCAGAGTTCTCTTACAATAATAGCTATCAGACCAGTTTGAAGATGGCACCTTTCGAAGCTTTGTACGGAAGGAGGTGCAGGACACCGTTGTCATGGGACGAAGTTGGAGACCGCCAGTTGTTTGGACCAGATCTGATTAAGGAGTCTGAACAGAAGGTAAAGTTGATTCGCGATAGGCTCAAGGTAGCCCAGTCCAGGCAGAAGAGCTACGCAGATTCTAAACGCAAGGAGACAGTTTACGAAGTCGGAGATAGAGCTTATCTTCGAGTATCCCCACTTCGAGGGATTAAGCGCTTTGGAGTTAAGGGGAAGTTAGCGCCACGATTTGTAGGACCATATCGAGTTTTGGAGCGTATGGGAGGAGTGGCCTACAAGTTGGAATTGCCAGAAGGATTCGCCGGAGTGCATGATGTGTTTCACGTTTCTCAGTTGAAGAAGTGTCACGCGGAGATGGCTGACATACCTTTGAGAGACACAGTACCATTAGAAGCAATTCAGTTGGATAACAATTTGACCTACGAGGAGAAACCAGTCAAGATCCTCGAGTTTGCCAGCCGAGTTACTCGCAGCAAGGTTATCAAGTTTTGCAAAGTTCAGTGGAGCCACCACACGGAGGATGAAGCCACCTGGGAGCGAGAGGAAGATTTGCTCAAAGACCACCCTCACCTATTTTCTAACCAACCCGAATCTCGAGGGCGAGATTAATCTTAAGGGGGGTAGGTTTGTAACATCCCAAATTTTCAATTTGGAATGTTATACATTAGGTCATCATGCATATCATATTTTATTTTGCTTTTGGTTTTGATCCTAGAAAATCCTAAGCAACTCAAGGACCCACGGAGAGAGTTGGGGATTTCGTTATTTACATATTCGAGTTTTCTCAAATTATGTAAACAGGATCATTTGATTTTATTTATTTTATCATCAATTATTTCTATTACAAAAATATGAGATAGGGAATAAAATGACTTTCCCAAAATATAGAAATATTGAGGATTTAATAAAAAAATCAAATAAGTTTTATTTCGGAGTTTTTCGGTATTTTTATTTGAATTTAGGAAAAATGCGTGTTTTTCAAAGTTGTAGTTTGGGCCCAGATAAATGTTCACTTTATCGGGCTTGATTTTAGAAACCCGGCAAAATTTATTTCGTGATTTTTGGAGTCCATTTAGTATTTCTTTTTATTTTTCTTCCGAGCGGATTTATAAAAAAAAACGCGAACCGACTACGGGCCGTATTCGGCCTGGACACCTCCGCCGGGCGCCTTTAAATAGCGCCCGAGGCCCGCGAGAGAGAGCCAGCCCGCCACCGTCGAAACCCTAGCCGCCGCCGCCTTTAGCCGCCGCCGCCGACGCCGCCGGCGCTGCCTCGTTTTCCGCGCAGTTTTTTAATATAAAAAATCTGTTCGTCGTTTTTCTTTTTCGTTGGATTTTCCGCGGTTATTTTCTGATCGCGATTTCTGATCCGATTTTCGTTTTAGTATAACTTATCGCTCGTTTATCGGAATCAGGCGATTCAAGCGCCTGGAGTTTCGTCTCGAAACCCTCTTTCCGAATAATCAACTTAAACATGTTTTAGCTACAGTAAAATTTTCCCTAGATCCAGATTACTAGAACGAAGTTGTTTTCTTTCGTCATTTGATTTCTTTTGCTTCGTTCGATTTGATTCTTTTTGCCAACCAGGGTTCTTAAGTTGAACTTTCTGGTTAGATCTGCTATTTGAGTTTTACCTGTGCATTAGATGAGTACTTATTGTATGCTTGTTGTTTGTCTGTGATAGAATACCCGGGAGTGCGCCGCCTGTTACTTCGAATCTGTAGGTTTTGCGGATCATCAGCAAGGCAAGTAACACTTTGATCATATCTTTTCTACAACCCAGTTTTATTGCATTAGATCAATCCTCACACATTGCATGATTAGGATCTAATTAAATCGTGGGATGGGAAGTAGATGAGGTAGTACCTATTACCTATTTATTATCAAACCTTTGGGAGTTACTTCTACGTTTGCTTAATATGCCATGCTATGCTAGTAGACGTGGATTGGGTGAGTGATATCCATGACAGATGTGAGATTTTATAATTTAAGGTTTATCTAAGGTGGCCACATAACACACATCTGGGTGGATTGAGGCACCTGGGGTTTCCAGGACTTGCCTGTTTTTATTGGACCGCCACCCAGGCTCAAAGGAATCATGAGATTATTCATACTAGAAACTTCCGTGTGCAGCCACAAGCCATTATGGGCTCTGGCATAGTTGACTAAGTTGTGCGAACTCTTACAGTGGTAGACTAGCAGATGTAGGGGATGTAGGTGGTACGGTCTACCCGATCGTAAGGTGCTAGCGCTTCTGAAAGACTATGTCTCGGTCATCCGTCTTCTCAAACACCATGTAGTGCGAGAAACCAAACGGAGGCGATCGAGTCTTGTGGGGAAAAGTGCACAAACCTCTGCAGAGTGTAATAAACTAATCATGGTTAGCCGTGTCCCCGGTTATGGACATCTTGAGTATCTAGTACTTGGATTTTCATGTGAATCTCAACATGTTACTCTAAATTAATTTTGATGGGTTTTATGATGTTACTTAATTGGGATTGAGAATGCTGTCAACCATTCTCAATGTTTAACAACCACCATGATAGTAATTAATTCTATTCCTTTGAAGTAGGGAAAAATTGGCTTTACGCAAAAACAGTAACCATAGAGCTTTCCACCAGCCAAATATGCATATAGTATAGCTGTTGCATTCCATTACTCTCTATGTGTTATCTTGCTAGCATATTCCATGTGCTGACCCGTTTTCGGGCTGCAACGTTAATGTTGCAGACTTTTCAGACGACGATTAAGGAGTTTAGGTCGTGGTTCTATACTCAGTGATGCCGTTGGAGTTGATGGACTCACTTATCTTCCAAGCCTTCCGCTGTTATCGTTATTAGATGGCCTTAAGCCATATTTATTGTAATAAGTTCTCTTTTGAGATACTCGATGTAATAAGTGTGTGATTGCTACTCTGCTATAAATCCTCTGAGTACTGTGTGGTGTCAGCATTACTGATCCAGGGATGACACCGGAGCACAGAGATCAGACTGTTTGAGGTCTGGTCGCTACAGTTATCCAATGGGTTGGAGTAATGCCCCGGAGGCGTCGGAACGTACTGTGGCACAATGTTGTTCTCACGAGGGGGGTCATCGTGCGGGGCTGAACCGGTGCTCCTGTTCCCGGTGCCTCAGTCCGGTTTCCGACGAGCTGGTTACTGGTTCCTGCTCCTGGCGTGTTGAAGAGATTTCTTGGCTCATAACCCAGCGGGAGGTGTGACCGGTATCTCCTCCTCATGACATCATTTGAGGCACTCTGATCCAGCCTAAGCAGGTAGGCCGGAGCTTCCAACTCAGCCTGTTCTGTAGCCATCCTGGCGTTCTCTGCTGCCAGGTCCGCTTTAGCCTAAGTTATCTGATCCTTCACCTTTGCAATCTCTGCGTTGTGCTTATCTCGGGCTGCGGCGTCCACTTCTGTTGCCATCAATGTTGCCAAAGCGTCGAACAAATCAGACAAAACCTGAGCCGGAGGCGGCGCAGAGCCCCCTGCTCCCACTGGCGTTGTTGTTGCTAAACCGGAGAGCATTGCCGTGGCGATAGAAGAGTGTTGCGCTGGTTGTGTACCAGCCATGAAGACAGCGACCCGGTTTGGCAGATCGAGGGGGTCCGAAATATTGTTGCCATCGGAACCTCCACTAATCCGGTCGTCCTACAGCTGATACAGCGACTCGGTCTCTCCGGTTGAAGACTCGTCATCAGAACAGACAACGGTTTCCCCATCAGATGCCGGTCCATCCTCATATTCCGCTCCTTGGATGACACCTGCGAAGACATGCCTTGCTGCGGGCTGAACCTGGGTAGGGCTTGCACGCTGAGCCGTCTCGATGATGTCGGTGCAGGTGTCCGGCTCAGGGCCCGGTTCGCCGATCTTGCCGATGAAGACGTGAATCCCGCCAAAGGGGACCTGGTACCCGTATTTAATTGAACCGGCCTCGGGACCCCATCCTGTGTCGTCGATGTAGAGCTTGCCGCGACGACTCTTCGTCATCTGGCCCACAGCGTATCCCTTGAGTCCTTCGAAGCTGCCCTTCAAGAACTCGAAACCATCGTGCGATAGCCCCACGGTGGGCACTAGCTGTTGTGGTTTTGTCACAGCAGATGTCCTAGGACTTAGTCGTGGATCCATCGCTATGGGTTAGCTTAAAGGGGTTAAATCGGACAAGGGACATGGGGATTTTTATACTAGTTCGGCCCCGTCGATGAAGGTAAAAGCCTACGTCTAGTTGTGGGGTTTCGATGACCAGGGAGCGAATCCGCTTTGCCTGGCTCTCGAGTTGTTGTGTATTGTCCCTAAACTGCTGCCGGGTCGTCCCTTTATATACATAGGTTGACGCCCGCCGGTTTACAGAGTCCCGAGGCCAGATCATAAACATGTCCAGCTCGGTCTCTATCCTTCCTATCTTACAATGCAAGTTACATAATAAGGTCGGTTTACATCTACAGGCCTTAACTCTCCTTTGGGCCTTGGGCCTTCGTAAAGCACCATCATTCTTACGTCTTCATGGGCTTCTAATCTTCATAAAGTTAATCCGGCTACTCCTGGCCGGTTTACGCCCAGTAGTAATATCCCCAACGGTATTTCTCATTGCTTTTTTCGACAATGTTTGTATATTCAACTGCTCTTCCTGTGCACAGCCATTTGAATTGGTGATGGAGAAATCCGGGGTGAAAACAAGGTCTTCAGAGCAGACAATGCTACCTCTTGAAGCAGATAGCTTGCTGGTTATGGATAGCTCTTCAGAGGAGGATTCAGAGGCAGATGACCAGTCCTATTATCCCCCTGAGGTGTATGCTCAAACTTGGCAGGGTTATATTACTCATATCATGCATATGTTGTATTGCAATGCTTAGTTTTTACATCATATACACGATATTGAATGACATCTCCTTAGTTGACACATCATATATGTGATTGCCCTTTGCTCACTTCCTTAGTATATAAATCATATATTTGAATTATATCATGCCATGATGTTTATATAGATAGCATGTATCTGAATTATGGCATGCCAACCCATTTTCTAAAGACATAATATAGTTATATCATCTTATCCCGTTCACATAGTCATCATATTTTGAATTATGTCATTCTATCCGTGAATTATATCATGCCATCATGTTTCCATCGATGGCATGTTTGTGATTTATGGCATGCCAACCACTTTAATAGACATGTCGTATAGTTATATCATGTCATCTTGTTTACATAGTCATCATATTTTGAAGTATGTCATTATATCCTATTTAGTTAGCCATCATACATGTGAAATTGTGTCATGCTATCCTGTTTAATTAGCCATCATATATGTGAAATTATGTCCTGCTATTCTCTTTGGTTAGACAACATAAATGTGAATTATTCCATGCCCTGTTTTCTTCCCTACTATCCATTGCACCTGTCTATCTTACAATGTCTGTACATTCAATTACTTTTCTTGTTTATCGGCCATTTCAATTGGATGGGGTGATGGCAGTATCGGTGGGAGTAAAAACACGGTCTTCGGAAAAGATCGTGCTACCTGTCGATGGAGATAGAACCACAGTTGTACTTGCCCAAGAACTAGCCCCACCACACATAACCCAGACTCATGCAGATTGTACCCCTACCCAGTTGGACAGAGAACCAGCTACACCCCTTCTAACCACAACCCCAGCAGATAGTAACGCAGTTCCCGTTGACACAGCACCGTCTCCACCACAGAGCACCCAAACACGAGAAGTTAGTAAGGCAACTGCAGTGCCCAAAGCCAAGGACCACCACTCCGAACCCCAAGTCAACACTTAAAGCAGAAGAAGAATTGTTCTCAGGTCAGGTTCCGTAGCTATGGTTCATACTACTTTGCTCTTGCATCACTGTATTTACTCCTACCAACTAATTTCAAATTTGAAGGATGCAATTGAAACTCCAATGGCGCAACAGGTATGTTTTAAACATGTTTCTTTAACATGTTTGCTGTTGTAACTTGCTCTATGTTGATTTCAGTTTCAATTGAATAAACAGTTATGTTCTCATGCCATGCACATTACCAAGTGTTGTTATTGTTGTGTAGTTTCCCACACTTATATTCTGCCTATGCTACTTTGTCTTAAATAGATATGATTCGAACTGTATCTATCTTGATTTGGCAACATAAACTAGAATGATATAGACCATACAGTGACCATACTACATAGATATATGTTTGTTTCATGTTGTTATCATGTCCACCTTACTACTGAACTGGTTTACCAAAATGAGTTTCATATACGACATTGTAAACTTGTGATGTGTTTGTTTGTTTCTCTTTTAGAACGCGGATAAAATATTGGAGAAGAGTACCCCATTATGCAATGGTAAAGGAAGTAATGCAGATAAGGTTCAAGATAGTGAGACATCCATGTTGGTCTCCATGAAAGTTGATAAAAACTATATTGAAGACACTGAGACAACCCCAAAGTCCTGTCTTGATGTAGTGTTCGAGTTACTGGCTACTACTGCTAGCACCAGCTCTTCGAACTCACTGCCTGAATCAGTTCGGCTTCTTGAGTCTCAACTTTAAGTTGAAAGATATCGATCAGATGTTATGCGATAGGAAGCCGAAGGACTGAGGAAGTCCCTGCAGAATTCAGATGCATACTTTCTGGTGCAACAACAAGTGCTGGAGGATTTAAGTGCCAAACAAGAGAAAGTTAATAAGCTTGCTAAGCATCTTGCCAGCATTATGGGTACCCAGGATATTGTTTCTTGAGCTCTTCTGAAGTGGTTTCAGTTTTGGACTTGTTTTGCTATGGCGTTTATATGCTGCTTTGTTTCCTATATTTGCACTGGTGGCGAACTTTGATGCCCAGCGGATGTAATATGTGTAATAGCCATGATAGCCTAGCGTAAGTTGCTTGCTTATTTATTTCCTTATTGTCTTGCTTATTTGTTTTCTTGTAATCAGTGCAGTTCTTTTTACATGGTTTGCTAGTGGCCGCAATAACCTATTTTTTTAAACTAGGCCACAATAACCATGGGCTACATATTTATTGTAGTTAACATGGGCCTCCTACGGGCCATAGAAACAATGTGCCTTCTAAGGGCCGTAGAAACAACGGGCCTTCTGCGGAGTAGAAACAATGGGCCTTATACGGGTCGTAGACACAATGGGCCTTCTACGGGCCATATAATCAATGGGCCTTCTACGGGTCGTATGATTGGTTGGCCAAACATGGGCCAATAACAGACCACATTATGGCGGTAAATGGGCTAGAGTTGAAATCGTCCGTTCATGGGCCGACCATAACGGGCCGTTGTTAATCGGTCGTATTTGATGATGCTATGAAAACGGCCCAACGTATTAACGGGACACAAACGGGCCGACTGTAACCATGGGCTGAATTTGGCCCACAAGCAGAAAATGACAGTAATGGGCCGTAAGTAAACGAATGCTGGAAATGAGCCCAAGAATAAATGGGTCCTGAGAAGGCTGAAAGATAACATGGGCTGGAAACAGCCCAACGGAATAATGGGCCGTTAATGGGTATAAAGTGATACACTGTTCATTATGGGCCAGTTTCACCATGTGTCGTTAATGGGTATAAAGTGATACACTGTTCATTACGGGCCAGTTTTACCACAGGCCGTTAATGGGCCGAGAGTTACTAAGGGCCTCATATGGGCCGAAAGACGTCATGGGCCATACATGGGTCGGAAGTTAAAACAGGGTGGAATTATATTGAACGGCCCAGATGACGATACTGGGCCTAATTCGGATAGGCCGTAAACGGGCCCTGGGTTAGCGGGCTGTAAATGGGCTATATGCGAACAGGTCGTTAACAGGCTTGCCGTGGGCCGGCCCGCCACCTTTTGACCAAGTCAAACGGGTCGGCCTTTTCACAGGAATGGGCCTCTGTTGGGCCGTGCCACGTATCAACGTATCATAGGCGCTTTGGGTCCAATGAGTGGATGACATCTGTCCCAACGGTGAGCCGACACGTGTTTCCTCCAGCCAATGATGATTTTACATGTGGAAAATCCCCATTGGTCAGGGCTATTAACGGGTTATCGGATCCAAAACCATACCCAGTAGCTTAACAGTGTTCCGTTATGGTGGATGCCACGTGTCGGTCACCCTTGACAAAAGCACTTCTGTGACGCGCGATTTATCGTCATGGAAGTGGACACTTCCGTGATGATAATTTTGGTAATGTCATGGAACACTTCTACGACAACACAGGTATGACTATATTGATTCTGTCATAAAATTGTCATGGATGTACATGCATGATAGAAAACATGACCTACTGTGACAAACATGTATCATCACGGAAGTGTATTTTTTTGTAGTGTGTTTTTACGTGTTGGCGTGATAAGGTCCATGGCCTCATGAACCGGTGCCTTCACTTTGGAATTTTTAGCATCATAAACCGGATGGTATTTGCAAAGATCAGTTTCCTCAGCCAGTTTGCTTGCCCAAGGACGCATCTCTCATGCTATCTTGGCGATCTCATCAGCGCTAAAGGGTGACCCATCCTCTTTTAAACTGGGACAGCCGGTTGTTATCTCTTCTGGGTCAAGTTCAGCTTGCCACGCCTTTTCTCGGCTCAAAGCAGTGACGGCACCGGCTCTGGCGGCTGATCGTTTTAGTTCTTCCACCCTTTGTGGTAGCACAGACAGCCTCTCCAATACTTCCTTGATGAGGTAAGGTGCTTGCTTCTTATGCAAAGCAGCAGAAATATCATGTTGAGCACCAGTGTACAGCAGCTCCACAAAGGTATATACCGCTTTCAGCTTTATGCGCATATCATCGCCCAGCTTGGAGCTTTTGGAACCTGCATTAGCAAGTATATTTATAAACCGGCTCAACGGTTGTTCAACATTGGTGAAGAAATATTAAAGTATACTATTACTTACCAAAGATGGTCGTTGGCATGCTGTTGATTTGCTGTTCTAAACCGGACAACTCATCAATCACCGGTTTAAGGGTAGCTTCGGCGTCTTGTGCTCTTTTCAATAGAGTTGCCTTTTCGGTCTCCCAGCCGGTTCTCTCAGTACTGAAGTCCTTTTTCAAAGTTTCAATGGTTTCCAGAGCGTTCTTTAGTTCTGATTTGACTTTTGAAGTCTCATATTGTTGGGTTTGAATGTTGGCCCTCAAATCTTTGACTTGGGATTCCTTCATATTTAGTTTAGACTGCAACATGAACAAGATAGGAGGCATTATGATCATATTATTTGAAGTCCCAATCACAATACAAGTATTTCACCTGGCACTTGGGGGCTAATGCGCATTGCTCTTTTTTGAAGACAGTTTTATGATGACCCGGCTAAACTGCTATGACTATAGTCGACTCATGGGGGCTACATATATTTGGATTTTGGTTCCTCGTTATGGTGATAAGTTCCGGCTTAGCCATGCTGATTAAGATGCCCCTTGGGGGCTACAGGAGCACAATTAAGCACTATTATTTGAAGTTTCGGCTTAACTTGCCACTTTAAGTCGGCCCATGGGAGCAACATATGTGAAATTAAGAGCTACATCTTTGAAGTCCCAGCTTAACCATGCTAATTAAGCCGGTTCTTGGGGGCTATTAAGGTTGATTCTGCAGTTCTAACATGCTACAACATGAATACCAAGATCAACAAGGATATTTAAAGTCTACGACATATTCAATTTTATGATATCTAGTAGAGTTGGCACCTGACAGATATATGTTGATATGAGAAAAGTTTTCTTACCTCAAAACGATCTTTCATAAGATTAACCAAGCCGGCTTCAAAGTCGCGGCTGGTGTGGAGGCGGCTCAAGTAACCCGCGTGAAGCTCCTGGGCGTTGAATTGAGCATAACTCTCTAGATCCAGTTTCCACTTGCCTTTGTCAACAGCCGAGAATTCCTCTTTGGCGATGTGCTTGGACAATACGGTGGGGTTACCTGGAGCCGTGAAAGTTGTCCCAGTAACTATAACATCTTCGGTTTTGCGAGCCCGCTGAGCGGGGCTGGGCGGCTTCGCATTTTCTGGGTCAACGTTCATGGGGCCCATGGTGAAAGGGTGCTCCTCTGATGGCGGATCGTCCATGGCTGCTTCAGATGTTTGAGGCGAAGACTCAGACACTGTTTGCTTCTCCGGGTCACCGACCTTGGGATCTTCGGCCAGTTTATTCGTCTTCAGCTTCTTACTGGGCTTGGCGGCACTGAAGGTAAAACACATGATGAGATTAGTATACCAATTGAATAAGGTATTAAAGCAAGCAGGCTTAAGTATTCCTACCCAGGAACAGTCTTGAACAGAGAAACTTGAGTCCTAGTGGAATCGCCTGATGACGAATGAGAGGTTCCCTGATAGTTTGAGTCAGACGGGTTAAGAGGTTGTCGAAAAAGGCTTGCCTTGGGAAAGTTAAGATGGAACTCTGTGAAACCTCTGCATGGTGCTTGCGTGGAACTGGCGTGTTGGGTAAACCGGAAGAGAGAACCCCACCGCCGCTATTCTGAGTTGTGCGGTGAGCTTCATGCTGCTATTTCTTCAAAAGAAAGTTAGGATCCAGATAAGCTAAAGGGTGAGAAAACCTTACTTTCTGGCTCACTTGTCAAATTTTCTGTCTTGGCAAATGTTTTGAGCTGGAGGAGAGAATAATTACCTCTTCACCATCTACGTGGCTGCCTTCCGCGTCATCCTGATAGTGATCATTGTCAATAGGATGTACAAAAAATGAGCCAAGGGAGTCAAGTTCTACCTCCGACTCATCATCATCCAAGTTTAATAACTCGAAGGGATTGGTCTTCTTCTTGGCGGGCTTTTTTGAAGCCTTATTCTTTGTCCGGACCTTCTTTGCCGGCTTATCTTGCAATTTCCTACTCCATAAGGGGGAGTCAGCCTGCAAAAATTCAGATAATAATGAGAAGGCAGGTTGACAAATAAAGAGGCAATAAAGGTTGCTTGAAAAATACTTACAGCTGGCAGCTTGTTGAGCGCGCAGAAGGGGTTCAGCCCCACTTTGCTACAAGTAGCTAGGCTCTCATTGAGCGGAGTCTTTGTCATGTCATTTATTGATTTGTCATCAAGACGGATGGAGGAGTAACGCAGCGGAACTTTGACGTTGCCGGTTGATAACCCACAAGTATAGGGGATTGCAACAGTTTTCGAGGGTAGAGTATTCAACCCAAATTTATTGATTCGACACAAGGGGAGCCAAAGAATATTCTCAAGTATTAGCAGCTGAGTTGTCAATTCAACCACACCTGGAAACTTAATATCTGCAGCAAAGTGTTTAGTAGCAACGTAATATGATAGTAGTGGTAACGGTAGCAAAAGGTAACAATAGTAAAAGTAATGTTTTTGGTATTTTGTAGTGATGATAGCAATAGCAACGGAAAAGTAAATAAGCGAAGCACAATATATGGAAAGCTCGTAGGCAATGGATCGGTGATAGAGAATTATGCCGGATGCGGTTCATCATGTAACAGTCATAACCTAGGGTGACACAGAACTAGCTCCAGTTCATTGATATAATGTAGGCATGTATTCCGAACATAGTCATACGTGCTTATGGAAAAGAACTTGCATGACATCTTTTGTCCTACCCTCCCGTGGTAGCGGGGTCCTTACGGAAACTAAGGGATATTAAGGCCTCCTTTTAATAGAGAACCGGAACAAAGCATTAACACATAGTGAATACATGAACTCCTCAAACTACGGTCATCACCGGTAAGTATCTCGATTATTGTCACTTCGGGGTTAACGGATCATAACACATAATAGGTGACTATAGACTTGCAAGATAGGATCAAGAA
This sequence comes from Triticum urartu, assembly GCF_003073215.2. Classification (NCBI taxonomy): domain Eukaryota; kingdom Viridiplantae; phylum Streptophyta; class Magnoliopsida; order Poales; family Poaceae; genus Triticum; species Triticum urartu. The sequence goes on from NC_053022.1 coordinate 288,595,547, forward strand.
CACTGATATATTGATGAAAACATAATAGGTTTAGATCCGGAATCATGGCACTCGGGCCCTAGTGACAAGCATTAAGCATAGCAAAGTCATAGCAACATCAATCTCGGAACATAGTGGACACTAGGGATCAAACTCTAACAAAACTAACTCGATTACATGATAGATCCCATCCAACCCATCACCGTCCAGCAAGCCTACGATGGAATTACTCACGCACGGCGGTGAGCATCATGAAATTGGTGATGGAGGATGGTTGATGATGACGATGGCGGCGGATTCCCCTCTCCGAAGCCCCGAACGGACTCCACATCAGCCCTCCCGAGAGGTTTTAGGGCTTGGCGGCGGCTCCGTATCGTAAAACACGATGATTTCTTCTCTCTGATTTTTTCTCATCGAAACTCAATCGGAGAGGCAACAGGGGGCCCACGAGGTAGGGGGCGCGCCCTAGGGGGGCAGGCGCACCCCCCACCCTCGTGGCAAGATGGTGGGCCCCCTGGCCTTCATCTTTGGCAGGTATTTTTCTTATTTTCTGAAAAGTGTCTCCATGAAGTTTCGGGTCATTCCGAGAACGTTTGCTCCTGCACATAAATAACACCATGGTAATTCTACTGAAAACAGCGTCAGTCCGGGTTAGTTCCATTCAAATCATGCAAGTTAGAGTCCAAAACAAGGGCAAAAGTGTTTGGAAAAGTAGATACGTTGGAGACGTATCAACTCCCCCAAGCTTAAACCTTTGCTTGTCCTCAAGCAGTTCAGTTGACAAACTGAAAGTGATAAAGAAAAACTTTTACAAACCCTGTTTGCTCTTGTTGTTGTAAATATGTAAAGCCAGCATTCAAGTTTTTAGCAAAGATTATAACTAACCACATTGGCAATAACGCATAGGTCTCAAGTTACTCATATCAATAGCATAATCAACTAGCGAGCCATAATAATAAAACTCGGATGACAACACTTTCTCAAAACAATAATATGATATAACAAGGTGGTATCTCGCTAGCCCTTTCTGAGACCGCAAAACATAAATGCAGAGCACCTTCAAAGACCAAGGAATGACTAGACATTGTAATTCATGGTAAAAGAGATCCAGTCAACTCATACTCAATGTAAACTAACAATAACGAATGCAAATGACAGCAGTGCTCTCCAACTGGTGCTTTTTAATAAGAGGATGATGACTCAGCATAAAAGTAAATAGATAGGCCCTTCGCAGAGGAGAGCAGGGATTTGTAGAGGTGCCAGAGCTCGGTTTTGAAACAGAGGTGAATAATATTTTGAGCGGTATACTTTCATTGTCAACATAACAACCAAGAGATGGCAATATCTTCCATGCTACACACATTATAGGCGGTTCCCAAACAGAATGGTAAAGTTTATACTCCCCCTTCCACCAACAAGCATCAATCCATGACTTGCTCGAAACAACGAGTGCCTCCAACTAAAAAGAGTCCCAGGGGAAGTTTTGTTTACAATTATTTTGATTTAGTTTGCATAAAGCATGGGACTGGGCATCCCGGTGACCAGCCATTTATCTCGTGAGTGAGGAGCGGAGTCCACTCCTCTTGAGAATAACCCGCCTAACATGGAAGATACAGACAACCCTAGTTGATACATGAGCTATTCGAGCATACAAAACAAGATATTTATTTGAAGGTTTAGAGTTTGGCACATACAAATTTACTTGGAACGGCAGGTAGATACCGTATATAGGTAGGTATGGTGGACTCATGTGGAATAACTTTGGGGTTTAAGGAGTTTGGATGCACAAGCAGTATTCCCGCTTAGTACAGGTGAAGGCTAGCAAAAGACAGGGAAGCGACCAGCTAGAGAGCGACAACAATCATGAACATGCATTAAAATTAATCAACACTGAATGCAAGCATGAGTAGGATATAATCTACCATGAACATAAATATCGTGAAGGCTATGTTGATTTTGTTTCAACTACATGCATGAGCATGTGCCAAGTCAAGTCACTTAAATCATTCAGAGGAGGATACCACCCTATCATACCACATCATAACCATTTTAATAGCATGCTGGCACGCAAGGTAAACCATTATAACTCATAGCTAATCAGGCATGGCACAAGAAACTATGATCTCTAGTTGTCATTGCAAACATGTTTATTTATAATAGGCCGAATAAGGAACGATGAACTAATCATATTTACAAAAACAAAAGAGGTCGAGTTCATACCAGCTTTTCTCATCTCAGCCAGTCCATCATATATCATCATAATTGCCCTTCACTTGCACGACCGAACGATGTGAATAATAATAATAGTGCACGTGCATTGGACTAAGCTGGAATCTGCAAGCATTCAATAAACAGGAGAAGACAAGGAAATATGGGCTCTTTTGTCAGATCAACAATAATGCATATAAGAGCCACTTCAACAATTTAATTATGGTCTTCTCCTATCGACCCCCAAAGAAAAGAAAAGAAATAAAACTATTTACACGGGAAAGCTCCCAACAAGCAAAAGAAGAATAGGAAATATTTTGGGGTTTTCTTTTTAATTACTACTACAAGCATGGAAAGTAAACTAATTAAAAGCTACAACTAATTTTTTTTGGTTTTTCTTAAGGTTTATTAAACACACAAGAAGAAAGCATAAAAAGGAAATTAAACTAGCATGGATGATACAATGAAAAAGTATGAGCACCGACATCTAGCAATGAGTGTGTGAACATAAATGTAATGCCGGTGGGAAATATGTACTCCCCCAAGCTTAGGCTTTTGGCCTAAGTTGGTCTATGGCCATGGCTGGCCTGGCTGATATCCATAATAGTAGCTGGGGTCGTACTGTGATGAAGAGGAGGAAGGCTCCGATTGCCACTGGCTGACAATCATCTCCGGATCCCACTGGTAATTAGACTGTCGTGAAGGATCAAATTGTGGTTCCGGCTCTGGCTCCTCGGCTGGTGCACGGTTCCGGTAGGCATGAATAGCCATCAACGGAACAAGGTACGTGCCTATAGTCAAATCAAACAAAGAAGGAGTAGGCAAGGTAATAGTCTCAGGATGATGTTTATTAAACAACAATTGATATTTAAGCTCTCCTTCCCTATTCTTAACAATAAAATCATGTGCCACCATACTTTTATAATCTAGATAAGCACGGGGTAGCACTTTTTCTTCCTTCTCAGCATGCCTAATAGGTATGTTAAAATGTGCAGCTAGGCGTGTAGCATAGATGCCTCCAAAGATGGGGCCCTTGGTACGGTTCAGACTTAACCGTTTGGCAATAATGCTGCCCATACTAAAAGAGTTATCACCGTATAAACCGTGGTGCAAAATAATAATATCAGCGGTACTCAGGTTTCCACAGTTTCCGCGACCAATTAAGCAACGACTAGCAAATAATGCAAAGTAGCGTAAAACAGGAAAATGTATGCTAGTGATTCGTGCATCGGAAACCTTCCTTGTTTCCCCTACAGTGATAGTGTCAATAAATCCCTCCACATCATCACGATGTGGTTCTTCTGTCTTGCCCCCAAAAGGGACTAAACAAATCCGACAGAAATCATAAAGTGACATCTCCTTATGCTCATCATATAAATGAAATTCCACCATAGGTGGTGAGTTCCTAGAATGAAAATGAAAGTTTTGCACAAAGGTATTTGTGAGCAAGAGATACTGATCGCATTGGTCATGGAGGAAAGCGGTAAGGCCTGCAGTCTGAGCCAACTCATGAAAATCTTCATAAATCCTGGCTGCTCTCAAGAAATCCTCGGAAGGCCATTCACACGCCCGAACCTCCACGGTGCGAGGCAGATTATACTTAGGCTTCGGTGCCTTTTCCTTCGAGCTTTGGCTCGATGAGCCCATCAAAAGTCTCCTCATCATTTTCTGAAAAATTCTGAAATTTTTAGTAACTTCAAAATAAAAGTAAACCAAACTCAATAATATTGATAGCAACTACTCCTACAAGTGCCTAGGGCCTATATCATGCATCAAAACTACTTTTGACCATATAAATTTGACATGCAAGCTCAAGAACAGGGTCACCTAAGCAGCAAAAATTTGCAATGAATAAAGCACTAGAATAAAAACTAATTGGACCAATGGAGGAGTCACATACCAAGGAACAATCTCCCCAAGCAATTTTGTGAGAGGTGCCTCGAGCAAGGAGATCGAAAATGGTAGCAAAATGAGCTAGAACTCGTGCTTGAGCTGGATATTCGTGTTTGGGGGAGGAAGATGAAGTGTCTGGGTGCAGGAATAAATGGAGGAGGGCCACCATGGGCCCACGAGGCAGGGGGCGCGCCCTCCAACCTCGTGGGCAGGTGGTTGACCCCCCTGGTGTGTTCTCGGTTCCATAAATCCTCAAATATTCTAGAAAAAATCATATTTAATTTTCAGGGCATTTGGAGAAATTTTCTTTTCCGAGGTATTTTTATATTGCACGGATAATCAGATAACAGATAGAAAAAAATTTATTTTTATTTTATTTAATATAAATAACAGAAAGTAAAAGTGGGGTACAGAAGGTTGTGCCTTCTAGTTTAATCCATCTCATGATCATCAAAAGGAATCCACTAACAAGGTTGATCAAGTCTTGTTAACGAACCCATTCCGAATAACATGGAACCGGAGAAATTTCGAATAACACTATGTTACCTCAACAAGGATATGCACATCCCCAATAATAAGAATACCATATTTCTTATTGACAATAGGAAGAGGAAATTCAAAACCTCCAAATATAATCGATGGAATTTTTCCAATAGAGTTGATACTATGAACTTGAGGTTGTTTCCTCGGAAAGTGTACCGTATGCTCATTACCATTAACATGAAAAGTGACATTGCCTTTAGTGCAATCAATAACAGCCCCTGCAGTATTCAAAAAGGGTCTTCCAAGAATAATAGACATACTATCGTCCTCGGGAATATCAAGAATAACAAAGTCCATTAAAATAGTAACATTTGCAACTACAACAGGCACATCCTCACAAATACCGACAAGTATAGCAGTTGATTTATCAGCCATTTGCAAAGATATTTCAGTAGGTGTCAACTTATTCAAATCAAGTCTACGGTATAAAGAGACAGGCATAACACTAACACCGGCTCCAAGATCACATAAAGCAGTTTTAACCTAGTTTCTTTTAATGGAGCATGGTATAGTGGGTACTCCTGGATCTCCAAGTTTCTTTGGTATTCCACCCTTAAAAGTATAATTAGCAAGCATGGTGGAAATTTCAGCTTCCGGTATCTTTCTCTTATTTGTAATAATATCTTTCATATACTTAGCATAAGGATTGGTTTTGAGCATATCAGTTAATCGCATACGTAAAAAGATAGGTCTAATCATTTCAGCAAAGCGCTCAAAATCCTCATCATCATTTTTCTTAGATGGTTTAGGAGGAAAAGGCATGGGTTTCTAAACCCAAGGCTCTCTTTCTTTACCATGTTTCCTAGCAACAAAGTCTTTCTTATCATAACGTTGATTCTTTAATTGTGGGTTATCAAGATCAACAGCAAGTTCAATTTCTTTATCATTATCATTACTAGGTTGAGCATCATTATGAACATTATCATTAGCATTATCATTAGTTTCAGGTTCATTACCAGATTGTGTTTCAGCATCAGAAATAGAAATATCATTTGGATTCTCAGGTGTTTCAACAATAGGATCACTAGAAGCATGCAAAGTCCTGTCATTTTTATTTTTCTTCTTTTTAGAAGAACTAGGTGCATCTATATTATTTCTCTGAGAATCTTGCTCAATTCTATTAGGATGGCCTTCAGGATACAAAGGTTCCTGAGTCATTCTACCAGTTCTAGTAGCCACTCTAACAACATAATCATTATCTTTACTATTCAATTCATTGAGCAAATCATTTTGAGCTTTAAGTACTTGTTCTACTTGAGTGGTAACCATAGAAGCATGTTTACTAATAAGTTTAAGTTCACCTTTAACATTAGCCATATAATCACCCAAGTGTCCAAGCATATTTGAATTGGATTTCAATTTTCTACCAAAATAAGCATTAAAATCTTCTTGCTTAGCCATAAATTTATCAAACTCATCTAAGCATGGGCTAGCAATTTGAGTAAATGGGATTACAGCTTTATCATATCTATAGAGAGAATTTACCTTTACTACCTGTGTTGGGTTATCAAGACCATGAGTTTCTTCAATAGGTAAAGGATTAAATTATATGTTTCTTCAATAGGCGGTAAATTAAGACCATTTATTTCTTCAATAGGAGGTAAATTCTTAACATCTTCAGCTTTAATACCCTTTTCTTTCATAGATTTCTTTGCCTCTTGCATATCTTCAGGACTGAGAAATAGAATACCCCTCTTCTTTGGAGTTGGTTTAGGAATAGGCTCAGGAATTGGTTCCGGAGGTGTCCAATTATTTTCATTTGTCAACATAGTATTCAATAGAATTTCAGCTTCATCTAGTGTTCTTTCCCTGAAAACAGAACTAGCACAACTATCCAGGTAATCTCTGGAGGCATCGGTTAGTCCATTATAAAAGATATCAAGTATTTCATTTTTCTTAAGAGGATGATCAGGAAAAGCATTAAGTAATTGGAGAAGCCTCCCCAAGCTTGTGGGAGACTCTCTTCTTCAATTTGCACAAAATTATATATATCCCTTAAAGAAGCTTGTTTCTTAGGAGCAGGGAAATATTTAGCAGAGAAGTAATAAATCATATCCTGGGGACTACTCACACAACTAGGATCAAGAGAATTAAACCATATCTTAGCATCACCCTTTAATGAGAACGGAAATATTTTAAGAATGTAAAAGTAGTGAGTTTTCTCATCTTTAGTGAACAGGGTAGCTATATCATTCAATTTAGTAAGATGTGCCACAACAGTTTCAGATTCATAACCATGAAAAGGATCAGATTCAATCAAAGTAATTATATCAGAATCAACAGAGAATTCATAATCCTTATCAGTAACAAAGATAGATGAAGTAGCAAAAGCAGGGTCAGGTTTCATTCTATCATTTAGGGATTGCTTACTCCATTTAGCTAATAATCTTTCAAGTTCAGTTCTATTTCTGCAAGCTAAAATGGCTAAAGAAGCATCTTGATCAAATACATAACCCTAAGGAATAGCAAGTGGTTCTTCATCATCACTTTCATCAGTATCATCAAATTCAATATTTTCAATCTCTCTAGCCCTAGCAAGTTGTTCATCAAGAAAATCACTAAGTGGCACAGTAGTATCAGGCATAGAGGTAGTTTCATCATAAGTATCATGCATAGCAGAAGTGGCATCATCAATAACATGTGACATATCAGAACGAATAGCAGAAGCAGGTGTAGGTGTTGCAAGCTTACTTAAAACAAAAGGTGAATCAAGTGCAGAGCTAGATGGCAGTTCCTTACCTCCCCTTGTAGTTGAGGGATATATCTTGGTTTTTGGATCTCTCGAGTTCTTCATAATGATAAGCAGATATATATATATATATCCCAAGTGACTCAAAGAATAGAGCTATGCTCCCCGGCAACGGCGCCAGAAAATGGTCTTGATAACCCACAAGTATAGGGGATCGCAACAGTTTTCGAGGGTAGAGTATTCAACCCAAATTTATTGATTCGACACAAGGGGAGCCAAAGAATATTCTCAAGTATTAGCAGCTGAGTTGTCAATTCAACCACACTTGGAAACTTAATATCTGCAGCAAAGTGTTTAGTAGCAAGGTAATATGATAGTAGTGGTAACGGTAGCAAAAGGTAACAATAGTAAAAGTAATGTTTTTGGTATTTTGTAGTGATGATAGCAATAGCAACGGAAAAGTAAATAAGTGAAGCACAATATATGGAAAGCTCGTAGGCAATGGATCGGTGATAGAGAATTGTGCCGGATGCGATTCATCATGTAACAGTCATAACCTAGGGTGACACAGAACTAGCTCAAGTTCATTGATATAATGTAGGCATGTATTCCGAACATAGTCATACGTGCTTATGGAAAAGAACTTGCATGACATCTTTTGTCCTACCCTCCCGTGGCAGCGGGGTCCTTATGGAAACTAAGGGATATTAAGGCCTCCTTTTAATAGAGAACCAGAACAAAGCATTAACACATAGTGAATACATGAACTCCTCAAACTACGGTCATCACCGGTAAGTATCCCGATTATTGTCACTTCGGGGTTAACGGATCATAACACATAATAGGTGACTATAGACTTGCAAGATAGGATCAAGAACACTGATATATTGATGAAAACATAATAGGTTCAGATCTGAAATCATGGCACTCGGGCCCTAGTGACAAGCATTAAGCATAGCAAAGTCATAGCAACATCAATCTCGGAACATAGTGGACACTAGGGATCAAACCCTAACAAAACTAACTCGATTACATGATAGATCCCATCCAACCCATCACTGTCCAGCAAGCCTACGATGGGATTACTCACGCACGGCGGTGAGCATCATGAAATTGGTGATGGAGGATGGTTGATGATGACGATGGCGACGGATTCCCCTCTCCGAAGCCCCGAACGGACTCCAGATCAGCCCTCCCAAGAGGTTTTAGGGCTTGGCGGCGGCTCCGTATGGTAAAACGCGATGATTTCTTCTCTCTGATTTTTTTCTCATTGAAACTCAATATATGGAGGTGGAGTTGGAGTTGGAGTCGGAGAGGCAACAGGGGGCCCACGAGGTAGGGGGCGCGCCCCCCACCCTCGTGGCAAGACGATGGGCCCCCTGGCCTTCATCTTTGGCAGGTATTTTTCTTATTTTCTGAAAAGTGTCTCCGTGAAGTTTCAGGTCATTCCGAGAACGTTTGCTCCTGCACATAAATAACACCATGGTAATTCTGCTGAAAACAGCGTCAGTCCGGGTTAGTCTCATTCAAAATCATGCAAGTTAGAGTCCAAAACAAGGGCAAAAGTGTTTGAAAGTAGATACGTTGGAGACGTATCACCGGTGTACTCGCACATTAAGCCGGACCAGCGGCTTAAGGGCAAAATCTTCCATGCGACCTAGTAACAGACTAGGTCAACTTCAGTTAAACCATTGGCCATCAAGGCCCTCATCTTTGAAAACACAAGCATATACTTGGCACGTTCTTCTATGCTGATCCGCTCTGGGAGTGGATGTCTGTTGCTAAGCCGGTTTCACGATAACCCGGCAGTGGATTTTCACCTTCTGGAGAGGTGTCTTTGCAATAGAACCATGTCTGGTTCCAGTCCTTGGGGTGGCTGGGAGATGCAGCAGCATGAAACATGGCTTCTTTCCGCCTCTGAATGATGCCACCTAGTTCTAAACTAGGGTTGTCTGTAAATTCAGACTGGCTGATTAAGTAATAAAATTCCCTGAACAGTTCCACAGTGGGCTCTTGTTGAAGGTACACTTCGCAAAACACTTGGAAATTACAGATGTTTGAAATCGAGTTGGGCCCAATATCTTATGGGTGGAGTTTGAAGAAGTGCAGCACGTCACGAAAAAAATTGGAACCTGGTGGGGTAAACCCCCTAAGCATACGATCGGTAAAGACTACTACTTCACCTTCTTGGGGGACAGGGGTGGTCTCATCTCCTGGGACCCTCCAGTGAATGACGTCTTTGGCGGCTACGATGCCCACCACAACATGCTTGTTCAAGGTCTGTTCGGTAACCTGGGAAGCAACCAATACGTCCATTTTGCATCATGTTTTCTTACTGTTATTTATAATGTTTTTATCCATAATAATGCTTTTTTGGAGTAATTCTAATGCCTTTTCTCTCATAATATGCAAGGTATACACAAAGAGAGAGAATTTTGGCAGCTGGAAATCTGGTCATAAAAAAGCTACGTCAGGCTACCTATTCTGCACAACTCCAAATGAGCTGAAACTTCACGGAGAATTTTTATGGAACATTTAAGAATTATTGGAGCAAATAACTACCAGAGGGGGCCCACCAGGTGGGAAAATCCCACCCGAGCGCGCCAGGGAGCCCAGGCGCGCCCTGGTGGGTTGTGCTCACCCAGGCCCACCTCCGGTGCCCATCTTCTGGTATATAAGTCATTTTGACCTAGAAAAAATAAGGAGAGGACTTTCGAGACAGAGCGACACCGCCTCGGGGCGGAACTTGGGCAAGAGCACTTTTGCCCTCTGGCGAAGCGATTCCGTCGGGGGAACTTCCCTCCCGGAGGGGGAAATCATCGTCATCATCATCACCAACAACTCTCCCATCTTGGGGAGGGCAATCTCCATCAACATCTTCAACAACACCATCTGATATCAAACCCTAGTTCATCTCTTGTGTTCAATCTGGTAACTGGAACTATAGATTGGTGCTTGTGGGTGACTAGTAGTATTGATTACATCTTGTAGTTGATTACTATATGGTTTATTTGGTGGAAGATTATATGTTCATATCCAATATGCTATTTAATACCCCTCTGATCTTGAGCATGATTATCGTTTGTGAGTAGTTACTTTTGTTCTTGGGGTCGCGGGAGAAATCATGTTGCAAGTAATCATGTGAACTTGGTATGTGTTCGATATTTTGATGGTATGTATGTTGTGATTCCCTTAGTGGTGTCATGTGAACGTCGACTACATGACACTACACCATATTTGGGCCTAAGTGAATGCATTGTGGAGTACCAATTAGATGATGGGTTGCGAGAGTGACAGAAGCTTAAACCCCAGTTTATGCGCTATTCTGTAAGGGACCGATTGGATCCAAAAGTTTAATGCTATGGTTAGAATTTATTCTTAATACTTTTCTCGTAGTTGCGGAAGCTTCGAGGGGGTTAAGCATAAGTAGGAGGTTTTTTTCAAGTAAGAACAACACCTAAGCACCGGTCCACCCACATATCAAACTATCAAAGTAGCGAACACAAATCGAACCAACATGATGAAAGTGACTAGATGAAATTCCTGTGTACCCTTAAGAACACTTTGCTTATCACAAGAGACTATTTTGGCATGTCCTTTGCCTCAAAAGGATTGGGCGACCTTGCTTTACTTTTCCTACTACTATATTTACTTGCTCATTACAAATTATCTTGCTATCAAACTACTCTGCTACTTACGATTTCAGCACTTGCAGACATTACGTTGCTGAAAATCACTTGTCATTTCCTTCTGCTCCTTTTTGGGTTCGACACTCTTACTTATCGAAAAGAGCTACAATTGATGCCCTATACTTGTGGGTCATCAAGGCTATTTTCTGGCGCCGTTGCCGGGAGGTGAAGCGCTTTTGGTAAGGAAACATTTATATAGTGTGCTGAAATTTATTGTCACTTGTTACTATGGAAAACAATCCTTTGAGGGGTTTGTTCGGGGTATCTTCACCTCGTTCGGAACCACAATTAGCTACCCCTCAACGTACTGCACCCACTAAAAATATTGAATATGAATTTCCTTCGGGTTTGATAGAACAACTGCTAGCTAATCCTTATGCAGGAGATGGAACCGAACATCCTGATATGCACTTGATATATGTAAAACAAATTTATGGATTGTTCAAGCTTGTAGGTTTACCCGGGGATGAAGTTATGAAAAAGGTTTTCCCTTTATGTTTGAAGGGAAAATCATTGGCATGGTCTAGGATATGCGATGATATTGGATCTTGGAATTTGAATCGATTGAAATTGGAGTTTCAAAAAAATATCATATGCATCTAGTTCATCGCGGAATTATATGTATAATTTTTGTCCTCGTGAAGGAGAAAGTATCGCTCTAGCTTGGTGGAGGCTTAAGTCCATGTTATATTCATGCCCCAACCATGAGCACTCAAGAGAAATTATTATCTAGAATTTTTATGCTCGGCTTTCTCATAATGATCAAACCATGCTTGATACATCTTGTGTTGGTTCTTTTATAAAGAAGACTATTGAATTCCAGTGGGATCATTTGGAAAGAATTAAACGCAACTCTGAAGATTGGGAACTCGATGAAGGTAAATAGTCAGGTATTAAACTTAAATATGATTGTGTTAAATTTTTATGGATACCGATGCTTTTCAAAAGTTTAGCACTAAATATGGACTTGACTTTGAGATAGTAGCCTCCTTTTGTGAATCATTTGCTACTCATGTTGAACTCTGATACATCCATTTTTTATCATGTTTTCTTACTGTTATTTATGATGTTCTTATCCGTAATAAATCTTTTTGGAGTAATTCTAATGCCTTCTCTCATAATATGCAAGGTATACACCAAGAGGGAGAATTCCGCGGCTAGAAATCTGGACCTGAAAAAGCTACGTCAGGCTACCTATTCTGCACAACTCCAAATGAGCTGAAACTTCACGAGATTTTTTTATGGAATATATGAGGAATATTGGAGCCAATAAGTACCAGAGGGGGGCCATCAGGTGGGCACAACCCACCTGGGCATGCCAGGGAGCCCAGGCGCGCCCTGGTGGGTTGTGCTCTCCTCGGCCCACCTCCGGTGCCCATCTTCTGGTATATAAGTCATTTTGACCTAGAAAAAATAAGGAGAGGACTTTCGGGATGGAGCGTCGCCGCCTCGAGGTGGAACTTGGGTAGAAGCACTTTTGCCCTCGGTGGAGCGATTCCGCCAGGGGAACTTCCCTCCCGGAGGGGGAAATCATCATCGTCATCATCATCACCAACAACTCTCCCATCTTGCGGAGGACAATCTCCATCAACATCTTCAACAGCACCATCTCCTCTCAAACCCTAGTTCATCTCTTGTTCATTTGGTGGACTAGTAGTTACTTTTGTGAGTAGTTACTTTTGTTCTTGAGGTCACGAGAGAAATCATGTTGCAAGTAATCATGTGAGCTTGATATGTGTTTGATATTTTGATAGTATGTATGTTGTGATTCCCTTAGTGGTGTCATGTGTTCGAATACATGACACTTTACCATATTTGGGCCTAAGGGAATGCATTGTGGAGTAGCAATTAGATGATGGGTTGCGAGAGTGACAGAAGCTTAAACCCCAGTTTATGCGCAATTCCGTAAGGGGCTGATTGGATCCAAAAGTTTAATGATATGGTTAGAATTTATTCTTAATACTTTTCTCATAGTTGCGGATGCTTGCGGGGGGGGTTAATCATAAGTAGGAGGTTTGTTCAAGTAAGAACAACACCTAAGCACCGGTCCACCCACATATCAAATTATCAAAGTGTTGGGGAACGCAGTATTTCAAAAAAATTCCTTCGATCTCGCAAGATCTATCTAGGAGATGCATAGCAACGAGAGGGGAGAGTGTGTCTATGTACCCTCGTAGACCGAAAGCGGAAGCGTTTAGTAACGTGGTTGACGTAGTCGAACGTCTTGACGATTCAACCGATCCTAGCACCGAACATACGGCACCTCCATGTTCTGCACATGTTCAGCACGATGAAGTCCCTTGAGCTCTTGATCCAGTTGAGGACGAGGGAGAGTTCCATCAGCACGACGGTGTGGTGACGGTGATGATGAAGTTACCGGCGCAGGGCTTCGCCTAAGCACTACGACGATATGACTTAGGTGATAAACTGTGGAGGGGGGCACCGCACACGGCTAAGAGATGTTTGTTGTGCCTTTGGGGTGCTCCCCTGCCTCTGTATATAAAGGGGGAGGAGCAGTTGGCCGGCCTAGGGGGCGCTCCATAAGGGGGGAGTCCTACTTGGACTCGAAGTCCAAGTAGGATTCGCCCCCCCCCCCTCATTCCTTCCACCGGAGAGGGAAAAGGGGAAGGGAGAGAGAGGGAGAAGGAAAGAGGGGGGCGGCCCCCTCCCCTAGTCCAATTCGGTTTGGGCATGGAGGGGCGCCCCTCTCATGTGACCTCTCTCCTCTCCTCCAATAAGGCCCAATAGGCTCAATACTTCTCCGGGGGTTCCGGTAACCTCCCGGTACTCCGGAAAATACCCGAAACACTTCGGAACCATTCCGGTGTCCGAATATAACCTTCCAATATATCAATCTTTACCTCTCGGCCATTTCGAGACTGCTCATCATGTCCGTGATCTCAACCGGGACTCCAAACAAACTTCGTTCATCAAATCACATTACTCATAATAAAATTGTCATCGAATGTTAAGCGTGCAGACCCTACGGGTTCGAGAACTATGTAGACATGACCGAGACACATCTCCGGTCAATAACCAATAGCGGAACCTGGATGCTCATATTGGTTCCTACATATTCTGCGAAGATCTTTATCGGTCAAACCGCATAACAACATACGTTGTTCCCTTTGTCATCGGTATGTTACTTGCCCGGGATTCGACCGTCGGTATCATCATACCTAGTACAATCTCGTTACCGACAAGTCTCTTTACTCGTTCCATAATGCATCATCCCGTAACTAACTCATTAGTCACATTGCTTGCAAGGCTCATAGTGATGTGCATTACCGAGAGGGCCCAGAGATACCTCTCCGATTCACGGAGTGACAAATCCTATTCTCGATCTATGCCGACTCAACAAACACCATCGGAGACACCTATGGAGCATCTTTATAATCTTGCAGTTACGTTGTGATGTTTGATAGCACACTAAGTGTTCCTCCGGTATTCGGGAGTTGCATAATCTCATAGTCATAGGAACATGTATAAGTCATGAAGAAAGCAATAGCAATAAACTAATCGATCATAGTGCTAAGCTAACGGATGGATCTAGTCCATCGCATCATTCTCTAATGATGTGATCCCATTCATCAAATGACAACACATGTTTGTGTCTAGGAAACTTAACCATCTTTGATTAACAAGCTAGTCAAGTAGAGGCATACTAGGGACACTATGTTTGTCTATGTATTCACACATGTACTAAGTTTCCGGTTAATACAATTCTAGCATGAATAATAAACATTTATCATTATATAAGGAAATATAAATAACAACTTTATTATTGCCTCTAGGGCATATTTCCTTCAGTCTCCCACTTGCACTAGAGTCAATAATCTAGTTCACATCGTCATGTGATTTAACACCAATAGTTCACACCTTTATGTGATTAGTTCACATCGCCATGTGACTAATACCCAAAGTGTTTTACTAGAGTCAATAATCTAGTTCACAATGCTATGTGATTAACACCCAAAGAGTACTAAGGTGTGATCATGTTTTGCTTGTGAGAGAAGCTTAGTCAATGGGTCTGTCACATTCAGAGCCGTATGTATTTTGCAAATTTTCTATGTCTACAGTGCTCTACATGGAGCTACTCTAGCTAATTGCTCCCACTTTCAATATGTATCCAGATTGAGACTCGGACTCATCCGGATCGGTGTAAAACATTGCATCGACGTAACTCTTTACGACAAACTCTTTATCACCTCCATGACCGAGAAATATCTCCTTAGTCTTCTAAGGATAATTTTGACCGTTGTCCAGTGATCCACTCCTGGATCAATATCGTACCCCGTTGCCAAACTCATGACAAGGTACACAATAGGTTTGGTACAAAGCATAGCATAATTAATAGAACCTATGGCTGAGGCATAGGGAATGACTTTCATTCTCTTTCTATTTTCTGTTGTGGTCGTGTTTTGAGTCTTACTCAACTTTACACCTTGCAATACAGGCAAGAACTCCTTCTTTGACTGTTCCATTTTGAACTACTTCAAAATCTTTTCAAGGTATGTACTCATTGAAAAATCTTATCAAGCGTCTTGATCTATCTCTATAGATCTTTATGCCCAATATGTAAACAGCTTCACTGAGGTCTTTCTTTGAAAAACTCCTTTCAAACACTTCTTTATGCTTTCCAGAAAATTCTACATCATTTCAGGTAAACGATATGTCATTCACATATACTTATCAGAAAGGCTGTAGTGCTCCCACTCATTTTCTTGTAAATATAGGCTTCACCACAAGTTTGTATAAAACTATATGCTTTGATCAACTCATCAAAGTGTATATTCCAACTCTGAGATGCTTGCACCAGTCCATAGATGGATCGCTGGAGCTTGCACATTTTGTTAGCACCTTTAGGATTGACAAAACCTTCTGGTTGTATCATATACAACTCTTCTTTAATAAATCCATTAAGGAATGCAGTTTTGACATCCATTTGTCAGATTTCATAAAATGTGGCAATTGCTAACATGATTCGGACAGACTTTAAGCATCGATACAAGTGACAAAATCTCATCATAGTCAACACCTTGAACTCGTCAAAAACCCTTTTCGACAAGTCGAGCTTTATAGATAGTAACACTACTATCAGCGTCTGTCTTCCTCTTGAATATCCATTTATTCACAATGGCTTGCCGATCATCGGGCAAGTCCAGCAAAGTCCACACTTTGTTCTCATACATGGATTCTATCTCAGATTTCATGGCCTCAAGCCATCTGTCGGAATCTGGGCTCATCATCGCTTCCTCATGTTGGGAATGCAGTAATTTCAAAAAAATTCCTATGCACACGCAAGCTCATGGTGATGCATTGCAACGAGAGGGGAGAGTATCGTCTACGTACCCTCCTAGACCGTAAGCAGAAGCGTTATGACAACGCGGTTGATGTAGTCGTACGTATTCACAATCGACCGATCTAGTACCGAAGATACGGCACCTCCGCGATCTGCACACGTTCGGCTTGGTGACGTCCCGCGAACTCACAATCCAGTAGAGCTTCGAGGGAGAGCTTCATCAGCACGACGGCGTGATGACGGTGATGATGTTGCTACCGGAACAGGGCTTCGCCTAAGCACCGCTACGATATTACCGAGGTGGATTATGATGGAGGGAGGCACCGCACACGGCTAAGATCAATGATCAACTTGTGTGTTCATGGGGTGCCCCCCTCCCCCGTATATAAAGGAGTGGAGGAGGGGGAGGGGCCGGCCTCCTAGGCACGCCCCAAGGGGAGTCCTACTCCCACTAGGAGTAGGATTCCCCCCCTTGCCTTGTCGGATTTAGGAGAGAAGGAAGGAGGAGGGAGGAGGAAGGAAAGGGGGGGTCGGCCCCCCTCCCAATTCGGATTGGGCTTGGGGGGCGCGCCCCCTCCTTTGCTCCTTTCCCCTCTCTCCCACTAAGGCCCAATAAGGCCCATATACCTCCCGGGGGGTTCCGGTAACCTCCCGGTGCTTCGGTATACTCCCGATTTCACCCAGAACCATTCTGATGTCCAAACATAGGCTTCCAGTATATTGATCTTTACGTCTCGACCATTTCGAGACTCCTCGTCATGTCCGTGATCAAAGTCGGGACTCCGAACTACCTTCGGTACATCAAAACACATAAACTCGTAATACCGATCATCACCGAATGTTAAGCGTGCGGACCCTACGGGTTCGGGAACTATGTAGACATGACCAAGACTCATCTCCGATCAATAACCAATAGCAGAACTTGGATGCTCATATTGGTTCCTACATATTATACGAAGATCTTTATCGGTCAAACCGCAAAACAACATACATTGTTCCCTTTGTCATCGGTATGTTACTTGCCCGAGATTCGATCGTCAGTATCTCAATACCTAGTTCAATCTCGTTACCGGTAAGTCTCTTTACTCGTTCCGTAATGCTACATCCCATAACTAACTCATTAGCTGCATTGCTTGCAAGGCTTATTGTGATGTACATTACCGAGAGGGCCCAGAGATACCTCTCCGACAATCGGAGTGACAAATCCTAATCTTGATCTATGCCAAATCAACAAACACCATCGGAGACACCTATAGAGCACCTTTATAATCACCCAGTTATGTTGTGACGTTTGGTAGCACACAAAGTGTTCCCCCAGTATTCGGGAGTTGCATGATATCATAGTCATAGGAACATGTATAGTTATGGAGAAAGCAATAGCAACAAACTAAATGATCATCGTGCTAAGCTAAGGGATGTGTCGGTGTCAAAACCGGGGGATCTCGGGTAGTGGGTCCCGAACTGTGCGTCTAGGCCGGATGGTAACAGGAGGCAGGGAACACGATGTTTTACCCAGGTTCGGGCCCTCTTGATGGAGGTAAAACCCTACCTCCTGCTAGATTAACATTGATGATATGGGTAGTACAAGAGTAGATCTACCACGAGATCAAGGAGGCTAAACCCTAGAAGCTAGCCTATGGTATGATTGTTGTATATGGGGTTGATTGCCTACGGATTACAACCCTCTGGTTTATATAGACACCGGATAGGGTTAGGGTTACATAGAGTCGGTTACAATGGTAGGAGATCTTGAATATCCGCATCGCCAAGCTTGCCTTCCACACCAAGGAAAATCCCATCCGGACATGGGACGAAGTCTTCAATCTTGTATCTTCATAGTCCCGGAGTCCGGCTGAAGGTATAGTCTGGCTACCCGAACACCCCCTAATCCAGGACTCCCTCAGGATGGGTCAAGTCAATCACATCATTCTCTAATGATGTGATCCCGTTAATCAAATGACAACTCATGTCTATGGTTTAGGAAACATAACCATCATTGATTCAACGAGCTAGTTAAGTAGAGGCAAACTAGTGACACTTTGTTTGTCTATGTATTCACACATGTACTAAGTTTCTGGCTAATACAATTCTAGCATGAATAATAAACATTTATCATGATATAAGGAAATATAAATAACAACTTTATTATTGCCTCTAGGGCATATTTCCTTCACCTCATAGTTCATAGGTTCATCATTGTCTAGTAACATGACTTCCAGAACAGGATTACCGTACCACTCTGGTGTGGATCGTACTCTGGTTGACCTACGAGGATCGGTAGTAACTTGATCTGAAGTTTCATGATCATCATCATTAACTTCCTCACTAATTGGTGTACGCATCACTAGAACTGATTTCTGTGATGAAGCATTTTCCAATTCGAGAGAAGTTACAACTACCTCATCAAGTTCTACTTTCCTCCCACTCACTTCTTTTGAGAGAAACTCCTTCTCTAGAAAGGATCCATTATTAGCAACGAATATCTTGCCTTCGGATTTGTGATAGAAGGTGTACCCAACAGTCTCCTTTGGGTATCCTATGAAGACACATTTCTCCGATTTGGGTTCGAGCTTATCAAGTTGAAGCTTTTTCACATAAGCATCGCAGCCCCAAACTTTAAGAAACGACAGCTTGGGTTTCTTGCCAAACTACAGTTCATATGGTGTCGTCTCAACGGATTTAGATGGTGCCCTTATTTAACGTGAATGCAGTTGTCTCTAATGAATAACCCTAAAACGATAGTGGTAAATCGGTAAGAGACACAATAGATCGCACCATATCCAATATAGTACGGTTACGACGTTCGGACACACCATTACGCTGTGGTGTTCCAGGTGGCGTGAGTTGTGAAACTATTCCACATTGTTTCACATGAAGACCAAACTCGTAACTCAAATATTTGCCTATGCGATCAGATCGCAGAAACTTTATTTCTTGTTACGATGATTCTCCACTTCACTCTGAAATTCTTTGAACTTTTCAAAATGATTCAGACTTGTGTGGCGGGTATCAACTGTGAAGGTTAGAAAATAACGATACCCGCCACGAGCCTCGACACTCATCGGACCGCGTGCATCGGTATGTATTGTTTCGAATAAGTAAGTGGCTCGCTCCATTGTTCTAGAGAACAGAGTTTTAGTCATCTTGCCCATGAGGCATGGTTCGCAAGTATCAAATGATTCATAATCAAGTGATTCCAGAAGCCCATCTGCATGGAGTTTCTTCACGCGCTTTAGACCAATATGATCAAAAACGGCAGTGCCACAAATATGTTACACTATCATTATCAACTTTGCATCTTTTGGCATCAATATTATGAATATGTGTATCACTATGATCGAGATTCAATAAACCATTTACATTGTGTGTATGACCATAGAAGGTTTTATACATGTAAACAGAACAAAAATTATTCTATGACTTAAATGAATAATTGTATCGTAATAAACATGATCCAATCATATTCATGCTCAACGCAAACACCAAATAACATTTATTTAGGTCCAACACTAATCCCGAAGATAGAGGGAGTGTGCGATGGTGATCTTATCAACCTTGGAATCACTTCCAACAGACATCGTCACCTCGCCCTTAACTAGTCTCTGTTCATTTTCCAACTCCTGTTTCGAGTTACTAATCTTAGCAACTGAACTGGTATCAAATACCCTGGGGTTACTATGAACACTAGTAAAGTACACATCAATAACATGTATATCAAATATACCTTTCACTTTTCCATCCTTCTTATCCGCCAAGTATTTTGGGTAGTTCCGCTTCCAGTGACCATTCCATTTGCAGTAGAAGCACTTAGTTTCAGGCTTAGGTCTAGCTTTGGGTTTCTTCATGGGAGTGGCAACTTGCTTGCCATTCTTTCTTGAAGTTCCTTTTCTTTTCCTTTGCCCCTTTTCTTGAAACTAGTGGTATCTTGTTAACCATCAACACTTGATGCTCTTTCTTGATTTCTACCTTCGCCGATTTTAGCATCGCGAAGAGCTCAGGAATCGTTTTCGTCATCCCTTGCATATTATAGTTCATCACAAAGTTCCAGTAACTTGGTGATAGTGACTAGAGAACTCTATCAATCACTATCTTATCTGGAAGATTAACTCCCACTTGATTTAAGCGATTGTAGTACTCAAACATTCTGAGCACATGCTCACTGGTTGAGCTATTCTCCTCCATCTTGTAGGCAAAGTACTTGTCAGAGGTCTCATACCTCTTAACACGGGCATGAGTCTGAAATACCAATTTCAACTCCTGGAGCATCTCATATGCTCCATTTCTTTCAAAACATTTTTGAAATCCCGGTTCTAAGCCGTAAAGCATGGTGCACTAAACTATCAAGTAGTCATCATACTGAGCTCGTCAAACGTTCGTAATGTCTGTATCTGCTCCTGCAATAGTTCTGTCACCTAGCGGTGCATCAAGGACATAATTCTTCTATGCAGCAATGAGCATAATCCTCAGATCACGGACCTAGTCCGCATCATTGCTACTATCATATTTCAACTTATTTTTTCTAGGAACATATCAAAAATAAACGGGGAGCTATAACATGATTTGTTGATCTATAACAAAATTTGAAAATGCTATCAGGACTAAGTTCATGATAAATTAAAGTTCAATTAATCATATTACTTAAGAACTCCCACTTAGATAGACATCCCTCTAGTCATCTAAATGATCATGTGATCCATATCAACTAAACCATGTCCGATCATCATGTGAGATGGAGTAGTTTTCAATGGTGAACATCTCTATGTTGATCATATCTACTATATGATTCACGTTCGACCTTTCGGTCTCAGTGTTTCGAGGCCATATCTGCATATGCTAGGCTCGTCAAGTTTAACCCGAGTATTCCGCGTGTGCAAAACTGGCTTGCACTCGTTGTATGTGAACGTAGAGCTTATCACACCCGATCATCACGTGGTGTCTCGGCACGACGAACTGCAGCAATGGTGCATACTCAGGGAGAACACTTATACCTTGAAATTTAGTGAGGGATCATCTTATAATGCTATCACCGTACTAAGAAAAATAAGGTGCATAAAGGATAAACATCACATGCAATCAAAATATGTGACATGATATGGCCATCATCATCTTGTGCCATTGATCTCCATCTTCAAAGCACCATCATGATCTCCATCGTCACCGGCATGACACCATGATCTCCATCATCTTGATCTCTATCAACGTGTCGTCACATGGTCGTCTCGCCAACTATTGCTTTTGCAACTATTTCTATCGCATAGCGATAAAGTAAAGCAATTATATGGCGCTTGCATCTTATGTGATAAAGAGACAACCATAAGCCTCCTGCCAGTTGTCGATAATTTTAACAAAACATGATCATCTCATACAACAATTTATATCTCATCTCGTCTTGACCATATCACATCACAACATGCCCTGCAAAAACAAGTTAGACGTCCTCTACTTTGTTGTTGCAAGTTTTACATGGCTGCTACGGGCTTCTAGCAAGAACCGTTCTTACCTACGCATCAAAACCACAACGATTTTTCGTCAAGTGTGTTGTTTTAACCTTCAACAAGGACCGGCCGTAGTCAAACTCGATTCAACTAAAGTTGGAGAAATAGACACCCGCTAGCCACCTATGTGCGAAGCACGTCGGTAGAACCAGTCTCATGAACGCGGTCATGTAATGTCGGTCTGGGCCGCTTCATCCAACAATACCGCCGAATCATAGTAAGACGTTGATGGTAAGCAGTATGACTATTATCGCGCACAACTCTTTGTGTTCTACTCGTGCATATAACATCTACGCATAGACCTGGCCCGGATGCCACTGTTGGGGAACGCAGTATTTCAAAAAAAATCCTACGATCACGCAAGATCTATCTAGGAGATGCATAGAAACAAGAGGGGAGAATGTGTCTACATACCTGCTACCTCTTGAGCATGTGTTGGTTTTCCCTTGAAGAGGAAAGGGTGATGCAGCAAAGTAGCGTAAGTATTTCCCTCAGTTTTTGAGAACCAAGGTATCAATCCAGTAGGAGACTACACGCAAATCGCCTAGTACCTGCACAAACAATCAAGAACCTTGTAACCAACGTGATAAAGGGGTTGTCAATCCCTTCACGGACACTTGCAAAAGTGAGATCTGATAGAGATAATAAGATAAATATTTTTGGTATTTTTGTTGTATAGATTGAAAAGTAAAGATTGCAAAAATAAATGACGAAATAAATTGGCAAGTTGACGGGAAACTAATATGATGTAAAATAGACCCGGGGGCCATAGGTTTCACTAGTGGCTTCTCTCATGATAGCATATATTATGGTGGGTGAACAAATTACTGCCGAGCAATTGATAGAAATTGCATAGTTATGAGAATATCTAGGCATGATCATGAACATAGGCATCACGTCTGTGTCAAGTAGACCGAAACGATTCTGCATCTACTACTATTACTCCACACATGGACCGCTATCTAGCATGCATCTAGGGTATTAAGTTCATAAGAATAGAGTAACGCATTAGGCAAGATGACATGATGTAGAGGGATAAACTCAAGCAATATGATATAAACCCCATCTTTTTATCCTCGATGGCAACAATACAAAATACGTGCCTTGCTGCCCCTGTTCTCACTAGGAAAGGACACCGCAAGATTGAACCCAAAGCTAAGCACTTCTCCCATTGCAAGAAAGATTAATCTAGTAGGCCAAACTAAACCGATAATTCAAAGAGACTTGCAAAGATATCAAATCATGCATATACTAATTCAGAGAAGAACCAAATATTGTTCATAGATAATCTTGATCATAAACCCAAAATTCATCAAATCTCGGCAAACACACCGCAAAAAGTATTACATCGAATATATCTCCAAGAACATCGAGGAGAACTTTGTATTGAGAACTAAAGAGAGAGAAGAAGCCATCTAGCTAATAACTATGGACCCAAAGGTATGTGGTAAACTACTCACACATCATCGGAGAGGCTATCGTGTTGATGTAGAAGCCCTCCGTGATCGAATCCCCCTCCGGTAGATTGTCGGAAAAGGCCAGGTGGGATCTCACAGGTATAAAAGGTTGCGGCGGTGGAAAAGTGGTTTCGTGGCTCCCCTGGATGTTTTCAGGGTATAAGAGTATATATATGCGAAAGAAGTATGTCGGTGTAGCTATGAGGGGCCCACGAGGGTGGGGGTGCGCCCTCCTGCCTCGTGGCCGCCTCGTTGCGTCTCTGACTTCCACTCCAAGTCTCCTGGATGACATTTGTTCCAAGAAAGATCCTCGCGAAGGTTTCGTTCCGTTTGGATTCCGTTTGATATTCCTTTTCTGCGAAACACTAAAATAGGCACACAAAAAAGCAACAATTTGCACTGGGCCTTCGGTTAACAGGTTAGTCCTATAAAAGTGCATATTAAAGCTCAGTAAACATCCAAAACAGATAATATAATAGCATGGAACAATCAAAAATTATAGATACGTTGGAGGCGTATCAGTACCCTCGTATACCGAAAGCGGAAGCGTTTAGTAACGCGGTTGATGTAGTCGAACATCTTCACGGTTCAACCGATCCTAGCACCGAACGTACGGCACCTCCGTGTTCTGCACACATTCAGCACGATGACGTCCCTCGAGCTCTTGATCTAGTTGAGGATGAGGGAGAGTTCCGTCAGCACGACGGTGTGGCAACGGTGATGATGAAGTTACCGGCGCAGGGCTTCGCCTAAGCACTACGACGATATGACCGAGGTCGTAAACTATGGAGGGGGGCACCGCACACGGCTAAGAGATGTCGGTTGTAACTTTGGGGTGCCCCCCGCCTCCGTCTAAAAGGGGGGAGGAGGAGGTGGCCGACCTAGGGGGCGCGCCATAAGGGGGGAGTCCTACTTGGACTCCTAGTCCAAGTAGGATTCGGCCCCCCTTCCTTCCTTCCACCGGAGAGGGAAAAGGGGAAGGGAGAGAGAGGGATGAGAAAAGAGGGGGGACGGACCCCTCCCCTAGTCCAATTCGGTTTGGGCAAGGGGGGACGCCCCTCTCATGTGGCCTCTCTCCTCTCCTCCAATAAGGTCCAATAGGCCCAATACTTCTCCGGGGGGTTCCCGTAACCTCCCGGTACTCTGGAAAATACCCGAAACACTTCGAAACCATTCTGGTGTCCGAATATAACCTTCCAATATATCAATCTTTACCTCTAGACCATTTTTAGACTCCTCATCATGTTCGTGGTCCCATCCGGGACTCCGAACAAACTTCGGTCATCAAATCACATAACTCATAATACAAATCATCATCGAATGTTAAGCGTGTGGACCCTATGGGTTCGAGAACTATGTAGACATGACCGAGACACATCTCTGGTCAATAACCAATAGCGGAACCTGGATGCTCATATTGGTTCCTACATATTCTACGAAGATCTTTATCGATCAAACCGCATAACAACATACGGTGTTCCCTTTGTCATCGGTATGTTACTTGCCCGAGATTCGATCGTTGGTATCATCATACCTAGTTCAATCTCGTTATCGAAAAGTCTCTTTACTCGTTCTGTAATGCATCATCCCATAACTAACTCATTAGTCACATTGCTTGCAAGGCTCATAGTGATGTGCATTACCGAGAGGGCCCAGAGATACCTATCCTATTCACGGAGTGACAAATCCTAATCTCGATCTAGCCAACTCAACAAACACCAGCGAAGACACCTGTAGAGCATCTTTATAATCACCCAGTTACGTTGTGACGTTTGATAGTACACAAGGTGTTCCTCCGGTATTCGGGAGTTGCATAATCTCATAGTCAGTGGAACATGTATAAGTCATGAAGAAAGCAATAGCAATAAAACTAAACGATCATTATGCTAAGCTAACGGGTGGGTCTTGTCCATCACATCATTCTCTAATGATGTGATCCCGTTCATCAAATGACAACACATGTCTATGGTCAGGAAACTTAACCATCTTTGATAAATGAGCTAGTCAAGTAGAGGCATACTAGGGACACTCTGTTTGTCTATGTATTCACACATGTACTAAGTTTCCGGTTAATACAATTCTAGCATGAATAATAAACATTTATCATGATACATGGAAATATAAACAACAATTTTATTTTTGCCTCTAGGGCATATTTCCTTCACAAAGTAGTGAACACAAATCGAACCAACATGATGAAAGTGACTAGATGAAATTCCTGTGTACCCTCAAGAACGCTTTGCTTATCATAAGAGACCGTTTTGGCCTGTCCTTTGCCGCAAAAGGATTGGGCTACCTTGCTGAACTTTTGTTACTACTATCGTTACTTGCTCATTACAAATTATCTTGCTATCAAACTACTCTGCTACTTACATTTTCAACTCTTGCAGACATTACCTTGCTAACAAACCACTTGTCATTTCCTTCTGCTCCTCGTTGGGTTCGACACTCTTACTTATCGGAAAGATCTATAATTGATCCCCTATACTTGTGGGTCATCAAGGCTATTTTCTGGAGCCGTTTGTGGGGAGTGAAGCGCCTTTGGTAAGTGGAATTTGGTAAGGAAACATTTATATAGTGTGCTCAAATTTATTGTCACTTGTTACTATGGAAAACAATCCTTTGAGGGGTTTGTTCGGGGTATCTTCACCTCGTCCAGAACCACAATTAGCTACCCCTCAACCTACTGCACCCACTGAAAATATTGAATATGAATTTCCATCGGGTATGATAGAACAACTGCTGGCTAATCCTTATGCAGGAGATGGAACCGAACATCCTGATATGCACTTGATATATGTAGAACAAATTTGTGGATTGTTCAAGCTTGCAGGTTTACCCAGGGATGAAGTTATGAAAAAGTTTTTCCCTTTATATTTGAAGGGAAAAATCATTGGCATGGTATAGGCTATGCGATGATATTGGATCTTGGAATTGGAATCGATTGAAATTGGAGTTCCACCAAAAAAATATCCTATGCATCTAGTTCATCATGATCGGAATTATATATATAACTTTTGGCCTCGTGAAGGAGAAAGTATTGCTCTAGCTTGGGGGAGGCTTAAGTCAATATTATATACATGCCCCAACCATGAGCTCTCAAGAGAAATTATTATCCAGAATTTTTATGCTCGGCTTTCTCGTAATGATCAAACCATGCTTGATACTTCTTGTGCTGGTTCTTTTATGAAGATGACTATTGAATTCTGGTGGGATCTTTCGGAAAGAATTAAACGCAACTCTGAAGATTGGGAACTCGACAAAGGTAAAGAGTCGGGTATTAAACTTAAGTATGATTGTGTTAAATCTTTTATGGATATCGATGCTTTTCAAAAGTTTAGCACTAAATATGGACTTGACTCTGAGATGGTAGCCTCCTTTTGTGAATCATTTCCTACTCATGTTGAACTCCCTAAAGTGAAGTGGTTTAAATATCACCCACCTATTAAAGAAGAAACTAAAGAACTGGTACTAATTAAAGAAGAAACTATACTTTATAATGTTGATCCAGTTGTTCCTTCTGCTTATATTGAGAAACCACCTTTCCCTGTTAGGATAAAGGAACATGCTAAAGTTTCAACTGTGGTTAACAAAAGCTATATTAGAACACATAAACCTGATGAACAAATTAAAGTAGAACCTAGTATTTCTATGGTTAAAGATCTCTTGGAAGACGATATGGATGGGCATGTTATTTACTTCTGTGAAGAAGCTGCTAGAATTGCCAAACCTGATAAAAGGGACAAACATAGACCTGTTGTTGGCATGCCTGTCATCTCAGTTAAAATAGGAGATCACTGTTATCATGGTTTATGTGACATAGGTGCTAGTGTGAGTGCTATTCCTTACACATTATATCAAAAAATTATGAATGACATAGCACCCGCAGAAATAGAAGACATAGATTGATGCGGAGCATCCCAAGGTCATCCCCATGGACCTACCATCGTCTCATCAAGTGCCTAGTGGACCCATGACTCGATCACGTGCAAGAGCTCTTGAAACCGAGGTGACATCTCTCCTCTCACAATTCCACTTCGATGCACATGAAGCATGGCTACTACCTCATATGGACACTTTGTGCATACTCAGGTACCATGGAGAAGCTAAGGAGCAAGGACAAGAAGAAGAGGAAGATGGACGAGAAGACGGAGAAGAAGGAGGGCTGAAGGAAAAGTCCCAGCCACCGGACGACCAGCCGGGACCGGACGTCCGGCGCCTGAAGCATCAGCCGAGCCCCAGCGAGCGGACGTCCGGATGACCGGTGCCCCTGCACCCGAAGCAAACGAGCGGACGTTCGGTCCGGACCGGATGACCGACACACCTGCACCCGAGCCAACATCAGCGGAAGTCCGACGTTTCAGGACGTCGGGCACCCCCATCACAGAGCAGAACCAGCGGACGTCCAGAGGACACCGGACGACCGGCCGCTCCTGAGACACCGGACGACCGGCCGCTCCTGAGACACCGGACGACCGGCCACCAGCGGACGTCCGGTACCTGGCTGCGTTCAGATTCGGGCCCGAGGCCCATGTACCCCTACTTTCGCCCCCATTTGCACTTAGACTATAAATAGACCTCTCCCACCTCCTTTCTAGGGTTAGCAAATGTTTAGCTCATATTTGTGAGAGAGCTTTGCTCATCCACTTGGTTACCTTCTCCTTGGAGATTCGAGCCTCCGCCGGAGAAGATCCCCCAAGCGGATACAAGACCTCCTTTTGGAGAATAACATCACGACCTCCTCATGGAGAAGAAACGGCTACCCTTGTATCGTCCTTAGTTGTCTGTGGATTCGTGTATCGTTCTATGTATTCGGGGATCTAGCCCATGTGTGACTTATTCGTGTCGGTTTAGTGATTCCTCTTGTGTTTCTTGTTGTGTTTTCTCTCCGTTCTTCCCCGTGTCCTTCGTGATTTTCCCGGGATCCGCTCCTTTCGTGAAAGATCGGGCGATTAGGGTCTCTACCCTACATCATCTTGGTATCACGAGCCACGTTGATCACGATTTCGGAGCCCCCCTCTTCGTTTTCTAGCTTGATTTTGTTGTTTTTCGTCCTAACCCGAAAATCCCCACAAAAATAGCCCCAAAAAAATCTTGTGATTTGTGAGTTTTGATGATGTTTTGTTGGTTTTGATCCGTGAATTTGTTGTGTTGCAAGTGGATCTAGCCTTCCCCCACCATCTCCCCAAGTTTCCCCTTTTTTCATCCACGAAATCCTATCAATTTTGACCCCAAAATCCCCATATTCCGCCCAAAACCGCCTCCCGGATCTGAAATTTCGCGTTGACCCCGACCCACCGGACGACCGTCACTTTACCGGACGTCCGGAGACCCAGGAAGCACCGGACGTCCGACCTTACCGAACGACCGGAACCTCTAACCCGAGCTGAATTTAGCGGATTTCCGACCCGACCGGACGTCCGGCGACCGGACATCCGTCCATTTCCGGACGTCCGCTACTGTAAAAAACTGACTTCGCTCAAATTTTGTTTCGGCCATAACTAATTCATCCGAACTCCGATTTTCGCGTTCTTTAGCTCGTTGAAAAGCTCTTGACATCCTCCTTCCCACAAAAATACAACCAAAATCTTTTGACTCCATCAAATTTTGACAATTTTGGCATCTTTGCCTAGGGCTTCCACCACATCATCCGCTACACCACTACCGACTTCCGCAAACCTTTCCAATACCCCAACCCACACCACCATTTACCCGCTACCTACTCCGACGCTTTTTGTCGCCCTTGGTTTTGAGAGTTTGAGTTGTGGCTCACCGTTTCCTTTCGTGTTTCGGCTACCTAGGGACGGTTCGACATCAACATCACCACCGCTTACTTTCGCCAAGGACTACTACGAACGACTACACCATTGTGATATCATCTTGGTAATGTGATATCATCATACTCTTTTCCATTTGGATTGATAACCCCATAGCCGTACTTTTGCGTAGCTTACCCATCGAGACTAGCATTTGAGTATTGCCGGCAACGTGACTTGTGCACATTAGTGATCATACATCCCATAGCATACATACTATCATCGTGTTGCATATCTTGGAATCATCTCTTGTGTCACAAAGTTGTCATCGCATGCATAATTTCTATCTTGGTCCGTGAAGTATCGCATGAGAAAGGAGCTCAAACATCAAAGAGCCAAGCAAGCTTTAAGCAAAGAGAAAAGATACGCAAAGAGCTTATAAGCAAGAACCATAGCATCATACAAAATTAAGATTGTCATACTTGGATCATATCTCCAGAACATCATACTTGGGATAGAAGCCGTTGCATTTTTGCTTCGTAGGTTGTGCGCAAGTTCGTATCCGCCTATTGTGCAATCGTGCTAGCGTCTCTCTAGTGTTGTGCAACAAGAGCATTTTCGTGGTTTCCACATTTTGGCTCACCCTTGGTTGCACGACCCCATTTATCTTTCCGTGTGTTGTGTTTCCGGGTACCACATCTTGCTATTGGTCTACTTGTTGCATTTACAAGTCGTGGATCTTCTCCAACATTATTGAATCTTGCTTACATTCACATCAAAAATTGTGCCACCATCCTAACCAAGCTCCACCATAAGCTTTTACTTGTGTAGGTGTGAGAAACCGGCGAGGATTCGTACCAATTGGGCTATTTCCTTGTCCTACATTGGAGTGATCATCGATTCACTTTCAACTTCGGTCAAGGTACATTTGGTATTCGTTCTTCTCTTTCTACCACTCACATTTGAATGATGGATAGGCCAAGTACTTCTACCAAACCACTCTTCATGGAGCAAGACGACGACATGAACTCCTTCGTCACCAAGAGTCATCTCTTTGGTGCACAACGTGCTTTGCATCAAGAGCAACAAGCTATGAGTGAACGCATCGACAACCTTGCCGCTGACTTGCGACTTTCCGAGCAACGTACAAGGGACTACTCCGACCACAAGCTCGACGATCACAAGCAAGAGAATGACGCAAGGATGGACGAGATTCGCGCTTTGTTGCTCAACCGCTCTTCTTCCACTTCAAGAAGGAGTCGTTCAAGTCGCCACTCCGACTTCACCCTCTCCGGCTCAAGTACACCGACATCGAACACTCTTCGTCGAGCCGCGTGCACCGACCGTCAAGCAAACCTCAATCCACTTTGAGACACCGACTCTCAAGAGCGCCGACAACGTCAAACTCAAGAGGCCTTTGCGCTAGCTCGAGAACGGCAACAACAACGCCAACATGAAGAGGAAGAACGTGCGCGTCTCCACCAACTTGCACAAGATGTCGAGACACAACGTCAAGAACAACAACTCCGTGACGCTCAAGCTCTTGCGGCGCAACAAGCTCTACGCGATTCGAGTCGAGCCGTTGCCGACAAAGGCCGACAAGCCCGTGAATAAGAGGAAGCACTTCGCGAAGAAATTCAAGAACGACGATTTCAAGCTCGCATGCATCGTCTAGTTCCTCCTCGAGCTCGACAAGCTCCTCCACAAGCTCGCAAAGACCATCAAGTTCATCAAGAGCATGAATACAATGGGAATCCTCTGCGACAAGAGCAACACGAGGTTAACAACCCTCCTCGTCAAGAGCACCACGAGTTGAACAATCATCTACAACATGGGCATCATCATCCCCGACCCCAACACAATGAAGAGAAACGCTATGGCAAGCTCAAGTTCACCATGCCCAAGTTCAACGGAAGCAACGATCCCGAAGAATACCTTTCATGGGCATTGAAAGTTGACAAGATCTTCCGTTTGCACAATTATGAAGAAGATAAGAAGATCGCGATGGCATCCCTTGAGTTCCAAGACTATGTCCTCATTTGGTGGGAACAAATCATAGAGCGCCGCGAGGCAAGAGGTGAACCACCCATCACTACTTGGGCACAAATGAAGGATGTCATGAGAGCACGTTTCGTGCCTAACTACTACAACCGCGACCTCTTCAAGAAACTCCAACAACTCAAGCAAGGAACCAAGAGCGTTGAAGAATACTACAAGGAGATGGAGATTGCAATGATAAGAGCCAATGTGACAGAAGATGATGAGCAAACAATGGCACGTTTCTTGAATGGACTCAATCATCCTATAAAGAAGATCGCCGACTTCCAACCATACTCAAATCTCATCGAGCTAGTGCACCAAGCTACCAAAGCGGAACACCAAGTGCAAGATGATTTCAAGTATGCCAAGTTCTCATCCAAGTCCTACGGTTTCTCCAATAACCAAGCTTCAACGACTCCAACACCGGCTACAAGACCCTCTACTTCCAACATCGACAAGTCGACCTCCAAGAAAGTTTCGCCAACTACAAGCAATTCTAATACAAGCAACTTCAAGCCGAGAGCTTCAACATCATCAACCCCTACCGATGAGACCGTCAAGACAAGTTCCTTCAAGTGTTTCACTTGCGGCGGCCGAGGCCACAAGTCCTATGAGTGCACCAACAAGCGCACCATGATCTTCAACGACGATGGCACTTATGATTCCATGAGAGAAGGAGAAATGGAAGCCCTTGAGCAAGTCGCCATGCACCGCCAAGTGAACAATGAAGAAGAACAAGTCTTTTGTGATGAAGACTCAAGTCCCGCACTTGTTATCTCCAAAGTCTTGACTCTCCAACATCACCTAGAAGAAGACCAACGATGCCACATATTCCACACCAAGGCCGGCATCAATGGACGATCCGTCAAGGTCATCATCGATGGAGGGAGTTGTCACAATCTCGCAAGTGAAGAACTTTGCTCCAAGCTCCAATTGCCCAAGACGAAGCACCCACATCCATACAAAGTGCAATGGCTTAGTGACTCCGGCACTATACAAGTCGAGCACCGAGTGCAAGTATCCTTCAAAATCGGCGCCTACGAAGACACCTTGGAGTGCGATGTCATCCCAATGACCGTTTGTCATCTTCTCCTTGGACGGCCATGGCAATTCGATAGAGGAGTCGTCCACAATGGGCGTACAAACCACTATAGCTTCAAGATGCAAGGAAAGGAGTTTGTGTTACGCCCTATGTCTCCAAGCCAAGTTATCGCCGATAAGCAAGCCACCCATCGTGGAGAGAATGGTGAGAGAGTGAGCCACCAAAAAGAGAGTGAGCGCCACAAGCCCAAATTGAGTGCCTCCACGATGAGCGAAAACAAGAACCTAGTTCTATTTGCCACCAAACGTGAGATGAGAGAAGTGTGTGAGAACCCATCTAGTGTCCTACACTACGTCCTCGTGTGCAAGGACAATGCACCACAAACTAACACTTCTCACACTCTTCCTCTAGTGTTGTCTTCTCTTTTGCAGGAATTTCAAGATGATTTCCCCGATGAGCTACCTCCGGGACTACCTCCACTACGAGGCATTGAGCACAGCATCGACCTCATCCCCGGAGCACCGCTTCCGAACAAAGCTCCCTATCGCGTCAACCCCGAAGAAACCAAAGAAATTCAAAGGCAGGTAAAGCATCTCATAGACCATGGACATGTGCGTGAAAGTTTGAGCCCTTGTGTCGTTCCGGTCATTCTTGTGCCAAAACGTGACGGTAGTTTCCGCATGTGCTCTGATTGTAGACCTATCAATGCTATCACCGTTCGTTATAGGTATCCCATTCCACGCCTAGATGATATGCTAGATGAGCTTAGTGGTGCCACTATATTTTCCAAAATTGATCTTAAGAGTGGTTACTATCAAATCCGCATACAAGAGGGCGATGAATGGAAAACCGCTTTCAAAACCAAGTTTGGTTTGTATGAGTGGTTAGTCATGCCTATGGGTCTCTCGGAAGCACCGGGCACTTTTATGCGCCTTATGAATCATGTCTTTCGTCCTTACATTGGTATATTTGTTGTGGTTTACTTTGATGACATTCTTGTGTTTAGCAAATCTATCAAAGAGCATGTCACCCATGTCCGCACTGTTTTGCAAACTCTTAGAAAAGAGCGTCTCTATGCTAATATGGAGAAATGCCTTTTTGGTGTTGATAAGCTCGTTTTCTTGGGTTTTGTTGTTTCTTCTAAGGGTGTTCATGTAGATGAGTCCAAGATCAATGCTATTAAGACTTGGCCGCAACCAACCAACTTGCATCAAGTGCGTAGTTTCCTTGGTCTTGCGGGTTTCTATCGTCGCTTTGTGAAGGATTTTAGCACCATTGCTTCGCCTTTGCATGCTTTGAGCAAGAAGAATGCGCCGTTTGTTTGGGGACCATCCCAAGATACCGCATTCAATGAGCTTAAGAATTTGCTTACTCATGCTCCCGTGCTTGCTTTACCCAACTTCGACAAGCCTTTTGAGATTCATTGCGATGCTAGTGGTAATGGCATAGGAGGTGTGTTAACGCAAGAGAAGCGCCCCATAGCTTACTTTAGTGAGAAACTTTCCGGAGCACAACTCAATTATCCTATTTATGACAAAGAGCTATATGCTTTAGTCCGCGTTTTACATGAATGGGAACATTACCTTCGTCCCCATGAGTTTATCATTCATACCGATCATGAGACTCTCAAGTATCTAAAGGGTCAAACTAATTTGAACAAGTGTCATGCTAAATGGAGTGAATTCATTGAGTCTTTTCCCTATGTCATCCAGTACATCAAGGGTAAAGAAAACATCGCAGCGGATGCCCTTTCCCGCATTTGCATGCTTGTCACGCAACTTGAGTTAGATGTCATTGGCTTCGAGCATATCAAAGACTTGTATGAGCATGATGCAACTTTTGCTATTCCTTATGCCAAGTGTTTGTCAAATACATCTTGGGAACACTATTACATCAAAGATGGCTATCTTATGAGAACTAACAAACTTTGCATCCCCGAGTCGTCCCTTCGTTTGTTGCTTTTGCAGGAATCACATGGACGAGGCTTAATGGGACATTTCGGACGCAACAAGACGTTCGCCACGCTCTCGAAGAGCTGCTTTTGGCCAAAGATGTTTCGGGACGTCAATCGTTTCACCAACCGATGTTCGACATGCCGCAAAGCTAAGTCCAAAGCTCAATCTCATGGCCTCTATATGCCTCTACCAATTCCATACCAGCCATGGGAAGACATTAGCATGGACTTCGTACTTGGTTTGCCGAGGACACGCAATGGGAAAAATTCTATATTTGTCGTTGTGGACCGTTTCTCAAAAATGGCACATTTTATTCCTTGTAACAAGATAGACGATGCTTCACATGTGGCTAATCTCTTTTGTAGGGAAATATTGCATCTACATGGTGTGCCAAAGACTATCGTCTTGGACCGCGACGTCAAGTTCTTGAGTTACTTTTGGAAGACCTTATGCGCCAAGCTCAGAATCAAGCTTCTATTCTCCACGGCCTATCACCCACAAACCGACGGCCAAATGGAGGTGACAAACCACGCGCTCTCCACCCTTCTTCGCGTGCTAATCAAGAAGAACATCAAAGGAGTGGGAGGAGTGCTTACCCATCGCTGAGTACACCTACAACCGCGCAAGACATTCGACTACCGGCAAATCCCCCTTCGAGGTTGTCTACGGTTTCAACACGTTGTCCCCATTGGACATCCTACCTCTACCACTCCACAAGCGCACAAACATGGACGCGAGTGACCGAGCCAACCACCTCAAGAAGATGCATGAAGATACAAGGCACACCATTGAGCTCCAAGTACAACGACTCGCGACCAAGCTCAATGTCAACAAGAATCACATGATATTCAACATTGGAGATCTTGTGTGGCTACACCTTCACAAGGAACGCTTCCCCAACGAACGCAAGTCCAAGCTACTACCACGAGCCGATAGACCATTCAAGGTGCTTGCACGCTACAACAACAACGCATACAAGATCGACATCCCACGTGACAAGTACTCCATGAGCGACATCTTCAACGTCAAAGATATCTCCCCGTACCATGGTGATGAGGATTTCGATCCGAGGTCGGATCTTCTCCAAGGGAGGGGAGATGATGCGGAGCATCCCAAGGTCATCCCCATGGACCTACCATCGTCTCATCAAGTGCCTAGTGGACCCATGACTCGATCACGTGCAAGAGCTCTTGAAACCGAGGTGACATCTCTCCTCTCACAATTCCACTTCGATGCACATGAAGCATGGCTACTACCTCATATGGACACTTTGTGCATACTCAGGTACCATGGAGAAGCTAAGGAGCAAGGACAAGAAGAAGAGGAAGATGGACGAGAAGACGGAGAAGAAGGAGGGCTGAAGGAAAAGTCCCAGCCACCGAACGACCGGCCGGGACCGGACGTCCGGTGCCTGAAGAATCAGCCGAGCCCCAGCGAGCGGATGTCCGGTCCAGACCGGACGACTAGTGCCCCTGCACCCGAAGCAAATGAGCGGACATCCGGTCCGGACCGGACGACCGGCGCACCTGCATCCGAGCCAACATCAGCGGAAGTCCGACGTTTCAAGACGTCCGGCACCCCCATCACAGAGCAGAACCAGCGGACGTCCGGAGGACACCGGACGACCGGCCGCTCCTAAGACACCGGACGACCGGCCACCAGCGGACGTCTGGTACCTGGTTGCGTCCAGATTCGGGCCCGAGGCCCATGTACCCCTACTTTTGCCCCCATTTGCACTTAGACTATAAATAGACCTCTCCCACCTCCTTTCTAGGGTTAGCAAATGTTTAGCTCATATTTGTGAGAGAGCTTTGCTCATCCACTTGGTTACCTTCTCCTCGGAGATTCAATCCTCCACCGGAGAAGATCCCCCAAGCGGATACAAGACCTCCTTTTGGAGAAGAACATCAAGACCTCCTCATGGAGAAGAAACGGCTACCCTTGTATCGTCCTTAGTTGTCCGTGGATTCATGTATCGTTCTATGTATTCGAGGATCTAGCCCATGTGTGACTTATTCGTGTCGGTTTAGTGATTCCTCTTATGTTTCTTGTTGTGTTTTCTCCCCGTTTTTCCCCGTGTCCTTCGTGATTTTCCCGGGATCCGCTCCTTTCGTGAAAGATCGGGTGATTAGGGTCTCTACCCTACATCATATATGTTACTATTAAACTTGCTAATAGAGACACTATATCACCGATTGGGATTGTTAGAGATGTTGAAGTCTTGTGTGGGAAAATAAAATACCCTACTGATTTTCTTGTTCTTGGTTCCCCACAAGATGACTTTTGTCCCTTTATCTTTGGTAGACCTTTCTTGAACACCGTTAATGCTAAGATAGATTGTGAGAAACAAATTGTCGGTGTTAGTTTTGGTGATGAGTCTCATGAGTTTAATTTTTCCAAGTTTAGTAGAAAGCTTCGTGAAAAAGAATTACCTAGTAAGGATGAATTAATTGGTCTTGCTTCTAATGTTGTTCCACCTACTAATCCTTTAGAACAATATTTGCTAGACCATGAAAATGATTTACATGTGCATGAAAGAAATGAAATAGATAAAAATTTCTTTGAACAACGTGCTCTGCTTAAACACAATTTTCCTATTAAAACTCTAGGAGGTCCTCCTCCACCTAAAGGTGATCCTGTGTTTGAATTAAAACAATTGACAAACACTTTGAAATATGCTTATGTTGATGAAAAGAAGATATATCCTGTTATTATCAGTGCTAACCTTTCAGAACATGAAGAAGAAAGATTATCGAAAGTTCTAAGGAAGCACCGAGCTGCTATTGGATATACTCTTGATGATTCAAAGGGCATTAGTCCCACTCTATGTCAGCACAAAATTAATATGGAACCTGGTGCTAAACCCGTTGTTGATCACCAACGTCGGTTAAATCCGAAGATGAAAGAAGTGGTAAGAATGGAAATATTAAAACTTCTGGAAGCACATATAATCTATACTATAGCTGATAGTAGATGGGTAAGTCATGTTCATTATGTTCCTAAGAAAGGAGGTATTACTGTTGTTCCTAATGATAAGAATGAACTTATTCCACAAAGAATTGTTACAGGTTATAGAATGGTAATAGATTTTAGGAAATTAAACAAAGCAACTAGAAAAGATCATTACCCTTTTCCTTTTATTGATCAAATGCTTGAAATATTATCTAAGCACACACACTTTTTCTTCCTTGATGGATATTTTGGCTTTTCCCAAATACTTGTTTCTCAACCTGATCAAGAAAAGACCACTTTTACTTGTCCTTTTGGAACCTATGCTTATAGATGTATGCCTTTTGGTTTATGTAATGCACCTGCTACCTTCCAAAGATGTATAACTACTATATTCTCTGACTTTTGTGAAAAGATTGTTGAGGTTTTCATGGATGAATTTTCTGTTTATGGGAAGTCTTTTGATGATTGTTTAAGCAATCTTGATCGAATTTTGCAGAGATGTGAACAAACAAATCTTGTCTTGAATTGGGAGAAGTGCCACTTTATGGTTAATGAAGGCATTGTCTTGGGTCATAAAATTTCTGAAAGAGGTATTGAAGTGGACAAAGCTAAGGTTGATGCAATTGAGAAAATGCCATGTCCTAAAGATATAAAAGGTTTTCATAGTTTCTTAGGTCATGCTGGTTTCTATAGGAGATTTATCAAAGACTTCTCTAAAATTTCTAGGCCTCTCACTAGTCTCTTGCAAAAGGATATTCCCTTTGTTTTTGATGATGATTGCTTAGAAGCCTTTGAAACACTCAAGAAAGCCTTAATTTCTGCACCTATTGTTCAACCACCTGATTGGAACTTGCCTTTTGTAATTATGTGTGATGATAGTGATTATGTTGTTGGTGTTGTTCTAGGACAAAGAGTTGATAAGAAACTGAATGTTATTCATTATGCTAGTAAAACTCTAGACAGTGCTCAAAGAAATTATGCTACTACTGAAAAAGAATTCTTAGTAGTTGTGTTTGCTTGTGATAAATTTAGACCTTATATTGTTGATTCCAAAGTAACTGTTCACACAGACCATGCTACTATTAAATATCTTATGGAAAACAAAGATGCTAAACCTAGACTTATTTGATGGGTTCTCTTATTACAAGAATTTGATTTACATATCATTGATAGAAAAGGAGCTGAGAACCCGGTAGCTAATAATGTATCTAGGCTTGAAAATGTGCTTGATGACCCACTACCTATTGATGATAGTTTTCCTGATGAGTAGTTAGCTGCAATAAATGTTGCTCACAGTACTCCTTGGTATGTTGACTATGCTAATTACATTGTTGCTAAACATTTACCACCTAGCTTTACATACCAACAAAAGAAAAAATTCTTGTATGATTTAAGACATTACTTTTGGGATGGCCCACATCTTTATAAAGGAGTAGATGGTATTATTAAACGTTGTGTACCTGAGCATGAACAGGGACAAATCCTACGGAAATGTCACTCCGAAGCTTATGGAGGACATCATGCTGGAGATAGAACTACTCATAACGTATTGCAGTCTGGATTTTATTTTCCTACTCTCTTCAAGGATGCCCGTAAGTTCGTCTTATCTTGTGATGAATGTCAAAGAATAGGTAATATCGGTAAGCGTCAAGAAATGCCTATGAATTATTCACTTGCTGTTGAACCATTTGATGTTTGGGGATTTGACTACATGGGACCTTTTCCTTCCTCTAATGGGTATACACATATTTTAGTTGTTGATTATGTTACTAAATGGGTAGAAGCTATTCCAACCAGTAGTGCTGATCACAACACCTCTATTAAAATGCTTAAGGAAGTTATTTTCCCAAAGTTTGGAGTCCCTGGATATCTAATGACTGATGGTGGTTCACACTTTATTCATGGTGCTTTCCGTAAAATGCTTGCCAAGTATGATGTTAACCATAGAACTGCATCACCTTATCATCCTCAGTCTAGTGGTCAAGTTGAACTTAGCAATAGAGAAATAAAATTAACTTTGCAAAAGACTGTCAATAGGTCCAGGAAGAATTGGTCTAAGAAATTAGATGATGCACTTTGGGCTTATAGAACAGCATATAAAAATCCTATGGGTATGCCTCCTTATAAAATGGTTTATGGAAAAGCTTGTCCTTTGCCTCATGAGTTAGAACATAAAGCATTTTGGGCAGTTAAAGAACTCAACTATGATTTCAAACTTGCTGGTGAAAAGAGGTTATTTGATATTAGCTCATTAGATGAGTGGAGAACCCAAGCTTATGAAAATGCAAAATTATTCAAAGAAAAAGTAAAGAGATGGCATGACAAAAGAATTCAAAAGCCTGAGTTTAAAGTCGGAGAATATGTTCTTTTGTACAACTCTCATTTCAGATTCTTTGCAGGAAAACTCCTCTCAAAATGGGAAGGCCCCTATGTTATCGAGGAGGTTTACTGGTCTGGAGCCATCAAAATAAATAATTCTAAAGGTACTAACCCGAAGGTTGTCAATGGGCAACGAATAAAGCATTATATCTCAGGTATGCCTATTAATGTTGAAAGTAATGTTATCCAAACTTTGACAGCGGAAGAACACATAAAAGAGTCCTTCCGAAACACTCCAAGATTGTGAAAATAAGGAGGTACGCGATACGGTAAGTAAACGGACTCCGAAAAATCCGCAAAAATATTTTTTATCAGTTTTGGAATATTTAAAAAAATTGGAAATAAAGAAACTTCCAGGAAGCGTCCCCTGGTGGGCACAAGACACCAGGGTGTGCCAGGATTTCCTGGCGTGCCCAGGTGGGTTGTGCCCACCTGGGACACCTTCTGGACTCCATTTTTCTTCCGTATGCTTGTCCTCCAAGATAAAAAAAAACTATAGATACTTCCCGAACCTGTTGATCACCGTATCGCGGAGAAATCCTCTGTTCTCTTTTCTTGCTATTTTCTGTCAGATCTGTTGAGCCAGGCATCATGTCTTCTTCTTCCTCCAACAATGTGGAAGAGGATGCTTGGTTGATGAGGATCGAGCTGAAGAGAGAAGAGCCCGCGGAAACCGTCAGAGGGGTTGAGAGCAAGGAGGTTACCATGGATCAGCCTCCGGTCTTCGAACAAGCTCTGCCAGCTGAGGAGGAGGAGGAGGAGGAAGATATCCTTAAACCTTACCTTACTCCTCTTACTCCTACTGAGATTGAAGCCTTTCGCATCATTGAAATAGTTCGCATACAAAATAAGCATCTCACTTGTGAGAATATTCTGCATCAAGAGCACATCACCCACCTCTGGAGCGTCATCCGTTGATTGGAGAATCGCTTGATCCTTAAGGATAGGATCGGTTCATCACCACCATCATTTTCTTCATCACCAAAGGAGAACTGAGTATCGGGTATGGGCAGTCCCCTTGGCTTCCGCCAAGCTTGGGGGAGGTGCCCCGGTATCGTATCATCCCACTATCTTTTTGCTTTTACTTATTTTAGTTCGATCTTTTGCTTTAGATGAATAAAAGTTAGCTCGATCCTTTCTTCTTTGAGAGTTTGCTTAGTGGTCTATCCTTGTAATCGTGTGCAAGTTATATAATAAAGTTTAGTTTGAGTTTTTGCTTTCTTTACTTTCATATTGCAAATAAAAGAAAAGAAATAAATAAAGAAAATATTATATACTAATCCTATGGTAGGTGATGGCACCACATAAGGAAAAGTATAAGTAGAAAATTTTATTAGAGATTGACAAACATAGCATTAGTCAATGATGCAACTCATGAAAGAATTAATAAGGGAGAGAAGATTCACATATAAATATACTATCCTAGAAATCTTTTGTGATTGTGAGCCCTCATCAAAATATTATATGCCAAAATTGTTGACGTTGGACAAGGAAGACAACTTAATGATTTATGTTTGTTTATATTCACATAGAAGTCATATTGTCATAGATCCTTCAACATGTGGTGTTTTCCCCCTATCTTTGATAGCTAAAAATTCCGCACTAAGTAGAGATACTACTTGTGCATCCAAAAACCCTTAAACCCAAATCTTATTTTCAAGTGTCCACCATACCTACCTAGGGATTGAGCAAGATCCCTCAAGTAAGTTGTCATCGGTGCAAAAAGGCAATAAAAATGCTTATAAGAGTATGAGATCATTTAGTGTAAGAGAAAATTGAGCGTTGCACGAACTTGTGATGGTGAAGAATAAAAGCGACAGACTGCATAATAAAGGTCGCTATCACAAGGGGCAATGTAACGTGACGTTCTTTTGCACTAA
Organism: Triticum urartu; assembly: GCF_003073215.2. NCBI lineage: Eukaryota > Viridiplantae > Streptophyta > Magnoliopsida > Poales > Poaceae > Triticum > Triticum urartu. The sequence goes on from NC_053022.1 coordinate 288,636,806, forward strand.
GGGGTTGAGCATACAAAGAAATAAGCACATGGCAACCTCTGCTTCCCTCTGTGAAGGGCCTATCTTTTACTATTATGTATTTACTTTTATGCAAAGAGTCAAAGTTTTCCTTCTATTTCTTTTTATTTTTCTCCTTTGGCAAGCATCATGTGGTGAGGAAAGATCTAGGCACATATGTCCAGTTGAATATAGATAGCATGAGTTATTATTGTTGACATCACCCTTGAGGTGAATATGTTGGGAGGCGAAACCATAAGCCCCTATCTTTCTATGTGTCCAGTTGAAACGTTTTGCTCATGTGTACGCGGTGAGTGTTAGCAATCATAGAAGACTATATGATGGTTCAGTATTTGGATTTGCCCAAAGGCTCCGATACGTGACCCTTCCTGAAAAGATGATGAATTCTAGTTGCATAGTTGACTGAGAACATAGTTTGTTGGTTTTTAATAGAGTTTTTGCTTTATACTTCGATTGTGTGATGAACTGTTACTTATTCATGAGAAGTCTATGATAAAAGTTCTATGATAAGAGTCATATGTTTAATTTTATTGTTGTTATGATAATCAACATGATGCTTCTATGTCCATATTTTGTTTTTATCAATACCTCTCTCTCAAAGCATGTGGACATGTTTTTCGATTTCGGTTTTCGCTTGAGGACAAGCGAGGTCTAAGCTTGGGGGAGTTGATACGTCCATTTTGCATCATGTTTTCTTGCTGTTATTTATGATGTTTTTATCAATAATAAAGCTTTTGGAGTAATTCTAATGCCTTTTCTCTCATAATATGCAATGTATACACCAAGAGGGAGAATTCCGGCAGCTGGAAATCTCGACCAGAAAAAGCTACGTCGGGCTACCTATTCTACACAACTCCAAATGAGCTGAGACTTCACGGAGAATTTTTATGGAATATTTAAGAATTGTTGAAGCAAATAACTACCAGAGGGGGCCCACCAGGTGGGCACAACCCACCTAGGCGCGCTGGGGAGCCCACGCGCGCCCTGGTGGGTTGTGCTCACCCAGGCCCGCCTCTGGTGCCCATCTTCTGGTATATAAGTCATTTTGACCTAGAAAAAATAAGGAGAGGACTTTCGGGATGGAGCGCCGCCACCTCGAGGCGGAACTTGGGCAGGAGCACTTTTGCCCTCCGGCGAAGCGATTCCGCTAGGGGAACTTCCCTCCCTGAGGGGGAAATCATCGTCATCATCATCACCAACAACTCTCCCATCTTGGGGAGGGCAATCTCCATCAACATCTTCAACAGCACCATCTCATATCAAACCCTAGTTCATCTCTTGTGTTCAATCTTGTTACCGGAACTATTGATTGGTGCTTGTGGGTGACTAGTAGTGTTGATTACATCTTGTAGGTGATTACTATATGGTTTATTTGGTGGAAGATTATATGTTCAGATCCAATATGCTATTTAATACCCCTCTGATCTTGAGCATGATTATTGTTTGTGAGTAGTTACTTTTGTTCTTGAGGTCACGGGAGAAATCATGTTGCAAGTAATCATGTGAACTTGATATGTGTTTGATATTTTGATAGTATGTATGTTGTGATTCCCTTAGTGGTGTCATGTGAATGTCAACTACATGACACTTCACCATATTTGGGCTTAAGGGAATGCATTGTGGAGTAGCAATTAGATGATGGGTTGCGAGAGTGACAGAAACTTAAACCCAGTTTATGAGCTATTCCGTAAGGGACCGATTGGATCCAAAAGTTTAATGCTATGGTTAGAATTTATTCTTAATACTTTTCTCGTAGTTGTGGATGCTTGCGGGTGGGTTAATCATAAGTAGGAGGTTTGTTCAAGTAAGAACAACACCTAAGCACCGGTCCACCCACATATCAAATTATCAAAGTAGCGAACACAAATCGAACCAACATGATGAAAGTGACAAGATTAAATTCCCGTGTACCCTCAAGAACACTTTGCTTATCATAAGAGATCGTTTTGGCATGTCCTTTGCCTCAAAAGGATTGGGCTACCTTGCTGCACTTTTGCTACTACTATCGTTACTTTCTCGTTACAAATTATCTTGCTATCAAACTACTTTGCTACTTATGATTTCAGCATTTGCAGACATTACCTTGCTGAAAACCACTTGTCATTTCCTTCTGCTCCTCGTTGGGTTCGACACTCTTACTTATCGAAAAGAGCTACAATTGATCCCCTATACTTGTGGGTCATCAGCAACCCAGTTGCATGAGGTGACAGTCTTGGTCATTTTTTTGATGAAGGCCTAAAAGAAAATATTGTTGGTTTTAGGATTATGAGTATTAAGTCGGCCAGTGATCAAAAGTAAAGCATGTCATACGAGGCTAGTTCGCAAGGCGGAAGAATAATTGCTACGAAGATTACATGGTTAAACCGGAAAAACAGTGCCGGCTTATTTGGATAATGAGTGTATACTGGCGGCTTAACAAGGGGACTAATGCTATATGGCGGGTTATGGTTTGTCATATAAGCCACCCACATGATTGCAGTACAACAGATTGGAAAGTAAATTTTTACTAAGTGATGGACAAACAAGTCCTACGGATGGGTGCTGTGATTTTGGATCTACAACAGTTCAAAAAATAAAATAAATTCTAGACCTAAAGTGAAGGCAGTGGAAGAACTCATGTGTTCGGATGGATCTTATACAGAGAAAGTGTCTACTGTGATTGGAAAAAGGATGCTAAAACTACTACCGTGCGTCTCCAGTATCATGTTCAGATTCAACCACACGGTCTAGAGAAGAACAGAGAACAACAGAGAGGAACTCCGACGAACTAGGGCAAACCCTAATGCATATCTTTTATGTAGAAGGAGGAGTACTTACTGAGGTTGCTGAACAACGGAGGTGCGCCGCAATACTCTGGTCCGATCAGGTCGATGCAGCAGCCGGAGTTGAGGACGCTGGACGAAGACGGCGGCGGCAGAGCTCGGGCTTGCTAGGGCGTCGCGAGGAGGAAGACGAAGACTAGGAGGCGGGGTGGAAAAATGAAAAGAAGGACCCCCTGTCCCTATTTATAAGGAGATGGATAAGAGGCATGCGCAGGAATCGAGGAGGCTAAAAAATGATTATGTGGCTGCACAAACGCCTCAATTTTCGGGAAGTCCATTAAAGATGAAGATATATTGAGATGTTCTGGGCTTCATGTGAAGTTAATGTGAGATGACATCATGGTGGGTTAACGCAATTCTGTGAGTGGCGTCATGGTGGGACGATGCGAGATTTTGCTAAGTCAAGCACTGAAGACTGATGTGAACAAGTTCAAATCAACCTGGGGCCTAACGTTGGGGATATAACTATTGGGTATGACCCGCCAAGGAAGGGTGGGGTCATACCTCTGGCGGTTTAAAGATGAAGATGGCAGATCATGAAGCAAGCTTATTGAAGGCCCAAGACCCGGGGACGACTAGAGGCCCACGGGCGTGAGCCGCCATATGTTTAACTTGTATTGTAAGGCAAGCTTAGCTAGTTACTGAGCCGCACACATTGTGTATGAGCCGGCTGGGACTCTGTAAGCCGCCGGGCATCTACCTGTATATAAAGGGGTGACCCGGTGGTGGTTTAACTCAAGAAACAACCCATCGAGAACTAGGTCAAGCGTATTCACTCCCTGGTAATCGAAACCCAAGCAATACAACCTAAAGCAGGAGTAGGCTTTTACCTCGTTGAGAGGGCCGAACCTGGGTAAACTCCCTGTGTCCTTTGTCCCGTTTTAACCCCTTCAAGCTAACCTAGCTGCATTGGCTCCACACCTAAGTCCTTTCGCTACGGCATCTACCGTGTTAAGTCCACGACAAGTTCTATTAAATTTTTTACTAAAAATAAACTAATTCTATAGTAAAATTTTAATTAGACTAGTTCTATTAATTCAACTAGTTCAACTAAGCATTTATTATAAATAAAAATAAACTAGTTCAGCTAGTTCTATTAATTTTCTTACTAATTGTATTAAACACTTACTAAAAACAGTAAAAAAAACTACATTATAAAGTAGTAAAAAATAGAAAAAAAAATAGAGATGTAGGGAGGGGGGGAGGAGGGAGGAGGAGGGAGGAGAGAGGAGGAGAGAGGAGGAGGGGGAGAGCGGTGGGATCGGAGGAGGGAGGAGGAGGGAGGAATGAGGGAGGAGAGAGGAGGGGCGGTCGGAGGAGGAGGGAGGGGAGGAGGGAGGAGGAGGGATGAAGGTAGTACCTCGATGGAGGAGGAGGAGCGCGGCGACGGACGACGGGGCGTGCGGGGGAGAGTGAGAGGGTTGGCCGCGTGGGGACGATAAGGTAGGGTTAGTAGTAACGCGGGTTCGAGAAAAACGCTACTGCTACGGAGCATAGCAGTAGCGCTGGGTACGGATACGCGCTGCTGCTAATTGGAGCTAGCCATGTGCGCCCAGTTCAAGTTTAGCAGCAGTGCATTTTGCTAATACGCGCTACTGCTAAAGTGATAGCAGTAGCGTCGTTTACTTACACGCGCTACTTCTAAGTAGCAGTAGCGCCTCACTTTGTCTGGCGCTACTGCTAAGATGCTGTGTATAAGGTTTTCCCTAGTAGTGTTAGGACCATCTAGGCAGAGTGGATCCCAACCCTTGCGGTGGGAGGGCTCCGCTTTTAGATCTTTTTGGAGATTTGTTAGGGTTTGTGTCCTGCTCGGAAAGGCGAGACAGCGACGGCTCCCTGAAGATGGAATAAAGGTCTCCTCACCTAGCCGTCATACCGGTGATGCGTCTAGCATCATTGGTGGGCATGTGAAGGTGTGTCTTCGGCGAATCTGTCTTTGGTGGATTTGCTCGGATTTGTTCATCATATGACTATGTTTGTGTGTCTTCAGGTTGGATCCTTCTGATATACACTCTTCATCGGTGGCAATTGATGTTTTGATACATTGGTTCTATGGGGTCTTAGCATGACGACTTTTCGGCTGTCTACTACAACAAAGTTTGCCCGACTCTGACGAGGGAGGGGCGATGACAGCGCTGTGTCTTCGGCTTACTTCAATGCTTGTATTCGCTGCTAGGTAGTCTACAAATTTGGGTGTATTTTTTATTATTTCTAGTGTTTGTTGTACTACCATTACTGAAGATGAATAGATCGAAAAAATTTCAGAAAAAGAAATTAGTAGATGAATGCCTATAATGGCTTTTGTTGATTGATGTGTTGGTTTTACAGGAGTGAAATATGGGCGTGTATTTGACGGTATATGAGCTCAACTGGCTTTAGTGCATATTTGGACGATACATGAGAATTAGAGTGGCGTTTTTTAAAGTTCAAACGTTGTAGTTGTTGGATATTGAAGCATCTATAATTGAAGTCTCTAAACCCACCCTAAACACTCAGGCATGCTGCCTAATCAATGCACGAACAAAATTTTATCATCCAATCAGGCTTTTCATAGCCAGGCCAAATATCCGAACTAATCGTCATCCTCATATCCGGCCCAAATATGGAGCGGTTATGTGAAGACCCGAATAGCTCGAACTTCGTTGCCACGTCCCTCCGGCCTCACCACCCTGCCCCACAAAAAGTAAATCCGACCGAAACACCTGTCCCAAACCCCAATCCTCTCGCTCTCTCCGCTCCCGTCCCATTCAATTTGCGATTCCCCTTCCCTCTGCCATGGACGCTTTGGCTCCGGCTACGACAGCATCGACTAGGTGGGGCTTGCCGCCGAGGACTCGTCAAGCGCATCCAACCCGGATGAGGCACGCTCCGCATTGCGCCCCGCCGCTCAAGGACGGACCGCGGCGGGAGATCCTCCTCGATGGTCGTGAGCTCTTTCTCCGCGACAGGAGGAAGCCACCCTGCCTGCTCTTGTCATCAACGGCAAGGCGGCCGCGCGAGCACGAGCACCAGCGCCCAGCTTGGGCACCTGCGAGTAGCCGTTGGATGCTAGTGCCCGCACCACCCAGCCCGCCGGCGCCTGAGCTACAGCCGGGGATGGTGGGCCGCGCCTACCGCATGGCTGCCGGTCATCCACATCCGTGCTAGAGACGTTGCCACCCACCGAAGACGACGACGCAACACTCCGCCTAGCAATCCACCGCTCCTATACCTCGGCAGAGACAGACGCACGCCACCGGGAACGCAAGACCGCGGTGGCTCTCCATCGCGCGCTCGAGGAGTCGCCCAAGGTGGTGCAGTCTAAGGAGGAGGCAGCGGACAGAGTCGTGCGGCTCTCGGTGAAGCAGAGCCCCGCCGCCCGTCGCTTCGTGGGGTTCCTCACGTCGTCCTCTGGCTCCAACGGCAATGGCTCTACGACGGACGGCAACGACCAGCCGCCCGCCGCGGATGCTTACTATGCGGAGAGCCGCCGAGATCCATAGGGGAAGCGACCGACGAGTGGTGAACTCCAACCGCCCATGTATGCTCTAAATTATGTTTTTTATGTTTAATTAGCTATGATTGACCCTTTTTATGAACTATGAGGACGTCGGACGAGGGAATTGCTATGTTTGATTGTATATGCTATGATCAACGTTATTTGCATGTGTTTGTATGAAATAGAAGTAGGCGAATTAGGGGTTGTGGTTATTGACAAGGGGAAAAGGCGTCTGCTCGGGCACTCTTAGCAGGCGTGGGCGTGTCAGCGGGTGTGCCCGGACACGCCCATGGACGTTTGGGGGGCCGTATTTTTGGGTATTTCGATTGTAGATGTCCTTATGATCTTTCAAGCCTAAAGTGTAGAGTATCCCTCTAATATGTATGTCATCGATCACATCAGTTGGTGACAAATATGTACTCCAAAAACAAAATCTCCTCAACATACCTACTATTATGAAGGACGAAACAAAATAATGTATTTCTCACAATTCAAGAAAACAAGCACCTTTATGCTCCTTTTTTAAGGACCAAGTAGCAACATTAAGAATAATCGACGTGATGTTAAATGGAGGAAATTTTCTTGATCCGGCGGCTTCTATCTACGGAGAGTGCACACATCTTTGTCGTAATTTTACCGAAGTGGTTTTTATGCATTGTCCTAGGGAAGCCAATATGGCATGTATAATGGTTTTATCTTAAGAGTGCCACGTACGATAAATGATGAGGTGGAGGAGAGAGAAACCATAAGAGAAGGCTTGTCTTATCTTATTTAAGAGAAGACAAGAGATGATCTCTTAGCACAATTTGTCTCACCATGTTTTTAGGAACAACTAATTATTGAAGATAAGGCTAAGAGATGACCCATTGTAGACATGTTTTTTTGTCATCTCTTATTTACATGTAAAACTTAAGATAAGACTATCTTATCAACCATTGTACATGCCCTTATGTTTTAGCTAGTCATTCAGATGGTCCTTCGTCGTGTGTTTGGCACGAGGAACCCCCTGATTATCTGATTTTCTTATGTATCATTGTTGACCAGTGAATAAAATCCACCATGATGGCTTAAAAAAAGAGAAAAATGATGAGTACCTTTTTCTGTTTTTTGCTTGTTGAGTGTTGAGTAAGCGGGCCAGGCCGACAATCCCCATCTGACCCCTTGCATTAGTCCGACCCATTGTCCCTTTTTCCCAGAAAAAAAAAGTCCACCCATTGTCCCTGGGGCTCGGTTGGAATACAATACGATACCCCTTCTCAAAAAAAAGTACAATACAATGCCACAGGCCAGAGGGGGCAGCCAACCCTAGTCGACCTTCCTAGGTTTTCCTTCCTTCCCCATCGCCACGAGAAAGAAAACAGAGCGGTGCTGAATCCACCCCTACCAGACCAACCGGGAAACCTTAACAATCTGTGACTGTGGGCAGCAGCAAATCGTCCATGGACCAAGAGATGATCGGTCCCAATCCTACCGATGATGAGGAGATCTTGCAGCAGCTGCTCCAGTTCAAATTGGATCGTTTTCGCAATTGTTTCGTACAGGATGAAGCCGAGGAAAACGAGAGGAGGGTGGTGCTAAAGGCGGCACGAGAGAGCATGGCCAGGACAAAGCAGGCCTTGCTCCACTGGCCACACAATTTGCCAACCAAGGCTGAACAATCTCGGAAGGCTGAAGTCCCCGTGACAGGATCTGCGACGGTGTGCAGCAGCAAATCGTCCGTGGAGCAGCTGCTCAAAGACAAATTGGACATGTTGGATCTAGAGGAGGATTCCAACAGGACGACCGAACCTGCAGCAGATCCCGATTCAGTGACCATCCAAGATGATCATGTCGACAGAGCCAAATCCGCGTTGGCCAAGGAGACGACAGACGAGGAGGCCAAGGCAGCATTGGCCAAGGAGACGGCAGACGAGGAGGAGAAGGCTTACGATCAGTTCCGTAAACACTGGGAAAATAAGTGTTGCAAAGACTGTGATCACTTCGAACACAAAAGTACGTGAGCCCTCTTACTTGGTGGTTTTATTATCTATATATATTTCCTTGAAACTTGCTGTTGCTTACGTGTTAATTTCCTTGCTTGGGTGCGTGCATGCAGCCGTGCTGAGTTCAATGCAGTTTACACACTACACACCCGGAATGGTCCCGTACAACTTCGCGGAAACCTTGCAGATCTTCTCCATGAAACTCAAGCTCGCAGACGACAATGCTGGTGGTTTTGAGTTGCCATTGTCTGTGTACAGCATGGTTGCTGTCTGAGACGCCCTAGATTCCAGACGAAACATTCTCTTCTCTTGCGATAGGACCATGGCCCAAGAACTGGCACAAGGTGTATGTAGCACCATCTTGCACAAGATTGATTTTCTCTTTTAGATCTTTATTGATTGATTGCACGTTAATTAACGATGATTGCTTGCAGGATCCTTTTCTGTACTTCACTGGTCCGTCCCATGCGATCCTGTCCGCGGACAAGGTATACTTTGAGATCCGTCTGAGAGCGAGAGGTGCAGCAGGCTCTGAAGACAAACCGTTGATCACTTGTGTGCACGGTTACGCCGGAGGAAGCTGTCCGGCCCTGCGCTTTGACAACGCCTTGTGTGTGCTAGAGGTGTGCTTGCAGACAGTTGAGCCGGCGGTCCAGGCCACTATCTTGGTTGTCCAGATTCTCAAGAAGAAAGATTTATGGCCTTTGAATTTTACATATGGCGGCCGGGTTGCTTGCACCCCACTACCAAGGACGACGACCACTGGTACTGAGAGTGGTGGAAACCAGAATATTGTGCTGGTTGAGTCGAAAGGTAGAGAAATGCCGCAAGGTAATTGTGGGTATGTACCTCTGACGAGGCAAGTTGTCTGTGTAGAACGTGGAGGAGGGCTGGACGTTTGTGATACAAGCCTACAAGAAATCTGGCGCCATCGGTGCAGAAGGCCGCGTCCATTTCAAGGCCCAAAACTGCCACATGGAGTAAATTGCAAATAACCACCACAATTGGGGACGCGATTTCAAAAAACCGCCACCTTTTGTTGTTGTTTTTCAAAAAACCACCACGTTTGTGCTGATTGTTTTCAAATAACATTGATCGTGCGTTTTGCCGCGTCTCAGTGCAAACCTGACCGGTTGGGCCCGCTGTCAGGTGCCACATGGACAGGGGTGATGGCAGCCGTCACGCGCCGTTAGACGGCGTCGCACAAGACCTAACGACCCGATCCATAGCAGCCAGTTCCCTCCTCTCCTCCCCCGATTCCCCCTCCCCCCATGGCGACCGGCGGCGGCGGTGGCGGTGACGACAGGGACGACCCCCACCTCTCCATCCTCGATTCCACGGGCCTCTCCGCCCTTCGTAGCTCGCTGACAGTGCTCCCTGCTACTGTTGGCCCTGTTCGATCCGCCATTGCCGGCGTCAATGAGCGCGGCGAGGAGGTCAGCAGCTTCAAAGCGAGCTCCGACGACCTTGAGTCCAGGGCGGCAGCCAATCTGGCCCAGGTGTGGAAGGCCAATCCAGGGCATAGCCATCATTACACATCCGGCCTTGGCGGCGTGGAGTGAGTGTTTTTTTTCCTTTCCGGTTATTTGCATTGCGATTCTGCTAGTGTAGTTCAACAATTGTTGTAATGGAGGTACTGTAGTTATCAGATTTCCTTTGTTTGGAGCTAAATGTAGGAATTAGGACAGTGCATTTAGGGTTTGTAGCTAAATTAAGGAATTAGGGTTTGTAGTTGTAGAATTGTTAACTGAATTGTAGCTCAATGAAGGAATTAGGGTTTGTTGTATTTCAATTCATGAGTTAGGGGTTTTAATTGTACAATTGGGGTTCAATTTGAAAGTTCCTGTTGAATTGTTAACTAAATTGTAGTTGGCACATGGGTTTTAATTGTTAACTGAATTCTCTAAGTTTACTGAATGTGCTGTGAAATGAAAAAAATTTAACTGAATATGATGTTTACTTACTCTTGCAGTTTGGATGAAGATGAACCTTGGGATCTCAGGTTCCATTTTCAAGGTTGTGACAATCTGGAAAGGACCATATGCGAATCTGATATCACATACATCAATATGTTAGCTATTATTGGGATTGAGGGGTATGATCAGAAGGACTCAATGTATTATGTGAAGCAACATGGTGTGGGAATGGCAGGCATGAAGCAAATCAAATCTGATGAAGATGTTGAAGAAATGCTAATATTGTATGAGGACAAGAGGTGTGTCAATATCACAGTGATGAAAGGAAGAGAGTCTAAGATGGAAATGAACATTGGAGATGGATGTGAGCAACAGATTCCAATTTCTGAGATTGGTTCTCCTAAGGTCTATAGTGTAGATGATGCAGGTGTGATATATCAAACTCAGACCAGTGAACCACAGCCAGAAGATTCTTATGGTGAATATATTTTCACACAGGAGAGTTGCAATGTTAGAAATGGGAAGGACACAGCAGGTATCAAAGTATTAGATGACTTTCTTAATGAGTTTGCTGACATACCAGTACTGCATGAAGAAGATTACATGGAAGAGGACAAGGAGGAAGAGGTGCAAGAGGAAGAGGAGGAAGGAAAGGAACAACAGGAAGATGAGCTAGAGGAAGAGGAAGATGAAGATGATGCAGACTTAAACCAAAAAATAAAAGACTTGAAGAGGAAGAGGATTTTTGAAGGTGATTGTGAGCCAGAAGACTTATTCTGTGAGAATGAGGAGGAGGAGGATGGAGAGGGGATTGTTCAAGCACCACCTGTGCAGAAATTGCCTGTTAGAAGAGGTCCAACAGATAGATCACATTGCAGTTCGCAAGCTGAACTTGAGGTAGACTACATTCTTGTATATGATGAAGATATGGATGAACTTTATGTTGATTCAGATGAAGAAGTAGTGGTGTATTGTCCCACATCTGGAAGAAAGTCCAGGGCAAAAAAGAGGAAGGCCAGGATATGGTATGATGAGAATAGACTTGTGCCAGAGCAACAAATATGTTGGCACATGTGTTTTGTTGATGTTTACCAATTCAGAAGAGCACTAGTTAACTTGCATGTGACACAAAGGAGGAACTTCCATTACCACAGGAACAACAAAGATAGGATCATAGTTGATTGTCTTGAGGAAGGCTGCCACTTTCACATGGTTGCATCTGTTGTTGCAAATGAGAAAACATTCTGCATTAGGAAGCTGCAACTAGAGCATACTTGTGCTCCAAGTGGTGAGAATTGCAAGGTTCCTGCTAGGTATGTGGCCAAAGCTGTTGAAGACAGCTTCAGGACTGACCCCAGAGCAGGTATTGAGACTGTCATAGACAAGACAAAGGAGAAGTATGGTGTGGAGGTTGGAAAGATGAAGGCTTATAGGGCAAGGCAGCAAGCTTTGAATGTTGTGCAGGGTGACCAGGAAGCACAATACACTAGAATTAGAGACTATCTGCAAGCTGTTTTGGACACAAATCCTGGGAGCAGATGCATTGTGACAACTAGGGTGGTGAAAGATCATCCAAGCAAGAATCCAAGATTTCATAGACTTTTCATTTGTCTAGCAGCTCAAAGGGAGGGTTTTCTTAATGGATGTAGACCTTTCATTGGTATGTTTCAGCTCTTATTTGTCTTTTACCTACACACTATTGCTATGTTTCTAAGTTTTATTTTTTTAGGTCTAGATGGTTGTTTTGTGAAGTTAAACATAGGTCAACAGATCTTGGCAGCTACTGGCAGAGATGGAAACAATAATATATTTCCTTTGGCCTTTGGAGTAGTTGAGAAGGAGGACACCCCTACTTGGTGCTGGTTTTTAACTCAGCTCAAGATTGTTCTTGGTGGTGAATCAGGACAATTTGGAAATTACACAATATTTATCTTGTATATCTCACTGAACAACTAAAGCACATATTTGGTATGTTTAATTTTGTATCAGGAGAGAAGATCTGCTCCTACAGATGCAAGAGCTCCAAGAGCAACATCTGGTGGAAGAGTTGCAGCTGAACAGCCTGCTCCAACAGCTGCTGCAAGTTCTAGGGCTGCATCATCTGCTCCAAGACCTACAACAACAACTTCTGCATCATCTGCTCCAAGGCCTACTGCAGCTGCTGCAAGAGCCTCTTCATCAGCAACAACAGCCACTGCATCAACTGCTCCCAGGCCTACTTCTACTGCTGCAAGAGCTTCTTCATCAAGAGCTAGGTCTTCATTTGCTCCTCCAAGGACTGCCACTGCTGCTCAATCTGCTTATGGAAGGGTGAGGAAGAGGCCTAACAGACTTAGGGATTACTTCTATGCTAGTGCAAATTAGAGCATATTCTAGTTGTTGTGCTTGTTGTGCTGCTGGCAACTTGTCTTTTGGAGAAAAACTATGTGCTTTTGTGCTGCTGGCAACTTGTCTTTTGGAGAAAAACCATGTGCTTCTTGTGCTGCTGCCAAGTTAGAACTTGGAGAATGCTGCTGCCAAACTTCTATTTTCTGAATTTGGTGTCATGTTGCCAAACTTGTTATGTTGTGCTGCTGGCAAGTTAGAACTTGGTGTAATGTATGCAACCTATGTGAACCATGTTGTTCAAATATATGGCCTAACATTATGTTGAAAATGGTTCTTCAATATATGATATGCTTCATGCCTTTGGTCGACGGTTGTCGAGAGGCTAGGGGTATGCTAAACCAAAGTGGTGGATGCCTTTCGTCGACGGTTTTCGAGAGGCTAGGGGTATGCTAACCATAGTGGTGGATGCCTTTGGTCGACGGTTGTCGAGAGGCTAGGGGTGTGCTAACCATAGTGGTGGATGCCTTTGGTCGACGGTTGTCGAGAGGCTAGGGGTATGCTAACCATAGTGCTGGATGCCTTTCGTCGATGGTTGTCGAGAGGCTAGGGTTATCTAAACCAAAGTGGTGGATGCCTTTGGTCAACGGTTGTCGAGAGGATAGGGTTATCCACTCCATTTTGGATAACCCTATCCTCTCGACAACCGTCGACCAAAGGCATCCACCACTTTAGTTTACATAACCCAACCGTCTCGACAACCGTCCACAAAAGGCATTCACCACTTTAGTCAGCATAACCCTACCATCTTGACAACCGTCGACGAAAGGCACGAAGCATAAATATTTGGACCAGAATATATTCAATTTGGACCAGAATGTATATCAATAACACAATTCCATATGAGCAAATTCAACTAACATCATAGCTCCAAACACCATACATAGTTCAACATCATAATACTAAGGTTCATATTGGACCCCAATAGTCTTCACACCACACCATACATAGTTCAACAAATAACAACCAGCAAGGCACAACACATAATACCAACAAACATCATACTTTACTCATTGCAAATTTCACTGATTTTCCTTATCTTCATCTTGTTCTCCTCCCCGGCCTTAAGCAAATCAGCTATGATATGCTCAAGTCTTTTCTTCTCTTTCTTCAACTGTTCCATACCTTGCTCTGCTATAGCCTCCTTCCAATTGCTAACCAACTCATCATTGCTCTGCTTGATCACTTGAAGTGCTGTCTTCAGTTCCATATTCTCTTTCTCTAGCCTAGCCCTTTCTTCCTGGGCTTCAACTACAGCACTTTCTACATCACCGTCCTACATAATCTTCTGGTAATTCTCCTTCATCACATTATTGTCTCCCTCCTGTGATAACAATAATTAATAACCATTAACTAAAACCAGACAAATTCCTTCTAATTAAAATGGTTGAATAAATAACAAATTTAAGAGCGGGACAGCAAAATCAGCTGACTAACACATGTACTCAGTAGACAGCACAACAAAACACCAAATTAATTCATCATTGATTTAACCTGCCAGATTAATTCATCAAAACACCAAATTAATTCATCATTGATTTAACCTGCCAGATTAATCTCATCAAACACCTATATTCAGTTAACCATTGATTTAACCTGCCAGATTAATTCATCAAAACACCAAATAATACACCATTTTCATATAACTAAGTAAACTGCTGTCATCTAACAAACAAACCTATATTCAGTTAACCTGCCACTACCCTCATTACCGCATTCGTAAAACCTACGGCTAGTGTTGATTCCTTGAAAAACAATAGCCCTGTGCACAGCAACGTTGTGGCAGCACACCGGTCCTCCGGAAACAACGCCACACCACTCGGGGTCAACAATGGTATGCGGGATCTACAATAGTGCAATATAACTCATATATCTAGAGCTCAAATCAATGAAAAGCAAAGCTCAAATCGATGGAAACCCTAACCCTAATACACGGGCAAATCATACTCACATAGGTTTCGTCGCCGTGCGCGTTGAAGAGGGGGGACACAGAGTTCTCGCTGCTGGTTTCGCCGTCCTTCCAGTCGACCATGGCTGCGGTGGGTGGCGGCCGGCGGCGAGAAATGAGCGGCCGAAGAGGTGGGAGGCAGAGACTGGATCGAGAGCGAGGGGAATGGACAACGGGGTTCGGCTGCACCAGGTCTTGTGCGACGCCGTCTAACGGCACGTGACGGCTTCCGTCGCCCCCTGTCCACGTGGCACCTGGCAGCGGGCCCAACCGGTCAGGTTTGCACTCAGACGCGGCAAAACGCACAATCAGCGTTATTTGAAAACAATCAGCACAAACATGGTGGTCTTTTGAAAAAAAACAAAAGGTGGCGGTTTTTTGAAATTGCGTCCCCAATTGTGATGGTTATTTGCAATTTACTCCTGTCACATGAGCCAGCAACAATGTATTTTTGGTCAAGCTCAGGTGACCGTGACTGTTGCTTGGTTCGTTGTTCCTACGGACATGGACGATTTGGTGTATAATAGTAATAATTTCAAAAGCTAGAAGGTTTCAAGCAGGGTGATGTGTCGGACTTTGGTAGTAATTCTGATAGTACTCCCTCCGTCTCAAAATTCTTATCTTATATTTGTCTAAATACGAATGTATCAAGTCACGTTTTAGTATTAGATATATCCGTATCTAGACAAATTTAAAACAAGAATTTTGGGACGGAGGGAGTAGTATTTTACTTTCTCCAGCCGTAACGACGACTATATAACTTATGCATGCCATCCATGTATTTTGCGTATCGACTGCAAGTTATATGCTGGCCTGGGTACGGTAAATACACGCTATTGTTACAAATTGGCACAGTTTGTGCCAGTAATTGCAGTAGATGTTCAGTGGAAAGCTGGAATTACAGAAGCTTTCGCCTTCAGCCTGTTCGTCATGTTTGTTCTGAATCTCTGTAGTCACTCCTTGCATGTACAGTCTTGTTCAGCTGTAGCTGAGGAAGTGAGGGTGTTAGTAGTAGACAGACTTTGTTCAGACCAAAATGGAACAGAAGAATCTGAATGTTTCTGTACAATTCAGTCATCAACTTTCCTACCTTTGTAATAGCTCAGGAGGTTAGCAACGATTCTTACCACTAGTCGTGCGGCGGTGTTTTGTCAGTGGCACGCCTAGCTCGGGCCTCGGGGCAATGAAGCGATCCCGGTTCTGGCTCCTCCCGCGTCCCCGCTCCGGTGACTCGACGGTGAGATGATCACTGGACACGCAACGCCTCTGCGGAATACACACGTGCAAGGCGGAGCGACGCCGGTGAGCTGATAGGCTACAGTGGCGGCGTCTCGGGACATGGAGCGGCAATGCCAAAGGTGGAGCTGTTCCCTGCTCACTTGCTCGCATACCGCTTCGGGGCGACGCACCTCCTTTCCGAGTCACGCATGGCCATGCTTTCTGGATTGTGTCATACGAGAGGGCCTAGAGAACATATGTCTGTTACGAGGGGCAAATTCCCCACAACCCAAGCACCGCCTTTATGACTGCCAGTTACGAAGAGTGTTTGACGCACTCTAAGGCCCTGTTCGGCAAGCCACCCACTCCCGGAATCTGCGGAGCGGGGAAACTGCAGCTTCGCCCGCTCCGGGAGTAGAGTTGTGGAGCGGCGCGATTCCGAACAGGGTCTAAGTCGGTTGATTCGTAACTCGGATAACGCTAACACTTGAGGTCTAAGGATTACATTGTACGAGTGGGATCATATGATGGCTTACTCACGCCGACTCGTTCCTTGGATCAGTTCAGCCGGCTGAACTGTTTAGCACAGCTAGTGTAAGCCGGATCAACATCTCCATGCTCTATGACAAGTAGTAGAACTTAGTCATCTAACCATTTACACATTAGTCTATATAGTGTGAGTCCATCCACAATCATTTTCGACTAAGGACAACCAAGCATGAACTTAAGTTCATTACATTGGACTAACGTATGAATATATGTCAGATATAGTGTTGCCTCTAGGGTGCTGCTCTACAGTCTCCCACTTGCACTAGAGTCAATGACTTCAAGCCATCTCCATATATCTAAGCATAATCTGCCTATCGCTCTTGTGTGCACCTATGTCTTAGGCTTTAGAAGTGGGCTAGACCTCCTCGCCACTGTCGTCCATAGAACACTTCTTGGCGATTGGCGTTAGGTTCGGCATGGGATAATGGGTTTGCATGGCAGCCCAGGCCTGCCAAGCTCCCTCGCGGCATGCCGATTGCTGCTGCCTCCTGATTTGGGCGCGTCCCTCTTGAAGGCAGTGCACTAGCTCAAAATAGCTGGTTGGCACAGGCTCCTTGCACCACAAGACTTGGCATATCCTCTATCGCCGGACGCGCCATCTTATGCAGATCTTCGAGCTGCCTCGGCTTGTCTTCAAGGACGACGTCGTGCGACGGATCCTGGAATTGAAGCCAAAACAACCAACTTTGGTCGTCGGTTCCTTCAAGGCTCACGCTGAAGAAGTGGCACGCGTCCTTGACACTATGGAGAAGATCAGCAGTTGGCGAGCACCATACTTGCATGAGCTCAGGGTACGCTCAATGGCCAAAGACACACTGCAAAAGATATGGCTTACCGGATCAATATGGTGAAGAGTAATGGAAGGGATCACTCAACCTTTGCTTCTTTCGTCCATGAGATCAAGTGCTTGATCTAGTAGGGAGATTTGTATTACTCATATTAGTCGTTACCAAGACATTGTTAGTGATTATATGGCAAAGTTTTCCCGTGTGGAGTGTTGCACAGGGCGTTGTTGAGAAGTTGTGTCATGTGGATTGTAGTTTGAATTCTAAGTAATACAATTACCTTAACGCAAGTAAAATAAAATTGTGTGGCATACCCTCAAAGAGGTCTAACTTGACAAGCGAAAAATCAGTTGTGATATTTGATAATATTGACAACTGTATCAGCCAAAGGGGGCATAAAAGAAAGTACTACGATCCAACCAAGTCTTCACCAAATTTGACGAAAAATGATTTAGAAGTAGGATTTTATATACTATTACTATGTTCGAAACAAATCCAAGGTGCCACCATAATTCTGTTTATAAAATTGTAAATGTTTCGGGGCCACCACCAACTTTTCAGCCAGCATAAGGGGTTGATTACACGTGGGCCAAGTGAAACACCAACAAGTCACTAGTGTTGCAATGTTGCATGTCTCGTGGTCTTGAGCGAGCCAGCCATCTATCTTCCGGTTTATAGTGCTGCCGTCATCACCCCTCCCTCACAGAATTCCGTATGCAAACATACAAATAGCCGCAGTGCATTTCTGATAAGAGGAGAAGCCAACCTTTTCAAGGGCATCCTCCTTGCACTGAAAGTAATCATCATATGCTACCACTCCCTTTCGAATACGGTTGAACACATGTCTCACCATCCGGAAGCGGTGCCTAAAAATATGTGGTTTGAAGAGTGGGGACGTGCACTAAAAGCAATCGGCGAAGAGTAGGCAATGGCCGCTCTCTCTGTTGCGATTCAGCGCAGGAGCATTGCCCAAGATTGATCCCTTGAACCTCGGCCGCTGGCTAGCAATGTGGTCATTGACGACCAAAGCCGCAACCACAAGCTCATCATCATCCGACGACGAATCCTCCTATGAACAAATGAAGTTGTTAAAAAAATCATCCCCACTATTCATTATACATTGTGGGCGAAGTGTCAAATACCTTGCGGTCGTGATGAAGATGCAGACGGTGAAGAGCACCTAGGTCCCACGTACAGGCAGCAGGCATGCGGAAGGGGAGACGAGGATGGCAGGCGGCCTTGAGCACGAGGCAAACGGTATTGGGGGCGAGCCATTGGCCGTGGTTTCTCTAGCACCGGCGACGACGAGAATAGGCCACAAAAACCGGCAAGAACTCCTCCAAAGCTGCGGGTGGGGGGGGGGGAGTATGTGGATGCGGGCAGCAGCCTGGGTAGCAAAGGAGCGGCCGAAAAATGGACGGCAACGACTATGGCGGGGATGGTGTCAAGCGTGACCGCATACGTGTATCACATACATGTCACCGACATACGGCCTGGGAGGAAGACAAACCCTATCCAAATTTGGATCGAAAATGGGTCGTGGACGGACAAAGAACTGACACCTGTCTATTTGGGTTGCTGCATTGGGTCACTATTTCTGTTCATTTCGATCTAAACGGCTGTGTACGGATCAAACGTTGGAGTTGGCCTAAGAATCCATGCGGGTCTACAACTGGAAAGGAGGGTCGTACGTTGAAGTTGGCCTAAGGATCTGTGCAAGTCTACAACCGGAAAAGAGGTAGGAAGTAGGAGTATTTCCTTTGGATCAATGTCACTTTATCAGGCAGCATCCGTTACGTGCCTCCAGCTTCAGTGGATTTTACATCGTTCAAAGGTGCATCCGAGACCATCAACAATGGTGTCCTAAAGATGAAGACAACGCTGGCGTAATAGCCCAAGCGTGACACCAGCTGTAGTGAAGGTCACGCCGTGCCACCGTGCCAGAAAAGCTGCACCATTTCTTTTTCAAAAACTTCCAATCTTTCATGATCTTTCATCTTCAATCATGACAATACAACAAACACCAGAAATAATAAAAAATTACATCCGAATTCATAAACTATCCAGCGACGACTACAAACACTAAAGCAAGCCAAAGTCACGCCGCCGTCATCACCCCTCCCTAACCAGGGCCAGACACAACTTGTAGTTAATCTCTACAATTTCATTTGGAATGTTTTGGCAACGGTACTGCAGTGGTATTGCTTGGTATTTAATGATGCAGGTAGTGGATTTGATATCGTGCATCTTACTCTGTGCTCTCAAAGTTATTCAATTGCTTCAGTTCCTTTGAAAAGGTAGCGTAGAAAAAAAAATGCTATGTTGGTAGAATGGCAACCACTCACCAAGGTGTTATAAACCCCTGAGGCCTGTGCACAACTACTTAAGGCCTTGTTTGGTACTAGTGTATTTTAAGGAATTGGTGGGGATTATCCCAATCAAACCCCTAAATCCCCACATCCCAAAACACCGTTTGGTTCTATTGTACTTGACATGTTTCATCCCCATATTTCCCCACAAATCCCCCAACTCTAGTGCATTTTTCTCAATACCCAATACACTACCCCTACACAGTGGATTGGGGATAAATGGGGATTTGAAGGGATTGGGTGAAACCTAGTTTCACCCAATCCCTGTGGGGATTATCCCCACCAATCCCCTCAAAAACCCTAGTACCAAACAAGGCCTAACTCTAATTAATCTGGAGGATCGGGTTTTGAAATGTAGCATCCACAGCTCTCGCCAAATGAAAGCTGCCGTATGCACATCTTTGGGTTGTGTTAGTGCACTTTGCAACTATTCAATTTTCCTACCATGCACACCCCTGAATAGCATGTATTACAGTTTCGTCACTAAAACCAGAAAACAAACAAAAAGTTGCACAGGATTACATGAAATGAACAGATCTCAAGATGTCGAAGTCGGTTTGAACAACGACGAAGCAAATCACCGGACATGCATTCTTGACCATGTCCTGCTAAATGTTCACAAAGACAGGAAGCAAACAATTATCCAACAAGCGGTAAACATGCATATAAACTGTCCAAGTTAAACAAGGAGAAAATGTATCTGGTGTTTACCTCAACAAGTCGTGCATACAAATGCACATAAAAATGGGGTCAGTCTCAGTCATCATCCTCATCTTCTTGGTTGTGCGAGTGGTTTATTTTTTGAGCACGATACATGTCAGCAACCTGGGAATTTGAATACAAATCCACATGAAGACTCTAAACAACATACATATCATTAAGAAAAAAGCAACAGAAAACTTACTTGCTCAGCTGTGGTTGCATGTTCTGGGTTTTTATCATCACGCACCCGCAACAAACGAGGAAATCTTAGAGAGATGCCCTGATTCAATTCAAACTTTAGTCTAGCCATACTCTGCATATTTTAGAAATGGGGGAATGAGGAGATCAAATAACATTACCGACCTTATTTGGATCAACTATCCCATTAGCAGCGCGATGAACTGGACTTATGCTCAAATCAGCAGCTTTGACCTCCCACACCTGATGACCGGTGAAAAATGATTAGTTTGCAAACACCAGCAAGTCTGAAATTAAAATCATCATAACCCCCTTAAGCTATCAAGTGTATATATAGCCAACAATTTTCAGAGTCAACACCAAATGCAGATAAAATGCAGGTAGATGCTAATTTTCAGCTTAAACGCGCTGTTTTCATTGCTATACATGAACTGACACAGCAAGAAAATTGATCCCGTGACTTCAAAATAAATGGGCGGCGAGATATAGCAGGAATAAGTTCTTTCCTTATTAATTACTCGAAAACTCCATCGCAAAAAAAAAAATTACTCGAAAACTAACCAGCACATGGCCTTAGGAACATAGACAAATATGTTCACTCTGAAGTTGCTAGATTATTAATGATAATGGGTTAATTATCACTCTTTCATTACAAATCAAAAATAGTAGAACAAGCTAAGATCAATCAAATAAAGACTAGCAATGACAAATGACAAAAGTGAAAAAAAATATAACGAACTAATAGTAACTACTCCCTCTGTAAAGAAATATAAGAGTGTTTAGATCAGTAAAGTAGTGATCTAAACGCTCTTATATTTCTTTACGGAGGGAGTACTTAAGTTTCAATGTGCATATCACCTCTGACGGCTCAAACCACACATCTGGGTCAGTCGTGTCAGCGAACCTATAATATGCCTGCAAAAAATAAAGCATTACTATATACCATAACAACAGGACAGGATATTAATAAAAGAACCATTATGCGACAAGCTGGTCAATTAATGTATCACCTTTGGGTTCTTTATTACTTTACTTTGAAGGCTCGTAGAACGCTCTTCAAGTTGTTGCTCAGAAAATCCAGTACCTACAATTATATAAATATGAATATAAAGAATTGATTCACCATTCAAGTAATTTAGGGTTACAAAAAATACCTATATTGCAGATTGTTTGGTATTCTTCATTATGCTCATCATAGCATGCCAAGAGGAACGATCCATATACACCTTATTAAGAAAAAAGGCAAAAGATGATCAGATAAATGCAAACAGAACTATAATAATCAATTTATTTTAATCTTCAGTATGCATGTTTAATTACCTGTTCGTTTTCCTCTTCCATGAAAAGCAGCAATTGGCACTAAGTCTAAAGAATCTCCAACACTGGCCAAAAGAGCAATACACCATTGGTAGAACAAAATGTTAGTATTTATTTTACTGACATCAAATAAGTCTCTGCTGTAAAAACTTGTTGACAACCCAAAACTTCATAGTAAGGTGTCATGTCACAGCATAAATGATGAGACAATAACATGAGGGATAAATATGCCATCTATATCCTGTGCTCCATAACTATTGTCTAGATTTCCATGTTGTGCAGGCAAAAATGAGGAGTGAAATCAGGATGGCATGAAATATGCTAACCTGTCCATGTAATCTTTCTTCAATTTCAACCAATTGTTTGACCGCTTCGCTGGCTCATATGTAGCATCCGTATCCAATGTCTTGATAATCAACCCTTCACAACTTCAAAATCACTTAAATCTTAGTGCCAGAAAAAAAAATGTCAAAAGAAAACGGTGGTGGTTAGCATTGATAATAAACCCTTCACAACACAGTTCCATGTAAACTCCCCTCACCCATTTTTTCCTTTACTGGAGTCCTGATATATATTCCCTCCGTTCCTAAATATGTCTTTCTAGGGATTTCAGTATGGACTACATATGGATGTATATAGACATAGTTTAGAGTGTGGATTCACTCATTTTGCTCCGTATGTAGTCCATATTGGAATATCTAGAAAGACTTATATTTAGGAACTGAGTGATAGATGCTACAGTTAACACTTGCTTATTTGGCCACTTATTTTCACAGATATGTATATATCCAAGGTGGCTAAGATTTTGTAGGATGTACTCTCACAGCAATCAAATAGATCTAACAATGGGAGGCCAACGTGAAGTGAAGCAAACAATAGAATGCGTTATAAGTACTAATTTTTATGGAAAACTCGACTGTTATTTGCTTTGTATAAAGTGAACAAGGAAACACAGCTCATCGGTAGCAGACATATAAGCTGGCTAATTGTAAAGTGAAAGCTCTACAAAATCCAATTACCTGGAGTTGACAGATAAGTCAAGAAATTTTTGTATCTCCTCGAGGTCATTTGATGTAATTGCAGTTGCCAGTTGAAAAACACCTGGCACTTCCTCGAAAGAGTTGTAAAGATGCTGCCAAGTATTCAAAGCCAATAAATAACTACATCTTTCGAGAGTCAAGACAGCCAAATGAATTAGTCTTTTTTTAGGGTGCAACCACATCACTTTCTTGTTTATCAATAATCAGATTGTACACTATACCAGTTTCTATGGATATACATGTACGACACACATGATTAGGGAATTAATGGCGAGCTTAAAATGGCTCAAGTAAAACACTATGACTAACAAATATGGTGTAACAAAAGAAATCTGCAATCACAACTTTCTGAGGACATACCTACAGAATAGGATAGATAACCCAACTAGACAGCAGAATGAAATTATATATTATTAGGAGTCTACATGACTTGTACAATACCTCTCGGCGAACTTTAAGTTGTTCCTGGAGAAGAGGTTTCCCATTGATGTAAAGAATATCAAAGCCAAAAGTACAGACTGATACTTTGATGTCATTTATAGTAACACCCTTGCGGGCCCTTGTGCTGAGTATCTGGAAGTAAGTAGAAAGATATCAGCATCCTTACAACTAGCAGTGACAGGTACATGAAAACTAGGAAAAATTAAGGTAAGTATGATAACCAGAGGCATTAGTTCATCTACTACATACAACAGTTTTCATTGTACATCAGCTATAGGTTATAAACTCAGTTATAAGTATGGTGGTCAATGGAAGTGAGCTTACTCATCTTAATAGAGAAAAAATACAAACCTGAAAGGGTAAAATTCTCTTCTTTTCGCGGTCATAAGCAACAATTTCGCAATCTAAGACAAATGACTTAACTGTAGGCTTTCGGATTCTGCATTGAGATAAGTAAAATTTGTTAATTCTCAGAATTAGTAGTGCAACAGGAAATGTGCAATGGACATGCAGATTAGCTATGAGTTTGTAAACAGATCTAGCTTATCAAGGCTAGCACATATAGGCATGGAGCTTCAATAAATTGGTAGGTGAAATGAAAAGGTAAGTATACCTAGAAATTGCATCAACAACATCAGGGTACTTCCCAGTATTCCTTTCAGCGTTCCGACTATAAATTTCTACTGTTCCATCCTCCATGCAATGAATCTTGCAAATTATAGTGTTATTTGAGATTAGCATGGGCAAAATATAAAATAGCTAATACCCATGAGGCTTGCTTGTACCTGGGCCCGTTCACCATCATACTTGTACTCACAAGTGTACTCACGACCTTGAAACTTGTCAATAATCTCTGAGACAGATTTCGTTGCTTTTGCCAACATAGGACCAACAGGGACGCCTATGGAGAAATTGCATGTTTCTGGAAGTTTCCAAACACCAGCATCAAGAAGAGTCGGGACAATTTTATCATAGATTGGAAGAACTGAATATGCTTCTTTAATTATTTTTGCAGCCTACACAGAAGAGAGGGTATAGAAATATTAGAATGATCATACCAGTCAGTATCCATGCACAGATTTCAGGCAATATGAGAAAGAAAACTGAAAACATGAGAACATGTTGCACATGCACACAACACAATGCTACGATCAATACTACAAACTGCAAAAACAGCGACTAAAGATATATAATTATTATATGTTCCAATTTCACAATAGTTCAACAAGATTAAGTAGTGATTAGAGGAGCCACTACAGAAGGATTATGGGTGTGTTTGTTTGAGCACAAGTTCACGCCACCAAAAACTTGGCTAGTGAATCTTTTGGTCAAGGTTTTGCCACCCCATGTTTTGGCCATGTTGGCAAGACAAACAGAGTGGGCAAAGAGGCATGACCAATTAATTGATAACATTGTCACAACCAAACATACTCCTTCCGTTCACAAATATAAGATGTTCCAACTTTTTCCTGAATTGGATGTATATAGACACATCCGCAAAAAAGGATGTATATAGGATGTATATAAGATGTTCCAACTTGTTCACTCATTTCAGTCTGTATGTAGTCCATATTGAAATATCCAAATCATCTTATATTTGTGAAAGGAGGGAGTACCGTACAAGCCTCAATGGCTTCAGGTGACAGAAATGATTTTTTTATAAATCCTTACCATTACCAAGGTAGCAAGATACTCTGAGAGAAAGAACAGGGATACAAAAAAGGAATTCAGCATGTTGCCAAAAAGTCATAGAAACAGCAGGATACAAGCCTTGAGGGGTAGACTAAATTAGTAAAAGCTGCAACAGCATGCGGACAATAAGAGTTCAACACCTATCTGCACAAATATAAAATTAATGTAAAATTGTAAATAAAAGAAATAAGTGCATCAACCTCTTCGAAAGGTGATTGGACTTTTTTTGGCGGGGACCCTTTTTCAGAATATACAGCAGCTTGCCCAAGAGCCATTTGGACAGTTTTCTCTGCCAACCCAATACGCATCTTCGACTGCAACAAGTGCCAGTTCAGGGGTTTCTTGCAAAGAACATATGAATACTTAAGTGCAGTTAACTAAACATTGCAATATTTACCTGAAGAAGTCGTATAATGTATTGAGGTTCACAGTCTGTTGCAGCGACAAGAAGTCCTTTGATATGACTTCTTTTCTTATCTTGACTGTCTTTGCCAGATTCCTGAAAACATCATGATTGCTAAGTGATTTCTGAAGTGACACTGCATTCTGCAACCAGCTAATCATCTCTCCAATATAACCGATTACTAAACAGAGTGGATTTATTTCCAATAATTAAGCATTTCAAAATCAACCCAATAGAAAAGAAAAAAACATTTCATTTTGAGAATATCAAGCCACAGTAAGGGTTAAAATGACACTTTATAGCTTGAGTAAAATGAGAAAGCATATTACCTTTGCGATTGTCCGAAAGGTATCAAGCACACGTGATATTGTCAGTGGTTTTGGCTTGTACATCATCTTCTGTGATGACCTGCTTGCTTTCGCCACGAGCCCCAAATCACCCAATTCCTACAGTGATGAAGACACAAAGCAATCAATTTATGCTCAAACCCCATTGCTGTTGCTCACTGCAGAACCTAAATTTCACAACTAACAACCTTGAGGTTCTTTTTGACATGCTCCTCTTTCCGGCCATATGCCTCGGAAAGTGCACGGATGATTGATGCATCCCCAATACCAAGCTCAATCCCTTCGTGAGGTGGCGCAATCCGGTTAGCCGAGAGGTATACTGTCGCAAGGAGATCCTCTGGTGTTGTGGCAATAATTGTACGGAACACGTTTGACAGGATCTCTGTAATGACAATCCGTCCAGACTCGTTGGAAATGAGGTCGAGTGCCCGAGCCAGGAACAGGAATGGCACAGGTTCGCCGGGCTTCCAGTAGGCAGCAGCCATGGGATCAAACTCACTGCCTTTCTTCTTGAGCTCGAGAGTGGTATTCACCTCCTCTGACTTGGTGGCATTTGAGATTTTGGTCTTCTTATCATCGGATTGAGACGCTTGGTCTTTAGATTGAGAGACAGGGGCTTGGTCAGAGGGCTTGGCGTCAGATTTGGCCGCTAGGGCTTTGGCCCTCTTCGGCGACAGGGGCTTCTCCGCGGCCTCCAATTTCGCGGCCGCGGCTAGCGTTTTGGACCTCGTGGGCGACGGGGACCTCTTCTTCGCCTCAGGAGCGTCGTCGGCCTTCGACTTGGACTTGGGTGGCGACGACGGGCGCTTCGACTTGACGGGCGACTTGGCCGGCGAAGGCGGCTTCTCGTCCACCGCCGGCTCGGCCGTCGCGCCGTCGGCCTCGGCGGTCGTCTTCGTCCTGGGCTTCTTCGGAGACGGGACCCCGGAGGCGGCCGGGGCCCCCTTCTTGGCCTTCCTGGCGGCGTCCCGCGCGTTCCCCATGAGCACATCCGCCACGGAGCGCTTCCCCCCGGCGCCTCCCGAGGACGACATGGCCGCTCCCCCCGCGGCTAGCGGCTTCACCGCCTCCGCCCTCTTCAGCCTCGCGGGCGGCCTCTTCTCGCCGGATTTGGCGGCGGCAGGGGGGGCGCGGCGGGAGGAGGAGGAGGAGGAGCAGAGACGGCGGGGGCGGAGGAGCAGGGGCGGCGGGGCGAGGGTAATGGCTAGGGTTTTAGGCGAGGGGAGCGGGCGGAACTGGCATCGCAGCAGGGAGTGGAGCGAGGTGGTGGCTCGAGGGAGGAACATGAAGAGGGGTGGGGGGGGGGAGGGTTTTAGAGGTGAGCCGGCCGGGCCTGGGCGTTGGTGGGTTGGGGCGGGCGGGGGGACGATGGATGGCGCGAGAACTTTGGTTGGGGAATTGCAGGCAGTGTCACTTCACAATTTATTCTCATTTTCCCGATTCGTTTCCGTTTATATGGGCAGGCATCCATCCTCGGTCTGCTGGGAAACTCCTCGAATGATTCGCTGCTCGTTTAAACGGAGATACAGGTGTTATCAGACAGCATTTCTCATGAATTGTGCACACTGCACAGGACTCTGGTTTACTTTTTTTTTCTTTTTTGATTGTTTTGAGAACACTCTCAATTCAAGTTTTCTTTAGACAAACTCGCAAAACTCTATTAATCAGTCACAATGTTTAAAGGGACGAAGAGAAGATCTCCGGGTTGGCCTAACCATACATGGCGCCCAACCCCTAACGAAAGACCATATTTTTCAAGATTGTGAACCTCCCATTCGAGATTCTAAACTCATGTCTAGAAAAGCTAGAAGTAAAATTTAAAGAACTACCTTTAATTTCTATGATGATAGCACCATAACTAGCTGAACTTCATGACTTGATTTTCTCTACGACCGTCGTACAGTCCGAGGCGACGATGATATGGTGAGCATAAAGATTTTGGGCCAAAACTAGACCCTCTCTGATGGCTAGAGCCTCTAGTGTTGGAGGGCCAACCACATGTGGGAAAAACAGAGTAGATGCGTCCATGAAATTTCCTCCTGATCTCTACAGATTGCACCAACTGAACTGTAAGCTCCATGCCTTGATACTGTTGCATCCACATTGACTTTCACATAGTTTTCCTTCGAAGGGATCAACTGGTTCGCCCTTGGTGCCTGAACTATCGCAGGAGACGCCGTATGTTTCTGAAGAAACTGAATAATGTCTGATAAAAAGACAGAATAAAACCATGGAACGTCGTCACAATGAAAATTAAAAACTGTCAAAATAGTAATAGGACTACAGTTGTGTTTTTTCAATGAAATGTGCCGAAGTTTTAGACATTTCATTGATTTTGGTTGGTTCTGAAATACATTAATCCGACTCAAATTCAAACACACGTCGAATATCTTGCCAGATATTGGTGCTAGTTATTTGGGTTTTTTTTGTGAGAAATTGGTGCTAGTTATTTGTCCATGATAAGAACCAAAAATATTGATTTGATAATTCAAATATTTCAATAGCAATTGAATTCAATATTAAGAACCCTAAGTAGTTGCATCCTTAAGAATATTACAGGCACTAAGTTCAACAATGAAGAAGAAGAGTGGCCTAATTTGTCGTGTTAGTCAGTTGGGGTCATAAACTAATCACACCCTCATTCTTCCGACCATCAGATCGTCATATCCATTGTTACCTTAATTATGACTTGGTTAGTGCAAACATTGTCCTTAAGCTTCGCTCGCCCAATGTAATATGAAAGGCAATCATTTTGTTAAAAAATACATGGCTTCCCAGAAATCATGAAGTTAAAATTCTCTATTGTCTTCTCCACGGAAATAAATCATTCTACATTTTTAAACTAATTATAAAAAATGATTATTTGGAGTGTCACAATTCTTCTAATTTATTATGTAGGTTTGAGATTTTTGATCTATCTAATTTGGCATCATTTGGATTAATATGCACATGGTGTCATATTTGCTATCCAAAGCTTTGAGGATCTTCTTAGTGATGAATTTTCCCATCATTGCTTTGCTTCCTAAGCTGACAATCTAATTTGTAATGATTTCTAGCCTAGAGTACATCTCGGCAATGCCTTCACCATCCTTCACCTTGAACTTGTATAGCTGACCTTGTAGGACATCAAGTTTGGACTCCTTCATAGACTCGACACCTTTGTGCATTTCCAAATTTATTTGCACTTTCAAGACAACTAATCTTGTTGAATTCTTCGGGGCACGAAGCATTGAAGAGGATGTCACATGTTTGAGAATTTTGTTGGATCATGCGGTTGCTTCAGGATCTGAAACTTGTCCACCTTGGAAGAACTCACCTTGCAAGCCAATGTGAACAATAGCCCAAACGATGGGTTTATGAGTAAGAATATGCATTCTCATCTGATGTTTCCAACTAGAAAAAAATTGAACCATCAAAGTAAGGACCTCTACGATGATAACTTCCCTCGCTAGAAACCATATTCTCTGAGGTGGTTAAGACAAAGCAAAGAGTCAACTTACCAAGGATTCACCAATGGAGACCCTTGCTAAGGAGACCAAATCTCTGATTCCACTTGTATGATCGACAAGTATGTTCAGAGGGGAGGGGGTGAATAGACTACTAAGCCAAAAGATGCACTCCTTTTCTAAAATTTAATTTCCATGCCTCTTTTAGCCTTTTATAGCAATCTATCAAGCACCCTACACATGTAAGTCTACTACAATAAATGACAGCAAAAAGTAAGGCATGCAAGTGAAGGTAAAACAAGTAGAGTTGGAGATACACAAACATGAGTTGGCTTAGTGAAGATTTTTCCCATGGTTCAGATAGTGAGCTATCTTACATCCACCTTGATGGGGTATTTGACTCATGAAGCGTCTAAGTGTTGGAAATATGCCCTAGAGGCAATAATATTTGTATAATTATATTTCCATATTCATAATTAAAGAGTTTATATTCTATGTTATAACCGCTATGATCCTGGAACATGCGATTCAGTGGAAAACTCATATGCACATGTGGAATGATAAAAATTTATATAAAAGATTCCTAGTCTTGCCTCTAGGACTAGCTCAAGTGTTGTTGTGCTCATGATAGTCCTAAAACAACATTGAGATGATGACGTTGGAAGAACGGTCATATTGAATTGACCCAAATTTGTCTGTTATGAATTAAGTAATATCGTCTAAAATCAATTGTAATATCACGGAGTGTTAACGTGTGATTTTTCTCCTTAGCATGAGAGCATCTAGTCACTTCGTACCATACGGTGAGCTTTGGGGTTGCTCAAACGTCACCTGTAACATGATGATCATAACGACAACTTACGGGTTCATCGGAATGTTTGACAAAGGGACTAGATAGCTCGAGAGTGAGATTTGCTCCTCCGATGATGGAGAGGTATTCTTAGGGCCCTCTCGGTGTGACGTCATCCATCGTCGTCTGGCCAGACACAGGTGACTACGTCACGGGGATGCGGGAACACGATAACAAGAAAAAAGGAACAAAACCGGTAACAAGGATTTCGGTATAGTGAGCATGTGTTTATTCAGGAGGATACCGATGAATCTCGGGTTTTGTAAAGTATTGCAAAGCAAATGGAACATCAAATGATAACCAAAGGTTCACTCAAATATAATTTGTGTGCTCATAGGGATCGATATGGACGTCCACGATTCCGCTATCGGTCATTGAACGAAGGGGTTTCGTTCATGTCTATGAGTTACCGAACCTACGGGGTCACAAACTTAAGGAAATCATGATCTGTTGAGCATTAATAGGATAGGAGTGATGATAATATATTTGTAAAATTGTTTCATTAATATTCGAAATAGTTCCAAGAGGATCTGAAGCATTTCGGGGTCACTGGAAGGGTTTCGATGAATATCGGGTAATACCAGGTATTACCGATAATAATAGATGTTAAATTATATATATAATGGTCTAAAAATATTTATAGCAATTTATATTTAATTTAATATCAACGGGCCTTAAAAGGCCAAGAGGTGAAAGGCAACTTGGGCCATAAGGGCCCAAGTGGGGTAGGCGCCCCCTTTGCCATGGAAGGAGGCTGAATTGGAGAGTGGGCAGAACTCTTCCTCCCCTCCCTTGGACGGCGCCCCAAGGAGGGACTTTCAACCTTCTCCCTCCCCTCCAACCTATATATACTAGAGGTTTTGCACCGTTTCAACACACAAGTTTTGGAGCCTCCTCTAGTTCTTCTAGTTCTAGTTAGTCCTAATTGACTAATTAGAGCTAGACTAATCCTCTAATCCTCATAATTAGAAGCCATGTGTGATTCTAATCTCCAGCCTCTAATTCTTTGGCGATGATTAGCTCTGGACTGCGAAGTGATACGTCTCCAATGTATCTATAATTTTTTATCGTTCCATGTAATTATATTATCTGTTTTAGATGTTTTATATGCATTAATATGCTATTTTATATTATTTTTCGGACTCACCTATTAACCTAGAGCCTAGTGCCAGTGCCAGTTTCTGTTTTTCCTTGTTTTTAGCTTCACAGAAAATGAATACCAAACGGAATAAAATCTTCGCGATGATTTTTCTTGAACCTGAAGACACCCCAGAGACTTGAAGATCAAGTCAGAAGATCCACGAGGCGGCGATGATACGTCTCCAACGTATCTATAATTTTTTATTGTTCCATGCTATTATATTATCCATCTATGTTTTATATGCATTTATATGCTATTTTATATGATTTTTGGGACTAACCTATTAACCTAGAGCCTAGTGCCAGTTTATGTTTCTGTTTTTCCTTGTTTTTGAGTTTTACAGAAAAGGAATACCAAACGGAGTCCAATTGACGTGCCAATTTTTGATGATTTTTATGGACCAAAAGAAGCCCCCGAAGTAAAAGAGTTGGGCCAGAAGAGTCCCGAGCCGTCCACGAGGGTGGGGGGCGCGCCCTACCCCCTGGGCGCGTCCCCCTATCTCATGGACGACTCGGAGACCCCCCTGAGGTGAGACCTACGCCAAAAATTCCTATAAATACAAAAACCTCCAGAAAATAACCTAAATTGGGAGTTCCACCGCCGCAAGCCTCTGTAGCCACCAAAAACCAATCGGGGCCCTGTTCCGGCACCCTGCCGGAGAGGGGATCCATCACCGGTGGCCATCTTCATCATCCCGGTGCTCTCCATGATGAGGAGGGAGTAGTTCACCCTCGGGGCTGAGGGTATGTACCAGTAGCTATGTGTTTTATTTCTCTCTCGTGTTCTTGATTCGGCACGATCTTGATGTATCACGAGCTTTGCTATTATAGTTGGATCTTATGATGTTTTCCCCCCTCTACTCTCTTGTAATGGATTGAGTTTTCCCTTTGAATTTATCTTATCGGATTGAGTCTTTACGAATTTGAGAACACTTGATGTATGTCTTGCATCTGCTTATCTGTGGTGACAATAGGATATTCACGTAATCCACTTGATGTATGCTTTGGTGATCAACTTGCGAGTTCCGTGACCTTGCAAACTTATGCATAGGGGTTGGCACACGTTTTCGTCTTGACTCTCTGGTAGAAACTTTGGGGCACTCTTTGAAGTTCTTTGTGTTGGTTGAATAGATGAATCTAAGATTGTGTGATGCATATCGTATAATCATACCCACGGATACTTGAGGTGGCATTGGAGTATCTAGGTGACATTAGGGTTTTGATTGATTTGCGTCTTAAGGTGTTATTCTAGTACGAACTCTAGAATAGATCGAATGGAAAGAATAGCTTCGTGTTATTTTACTACGGACTCTTGAATAGATCGACCAGAAAGGATAACTTTGAGGTGGTTTCGTACCCTACAATAATCTCTTCGTTTATTCTCCGCTATTAGTGACTTTGGAGTGACTCTTTGTTGCATGTTGAGGGATTGTTATATGATCTAATTATGTTATCCTTATTGAGAGAACTTGCACTAGTAAAAGTATGAACCCTAGGCCTTGTTTCCTGGCATTGCAATACCTTTTATGCTCACTTTTACCACTTACTACCTTGTTGTTTTTATATTGGGACAATTGCATTTTTACCCCTAGTTGGTTCTGTAACGCCCTCGATGCGGCTATATCTTCCACGTGTTGAGGCACGACTTAGAGGCATAACCGCATTGAAAGCAAGGTCGCAAGTCAGGAAATCATCACACATCCCATGTATATAAATAATATGAAGGGGAGGTACATAGTTGGCTTACACTCGCCACGTCACATCAAAGTACATAAATAACATCCATCAAGCAAACACTCATGGCCCGACTACGGCGCCAAAATGGAAAAGAACCCAACATGCGACAAGGCCCTGAATCGAACCCCAACTAGGCACCACTACTTATCATCGGGAAAGGAAACATAATAACGCTGAGAGTCCTCGTCGAACTCCCACTTGAGCTCGTACTCGTCACCTGGAGCGGAATCACCTGGACCTGCATCTGGAATTATAGTATCTGTGAGCCACAGAGACTCAGCAATCTCGCACCCTCGCGATCAAAACTATTTAAGCTTATAGGAAGGATAAGGCAAGTATGTGGAGCTGCATCGAGCGACTAGCATATGTGGTGGCTAACTTATCCGCAAAAGAGAGCGAGAAGAGGAGGCAAGGCGCGAGCGAGGAACTAGAGAAACAACCTGCGCAAGCATAACTCCAACACCATGTCCACTTCCCGGACTCCGCCGAGAAGAGGCCATCACGGCAACACACGCAGTTGATTCGTTATAATTAATTAAGGTTTAAATTATCTACAACCGGACATTAACAAATTCCCATCTGCCCATAACCGCGGGCACGACTTTCGAAAGTTCAATCCCTGCAGGGGAGTCCCAACTTAGCCCATGACAAGCTCTCACGATCAACGAAGGAAAAGACCTCCTCCCAAGACGTTCCGATCAGACTCGGTATCTCGGTAACTCAAGACACTTCGACAGGTTAAAACAAGACCAGCAACACCGCCCGAATGTGCCGACAAATCCCGATAGGAGCTGCACATATCTCTTTCTCAGGGCACACTCAGATTGTCCTAGGTACGGGTAGGCCAGCCCAGAGTTGCCCCTGGTGGCCACCGGTAGCTGACAGGTGGACCAACACTCAGAGGAGCACTGGCCCGGGGGGGTTAAAATAAGATGACCCTTGAGTCTGCAGAACCCAAGGGAAAGAAAAGGCTAGGTGGCAAATGGTAAAACCAAGGTTGGGCATTGCTGGAAAAGCTTTAATCAAGGCGAAATATCAAGGGGTTCCCATTATAACCCAACCGCGTAAGGAACGCAAAATCCGGGAACATAACACCGATATGACGGAAACTAGGGCGGCAAGAGTGGAACAAAACACTAGGCGAGAGGCCGAGCCTTCCACCCTTTACCAAGTATATAGATGCATTAAGATAACATAGCAATATAGTGATATCCCAACAAGCAAATAAAAGATGTTCCAATAGGAACGGCTCCAATCTTCACCTGCAACTAGCAACGCTATAAGAGGGGCTGAGCAAAGCGGTAACATAGCCAATCAACGGTTTGCTAGGACAATGGTAGGTTAGAGGTTCAATCATGCAATTGGGAGGCTGACAAGCAAGTGGTAGGCATCGTAGCAGTGGCAAAGCAAAAGAGCGGGCAAACTAGCATAGCAAAGATAGTAG
This sequence comes from Triticum urartu, assembly GCF_003073215.2. Lineage (NCBI taxonomy): Eukaryota > Viridiplantae > Streptophyta > Magnoliopsida > Poales > Poaceae > Triticum > Triticum urartu. The sequence goes on from NC_053022.1 coordinate 288,671,033, forward strand.
TGATTTCGAGGGTATGATCATCTTGCCTGCACAGTTGTCAGAGTTGACTGGATCCTCACAAGCAAACTCAACGGGCTCCTCGATAGCGAACTCGTCTCCCGGCTCTACCCAAACAAGACAAACAAGCAACAAGGATACAATCAACCACGTGCAAGACCAAGCAATATGATGAAATGATGACATGCTATGCGGGATGCGATGCGGGATGCAAAATGCAAGATATGACAGGAAATGCATGAACCTGGCCTCAACTTGGAATTCCAAGGGTGCCACTGGATAGAGGGGATGAAATCGCTTGAAAACGATATAAAGATCACTGGAATCGGAGTTACGGTTTGGAAATGGCAAGTGTTTTAAGATATGACACCGGTCTGCGATTTACAGCAAGTAGGCATCTAAATGCAACGAAATGAACATGCTACAGCCACCAAACATGAAAACAAAATACATGGCAGTGATGAACACAAGATGGTTAACAAAACACTAGCACTGAGCCATAGGCAAATTCATCCATTAAGAGGTTCAAACAAGCATGGCAAAAATGAATATGCAAAACAGATTCCAGACTTAGTGAAATTAACACTAGCCTGAAATTTCAGATCACGAAGCCCTCTTCGGAGCAGCAAAACAACATGATAGATAACCTGAACATGACAAGTAAGAACATTGCATGGAGGTACTCAACAAGATTAACAAAAGACCCAAAGTGACCTGGGGTCAAAAGGGTTCACAAAATACTCTACCGAGCTCACGAACATAGCTCGAACACAATCAATTTTCAGACTTAGTGAAAACTGAGACATGCTGAAATTATAGCTCACGAAGGCATGTATATGAGCTCGATGCACTCACTACGGTGCAAGTCATGGCAAGGCAAGCATATATCCAGAAAGAAGACACAATATTCTAGCTACACATGGCAAGAACAAAGGCATAGCATGCATGGAACACTAACGGTAGCATCGGCAAAATCGCAAACAAGTTGACGATCTGCCCAGATTAACAACGAAGCAAACGTTGAGCTCGATTGAGTCAACCTAGAGCACTCCACATATGCAAAAAAGGACATGGATGGATATAGCATAACATAAATATCAAAACTCCCTTACTGATCATCCTCAAAAGGGGCACGGATCACTAGGAAACAAGCTGGACATATAGCATCGCGGTCTAAAATATCCCAGACTTAGTGAAAATCACTAAGTCCCTGAAATCAACAATCTCAGGTACCTCTCTTCGCAAGCTTGCACAAGACAACACACACGTCCTAAAAATGCATGGGCGGCACCTCTAGAAAGAAGACAAAATGCTTAATAATTCATCCCAAAGGGGCACAGGCATATCATGCACGAATTAAACATGGCAAAAATGACAAAAGTGCATGATGAACTAACGGATCTGCAATTTAACTCACGAAGCCTCCTTATAACAGCATTTTGGGCAACAAGATGACCTCAAATGCAAATTATTCAATGTAATGAAATGATGTACATGTCGAGACGAAGATTTTGATATATCATATGCGCAAAACGGAGCTACGGTTGCGGAGTTACGGGCAGTCAAACATAGCATAAAAAATTAGGGTTACGGAGATGAAAAGTCAACCGGGAGGATTTAGATCTCAGATCCACTGTTCAAGCACTGTAGCAGCCGGGTCGGGGCGCGCCTCCCGAGGCGACGCCGGCGAAGGCGGGGACGGCGGCCGGCGGGGGCGGCGTCCGGTGGCCGGGACGGCGGCGCCGGGCGGTGGCGGAGCCGCGACCACCAGAGATGGCAGCGGGGCGGAGCGGGGTCGGCGCGGCGGCCCGCGGCGACGCGGCGATGAACTCCGGTCGGGGGCGCGGCGTCCCGTGGCGGCGGCGGCCATCGGCGCCGGAGGTGGCGGCGGCGGACGTAGGAGGAGGCGGCGGGGAGACTGCGGGCCGGGGAGGGCCCGATCCGGGCTGGCGGCGGCGATGTGGGCCTCGCCCACGTGGCGATCGGCGGTTGGTCGAGGGACGCGGCGGCGGACGTGTCCGGCTAGGGTCCGGACATGTCCGTCGGCGCGGTGGAGGAAGATGATTTTTTTTTCAGACTAGGGTTTGGATGGGGAAGAAGATCCGAATTTGGAGGGGGCTATAAATAGGCATAAGTGGAGCTAGGAGAGTCCAAATGAGGTGCGGTTTTCGGCCACGCGATCGTGATCGAACGCTCTAGGACATGGAGCAGAGTTTGGTGGGTTTTTGGGCCAAATTTGGGGGTGTTGGGCTGCAACACACACGAGGCCTTTTCGGTCCCTCGGTTAACCGTTGGAGTATCAAACGAAGTCCAAATGATACGAAACTTGATAGGCGGTCTACCGGTAGTAAACCAAGGCCGCATGGCAAGTCTCGATCCAATCCGGAAATGTTTAATCCCCACACACGAAAGAAGGCTCGAAATGGCCACCGGAGGAGAACGAAGCGCCGGAATGCAAAACGGACAACGGGGAAAATGCTCGAATGCATGAGATGAACATGTATGCAAATGCAATGCACGAGATGACATGATAAGAGATGCACGGAAAAGAAAAACACACACGGAGACAAAGACCCGAACCCGAGAAATAAATATAACTTAACACCGGAAAAGGCAAGAGTTGGATACAAATGTGGAAAGTCGCATCCGGGGTGTTACAGGTTCCTACCCACTGGTTTTGCCCTTACTTTTCGAGCTTGCTCAGTTTTGCCCTTACTTTTTCCATCGAGGTCCCTCGAATGCCCTTTGACCATTTGACCAAAACTTTTAAAATTCATAACTAATTCATATGAACTCAGAAAAATGCAAATAAGATATCAAAATGTTCAGATAGACATTACCTTTATGTGCATATCATTTGCCTTCAGGACAAAAGCGCCCTTTAAACTACCTGAGGTAATTAATGTTATTAACATTATTAAAAATAAAAGGGTATAAGCAATATTTTTTTCATGAATAAAAATTATATGCAAATGTAGGTGATGTTTTCTAAACATCCAGATATCTTATTTACATTCTTCTGAGTTCGTATCATCTTGTTAAGAATGTTCTAATGACTTTGACCATTATTTGGAAACTTCATAACAAGTTGATACAAACTCAGAAAAATGCAAATAATATATCAAGATGTTCAGAAAACAACACCTACATTTGCATGTAATTTTTATTCATGAAAAAAATATTGTTTATACCTTTTTTATTTTTAATAATGTTAATAACATTAATTATCTCAGGTAGTTTAAATGGTGCTTTTGTCCAGAATGCAAATGATATGCACATAAAGGTAATGTTTATCTGAACATTTGGATATCTTATTTGCATTTTTCTGAGTTCATGTGAATTAGTTATGAATTTTCAAAGTTTTGGTCAAACGGTCAAAGGGCATTCGAGGGACCTCAATGCAAAAAGTAAGGGAAAAATTGAGCAAGCTCAAAAAGTAAGGGCAAAACCTGTGGGTAGGAACCAACTAGGGGTAAAAATGCAATTGTCCCTTTTATAATTTTCAGATTACAAAAACCTATATCTACCATCCATATTGCACTTGTATCACCATCTCTCCACCGAACTAGTGCACCTATACAATTTACCATTGTATTGGGTGTGTTGGGGACACAAGAGACTCTTTGTTATTTGGTTGCAGGGTTGTTTGAGAGAGACCATCTTCATCCTACGCCTCCTACGGATTGATAAACCTTAGGTCATCCACTTGAGGGAAATTTGCTACTGTCCTACAAACCTGTGAACTTGGAGGCCCAACAACGTCTACAAGAAGAAGGTTGTGTAGTAGACATCAAGCTTTTTTCTGGCGCCGTTGCCGGGGAGGTGAGTGCTTGAAGGTATATCTTTAGATCTTGCAATCGAATCTTTTGTTTCTTGTTTTATCACTAGTTTAGTCTATAAAACAAAAGTACAAAAAAATGGAATTGAGGTTGCCTCATATGCTTCATCTTTTTAATATCTTTCGTGAAAATGATGGAAAGGAAAATTGTGCCCAAGTGCTAGAAGAAGAATGCATTAAAATGTTTGGCACTAAATCTTTGAATGATGAGCATGATTGCAATGTTGTTAGTACGAACTGTTTGAATGTCCATAGTACTAATGATGATTGCACTAGTCATGATGAAAATGTCTCTTATAAGCATGTCAATTTTTGTGGAGTGCATAGAGTTTGCAAGTACACACCAAATAGGGAAGATAGATTTTGCAAGAGGCATAAGTATTTAGAAACTAAATGGTTGCAAGAAAGGCTAGATGTTTGTGCTGAAAATTTAAATTTTCTTAGCCATCCTTGTGAACTTTGCAATGAACGTGGTCATTTAAATATCCAATGCAAATTGTTTCATGATCGAATCGTGTCCAAAAATTGTGATGACTTGATTTCCATTGCGCATCATAATGAACTTAGTTTGCTTGTGGGTTATGAAGAAATGAAACGTATAACTAAGGATATTTCAGAATTTGCCCTTGATAAAGTTCTTGATTTTGATCTAGAGGAAATTTATATGTATTGTGCGGTAAATTGCATTGAAAATCCTTGTGTTGCCAAATACATAAAGACAAGAAAACAAATAGAAGATGAAGAGAATACTAATGAAAGGGAAGAGATTTCCCAATATCCTCCTAGTATTTCTTATGATGAATCATGTAACGAGGAGGAGTCTTCTTAACCAATCTCATTAATAAGGAGCTCCAAAAAGAGGATTAAACCCACACATAATGTGAAGAAGAAAAAGGAAAGGCGAAGAAGCAAAGGTAAAAAGGTATCCCTCCCAAATGATGTTGCTCCTATTACTCATTGTGATGTTGATAATTGCTATACTATTGGTGCTATCCATACTATTAATGATGAGAGTGATTATGCTTATGATATGCAAAGGCCCAAGCTTGGGGATGCTATGTTTGATGAGAATGACAAGTTTGAGAATTTATTTGCTGCAAGTAATGTTTGTCCCAAGCTTGGGGATGCTATGTTTAATGAAGATGATATTTTTAGTCTCCCAAGTTTTGATGAGCAAATTTATTATGATGATAGCATGCCTCCTATTTATGATGATTATATTGATGAAAGTGGGTTTGGAAGAGTGTCAACTTTAGGAAGTAATGATCCCACTATTTTGGAGGATGTTGAATCTTATTGTGATAATTATAAAAGTGTATTTGGAGAGGTCATGACTTTATTTAGTAATGATTCCACTATCTTGGAAGAGGTTTCAATGGATTATGATGAGAACAAAGTTGCTACTTATGATGATTATTGTGATGATACTTATGTTATAAAAAGTAGTGATGATTATATTTACAAAACTTGTCATGATTATGATTACCCTTTTCCTGAACATTATTCTTTTAATGTGGAAACAATTTATAGTATTCGAGTTTTTTATGATACTCCCACTGTTGCGAATGAGAAGAATTTTGCTTATGCGGAGAGTAATAAAAATTCTATGCTTGTAGATCGTGAAAAGAATGCTTTATGTGATGGTTATATTGTTGAATTCATTCATGATGCTACTGAAAATTATTACGAGAGAGGAACATATGCTTTTACATATTGCAATAATATCAAGTTTCCTCTCTATGTGTTGAAAATCTTGAAGTTATCCTTTTTTTACTTTCCTATGCAAGTTGATTTTTGTTCCCACAAGTTGTTTGCTCACAAAATCCCTATGCATAGGAAGTGGGTTAGGCTTAAATGTGCTAGTTATATTCTTCATGATGCCCTCTTTATGTTTCAATTCCTATCTTTTATGTGAGCATCATTGTCATCATCATGCCTAGCTATAAAGGCATTAAAGAAAAGCGCTTGTTGAGAGACAACCCAATATTTACCCCTACTATTTTTGTTGTTCACATGATTAAGCTACTGTAGTAATCATGTTTTATAGCTTTTGTTTCAATAAAGTGCTAAGTAAGACTTTTGGGGTGATCTATGGTGATAGTTGATTTGATCTTGCTGAAAAACAAAAAGTATGCGCTCACGAAAATAATTATCATTTTTTACCAGAGAGCGATAAAATACCAATTACAACTGCAGTAGATCAATATACTTTTTATCCTGGTCTTCCTAATTGTTCAGAATTTTTGGAGTTACAGAAGTATTTGAAATCTCCAGATTACTATAGACTGTTCTGTTTTTGACAGATTCTGTTTTCATTGTGTTGTTTGCTTATTTTGATGAATCTATGAGTAGTATCGGAGTGTATGAACCGTAGAGAAGTTGGAATACAGTAGATATTACACCAATATGAATTTAGAATGAGTTCGCAACAGTACCTAAGTGGTGATTTATTTTCTTATACTAACGGAGCTTACGAGTTTTCTGTTAAGTTTTGTGTTGTGAAGTTTTCAAGTTTTGGGTAAAGTTTTGATGGGCACCCCGTAACGGAGGGAGACAATATTAGGGCTAGACATAACCGGGAGAGCCGGTTTACAGTGACTCCATCGTGATGATAATAAGACCTAGCCTCAGACAACACGTAGGGTTATTACCAGATGATGTTTCCCGGGGCCCGAAGCTGTCTAAATCCTTGTCTTGCGTTGCGTCTCTCGATTCCGCTCAACCCCTCTCAAGCTACCACATAGGTGTGTTGGCCTCACGACTAAGTCCTCAAACTAGGACATCTACCGTGACAATTCCACGATAGTTGGCGCCCACCGTGGGGCTACGCACGGTGGTGTTGAGTTCTTGAAGGGATCACTTTTCAGGGATTGAGAAGCTCGTGATTGGTCAGATGAGGAAAGGATGGTTTGATGGTCAAAATCATGATTAACTTTGAAGTTTACAGCACGAGGGGTTTTGAAATCAAGAGGTTAGGGTTCTGTCCTCTGCGCCGCTAAACGTGACGAGGTGATTCGCCGAAACCGATTCTACGTTGAGTCCGAGGTTGACCAAGAGTTGATCTGCTACACGATCGGATTCGCCAAAGTTCCCCTGCCGCTGGTTCAAGTCTCAAGGAGGCCACCTGATTTTCAATAAACCGGAACAGCTACTACTCCCGGGATATTACAAGGTCCGTCCAATCTGCTGACCACAAGTTCTGCAAAAATCAAGAGAGATTAAAATAGCGTCGGACGCGCTGGCACAAACCGTCGACTCTATACTGCTGCCACGCCGGATGGTCCAAGTATTGTTTTTACCACAAGTTGCTATTATAAGCTACAGGTGTAGCTACAAGTCTACGACCTGGAAACGGATAAGACAGTAAACTGGATTCCTCCACCGTCCACCCCTTGCGGCCTTGAGTCACCGCCTGCACGCTCTCCTATGCCGAGTCACCGCTGCCTCGTTGACCTGCCAACGAGCCGCTGCGGAGAGCCGCCTCAACCTATACCTTAAGTGGCCACGGCCTGGCCGACGAATTGCCTTCGTTGGCCCTCCGCCACATCGACCCGCCATGACCCCCGACTGCCTCAAATCGCCACCATTAATGTGCCGGGCCAACCCGACGTCTGTTGCGAGATACAAACCGCCGGGCGCCTCGCTCCTTGTTACCCCAAGTCGCCGCAGTCGCCTCACGGGCCCCTTTCCGCCTTCTACGCCGAGCCGCCCCGGTGTGAGCCGCCTCGCTCCGCCATAGGCGCCCCTGCCCGTTCCGTCGCTTGAGCGCTGCCTCCGCCTACCCTGAGATGCTTCTGCTGCTTCATTGAGTCACCACAGCCGGCTCTCTCCCGCCGGCTGCGCAGTCGCTGATCAGAGTCACCGAACCCCTGTGCCGTCGTGGCCGTGGCATCAATGGTCTACTGCGGGCCGCTCTGACTTCCGACGAGCCGCTTTGCCACAAGTCGCCATCGCTGGGTGACTCTACCTCCCCAGCTCACCGATTGACTCTGCTTTCACTCTGCCACGGGTCGCTCCTGTTTGATTCTTCTTCAAGCCAACCCCGCGACCTTGCTGCATGTTGAATCGCTCTGAGTGCTTTGACCTCGGCGGCCACTGGGCCGGATCTTTGCTGCAGTTGTCGCCATGAGACGAGCCGACCATCCCCGAGTCACCACTGCCTTGAAGATGCACCCGCTGGCGTTCTGCTGTTACCAAACTGTGGGTTGAGCCAGCTTAGTTGCCACCGAGCCACAGTGCTTTCGATTGGCCGTCCTGGGCCCTGCTGACGCCGATGCTGCATTTTTTTGAACCGCCGCCGGGTCACCTTCTGTTTCCGTCGGCCCCGCGCCAAGCGACCTGCTGCCGTCGACCCGCCCGTGCCCACTTGCTGCTGCCCTCCGGCGCCGGCCTACCCCCGCTGACGGTCCGCCCCCTCTGTGGCTGATGCCTCCTCGTCGCACCGCGCTGAATCGCCGGCCTCATCTATGCCTTGCTCCGGTTCACTGAAGCCCTCAAATCACAGTCGCCTCGGTAAACCGGCTCGATTTCCACATTGTCGGGTCGCCTCCTCCTCGCCGGACCGCCTCAATGGTCTGCCCGACGTCTTCAAAGTCGGCCTCGTCAAGTCGCCACCTGCGCGTTGGACCTAGGTCGCCGCCGTCCATGTTCCTAAACCGCCGTGCGTTGACCCGCCGTTCGCCCTGCTTCCGTTAAACCACTGAGCGCTGACCCGTCACTTTACGCCACCACGCACTGAGCCAGCCTGGTTGAAACGACTTACCTCCGTCTTCACTTCCGCATCAAATCGCCGCTTTTGCCAAGTCACCGAGCTACCGGACTGTATATCAAGGCCACGTTGAGCTTCCCGTCGCCGCACATTTTCTTCCACGAGCAAATCGCCGTCACCGGTTCACCTCTGCTCGAGCCGCACCCCTCTATGAATCACCGTCGCCGGTTCACCTATGCTCGAGCCGCTGCCGGGCCATCATGCCTCGCCATGCTGTGCCCCGGCTTCCCGAGCCGTCGGACCGCCTTGCGCGTTGCCCGTCCTTTGGATCCGCTGTGCCGGGCTATGTTGCGCGCTGCCGCATCCTAAACCGCCGCGGTCCTCGCCTCCTGCTGAATCCGCTGCTCCCTTGAGTCGCCTTTGAGCCGCCAGGGCCTCAAGTCACCTCCTCTGCGCAACCCGCCGCCTCGCGTCTCGGGCCTCCTCACCCTTGAGCCGCCGACGCCGCCGGAGTTCTGGCCGCGCCGTGTTCAGCTGGCTCAGTCGCCGTTGTGACCCGCTACTCTGAACCGATCCTGCAACCACCTGAAAAAATCCTTTAGGGATACTGAGCCGGGTTGGCTGCAAGTGCTCTTAAGCACTGAGACCGAGGAAATGCGAGTGAGAGTCTTTTTACTACTATACAGAGAGATTGGCACATACGGAATAAAGTGTATCCATGCACCATGGTAATGGCAAGGATTTAATCTGACAGTGTGTATTGTTTCTGCTACGAGAAGGTGAATCATGGCAAAACAAATCAGATTGCTACCCCAAAGCAGATCAATAATGGATGAAGCATGAAGATCGAGATCCGATCAGGCCACAGCGCTACTTCTTCATACAAAGCATGCCCACCGAGTCAAATGGCCATGGCTACCTCATATGGGGATCAGTCGAAGCTCAGATCTGGAGCAGTTCGCCTAGCACTCCATAACACTGGCTAAAGACCCCGAGGACCACTAGTATTTGTACAGAGATCGAGGTCTGATTGATCTGTAGCACATGCACCTAAAAAAGGGGGAAAAGAAAAAATGGAGCTAGTGTCACACCAGAAGCATCAATGCAAATTTTCCAGTATGGACAAGCCGGCTCAGTTGAGAAAGTCAACATGCATGAAACGACTTAAGTACTATTAGTATTGTCTCCTCACGAGAGGAAAGAAAACACAAGGGATCAAGTCCCCAGACTAATAAAGGACTGAAGGGAACACATATCGGTCCTGTTTGGATACTCTAACACAGTTAGAGTTAGAGTTATTTTCTAACCCACTCTAACCCAAATAAGCACCTCTCCATCGGAATAGTTGGGTTAGATAGAACTAACCCACTCTAACCCTCCCTCTTTGGATACTTTTGGGTTATTTGAGCCTCCAACTAACCCAAACTAGCTCTAACCCCATGATCCAAACAGGGCCATCATCAGATCAACTGAACACCTGCTATCTTTTTGTCTGATAAAAATATCAGGTGATATCCATCTACGTCTATTTTTTGTATTGACACATATTGTCTTTGTCAAAAGAACAATTACTTTGGCTTGAGATATTTATATGCAGGACAAGGATTCATTATAAAAGGTGGTGCCATGTTGTATCTATGAAGTGTGCGTTGGCATCATCATGCACCGGTGTCCGTGCCCGCTTGTTGTTGAACGGGTGTGCGCAAGCTGCCGCCCGTGCAGCTCAATCTACATCAACTCGGCGGGACCGCACCCATGATTGACTCACCGTTCGCGTGGCTTACCACGCCTGCGATTGACTCGCCCGTCCGCGCTGGCTTAAAATGCCGCGGCCGGCTCATTTTTCCACTCATGCGGCTGCTCGGCCATGATTGATTTCAGCTTCACCGTGGTGATGATCAACTTGGCGGTGTGTAATTTATGGCCTAGCATATCAGGTGAAATCCATCCATTATATTTTTATATTATATATTACTTTCTTTAAAAGAGCAATTACTCCGGCTTGCAAAGTTATCTAATGCAGGACCTTGAACCGCCATATTGGTGCAAATTTAAAGGCCGTCAGAAAATTTTTGGCTTAAAGAGAAGGATTCTAGTTCAAAATCCGGTTCAAGGGAAAACTATCTCCCACAAAGCTTTGAAGCTCTCAATATCCGGTTTAAGAATTTCTGGTTCAAAAAGAATAATCTCTCACAAGTTCGAGTTCTCGGGAAAAATTAAAAGGGACCAAAGAGAGTCTGTTGCAAAAGCACAGCTCAAACATAGGTGCCCCTTGAGCACAACTCGCAGTATCATTTTGGGGCTTGGTCGTATTCGAACCATAGCTACACCTCTTGATCCGGCTATCAAGCCAATATTATCATAAGAGCACAGCTCTGGTTACTTCGGTAATCCGGCTATCAAGCCAATATTATCATAAGGGGCCAAAGAGAGTCTGCTGCACAACATAGCTCAAACATGGTATCCCTTGAGCACAGCTCACAATTATCACTTGGGGGCTATGTTCGAACCATATTCATACATCTTGATAGGCATAAGGGCACCAGGGGAATCATTTGGGGGCTTGGTCGTATCCGAACCATAGCTACACCTCTCGATAGGCATAAGGCCACCAGGGAAATCACTTGGGGGCTATGGGTTCGAACCATAGTTACACCTCTTGATAGGCATAAGGGCACCAGAGAAATCACTTGGGGGCTTGGTTGTATCCGAACCATAGCTACACCTCTTGATAGGCATAAGGTCACCAGGGAAATCACTTGGGGGCTCTGGTCATATCTGAACCATAGCTACACATCTTGATCAGCGCAATGCCACAATTATGACTACTTGGGGGCTCTGCTCGTATCCGAACCATAACTTAAACCCTCTTGATCATACACATACATCATCATATATTGCATCATCATTACATCATCATAGCATGTATCATATGGGCACGGATATACCGGTTTATATGGCAGGAATCGGTTTTCAAACCAAGTTATATTATTCAAATCTTTAATAGCCAACACGGCTGGATTTTTATTATGGTTATCAGTCTTCAAAATCGCTTTAGCGCAATGACTATTATTTTATCAATGGATATGATTTATTCTACAATGGAAGGAATAGTCCCGAGTTGCTGCAGGCTTACGACCTGGCACTTGGGGGCTACATTATTCAAGTTGGGATTACATCAAATACACAAGTCTCATGTCGCTGCAAGCATGCACCATGACACTTGGGGGCTAATGCAAAGTCGTTGTTTGCTCATCTTATTGAAGACCCGACTCATCACATCATAATGAGCCGACCCTTGGGGTCTACTGAAAGTGCAACTATCCCTGGGTGGTTTTAGTAATTCCTAACAACATATAGCTCATTGAGCTAACATTATTCCAAGATTAATATTTCAGGAAAAGCTCAATGAATGGCATGGCATGGATGAGGAAAGTGGACCCCTCAAAATACTAAGGACAAAAAGATTGGCTCAAGCTCAAAGCTCAAGACTCTACATTTTATATTTTAGTGATCCAAGATCACATTGAGTCTATAGGAAAAGCCAATAGTATCAAGGAGGGATGAGGTGTTGCTTGATGAGGTTCTTGCTTCATAGCGCTTAGTGGTATGCTCCAAAACCCTCAACTACCTTCCCACATCCACATATGACCTAAACCAAAAGTCAAACTCGGCCCCACCAATTCTTTCTATCCGGCGCCACCGAGTTCAGATGTCATAGCCACTGCCACAAACCCTAGGCTAATCGGTCTCACCGATAGGGATCTCGGTCACACCGAGATGGGGTTGTAATCTCTTTGTTTCCCTTCGTAACGTTTCGGTCCTACCGAGATGAGCGATTGGTCCCACCGAGATTGCAATGTAAACTCTCTGTTTCCCTTGTGTAACATTTCGGTCCCACTGAAATGAGCAAATCGGTCCCACCGAGTTTACCTGACCAACTCTCTGGTTAGCTTATTACCAAAATCGGTCCCACCGAGTTTGTGTAATCGGTCACACCGAGATTACGTTATGCCCTAACCCTAACCATATCGGTCCTACGGAGTTGCATCTCAGTCCCACCGAAAATCCCAACGGTCACTAGGTTTGCTAAATCGGTCCGACCGAGTTTCTCAATTCGGTATCATCAAGATTGGTAAATTTCGTGTAACGGTTAGTTTTTGTGTGGAGGCTATATATACCCCTCCACCCACTCTTCATTCATGGAGAGAGCCATCAGAACATACCTACACTTCCAATACACATTTTCTGAGAGAGAACCACCTACTCATGTGTTGAGGCCAAGATATTCCATTCCCACCATATGAATCTTGATCTCTAGCCTTCCCCAAGTTGCTTTCCACTCAAATATTCTTTCCACCAAATCCATATCTTGTGAGAGAGAGTTGAGTGTTGGGGAGACTATCATTTGAAGCACAAGAGCAAGGAGTTCATCATCAACACACCATTTGTTACTTCTTGGAGAGTGGTGTCTCCTAGATTGGCTAGGTGTCACTTGGGAGCCTCCGACAAGATTGTGGAGTTGAACCAAGGCGTTTGTAAGGGCAAGGAGATCGCCTACTTCGTGAAGATCTACCGCTAGTGAGGCAAGTCCTTCGTGGGCGATGGCCATGATGGGATAGACAAGGTTGCTTCTTCGTGGACCCTTCATGAGTGGAGCCCTCCGTGGACTCGCGCAACCGTTACCCTTCGTGGGTTGAAGTCTCCATCAACATGGATGTACGATAGCACCACCTATTGGAACCACGACAAAAACATCCGTGTCTCCAATTGCGTTTGAATTCTCCAAACCCTTCCCTTTACATTCTTGCAAGTTGCATGCTTTACTTTCTGCTGCTCATAGACTCTTTGCATGCTTGCTTGAATCATGTTAAGATTGCTTGACTTGTGTTAAGATAGCTAAAATCTGCCAAAGACTAAAATTGGGAAAAGGATAGATTTTTAATTGGTCAAGTAGTCTAATCACCCCCCTCTAGACATACTTTCGATCCTACAAGTGGTATCAGAGCTTTGGTCTCCATTTGCTTTGATTTCCATAGCTTTTGGTGGTCATAGCCTTGGTTTCACAACCTAGGAGAGTATGACATCTAGCGAGGGAAATTATCACCGTAGAGGTCCTTACTTTGATGGTACTAATTTTGCTAGTTGGAGGCATAAGATGAAAATGCATATTCTTGGACATAACCCCGCCGTTTGGGCTATTGTGTGTACTAGTTAACCCGTTGCGCCAAATGGCGTAGAGACCCACTGAAGACATGTTGTCGATGAAAAGAGTTTCATGCTGCAAGAACCTTGAACTGAACCATAGTCTGGGAAAAGGGAAATCTTGCATAATATGAACATGTTTAATCTGAAAAAATGGCCACTATGATGAGGTAGTAAAGTTGGCGTCTTTGTAAATTTTTAGCAAGTTTGAAATGATGGTTGTCATGATGAAAATTTTGTGCATGCATATATTTTTTGGGATGATGAGAGAGTAAAGTTGGCTTGGCTGCATTTTTTCAGCAAGTTTGAAAACATGAAGTATGATGAGAAAGCAAAGTTGGCTTGGTTGTTTTTTTAACAAGTTTGAATACATGGTTATCATGATGAAAAAGTTGGGCATGCATATATTTCTTGGAAAAAAAGAGGGGAAAAGATAAGAAACCTAAGGGAAGAAGATATAATATAATCGGTTTATCTTAAAATAGTTGATTTATTTTAATAGCATAGAGTGAAAGCTGAAATAAAAAAAATATTCGTTGGTATGAAAAATGAAGATAGAAGTGTTTTGAAATGTTGTCTCTCTTGATAAAAATCGGCTAATTACTGAGGCATATATGAATATAGTTGGTTTATTTTAATATACTTGGTTTACTTTAATAGCATAGAGTTAGAGTTGAAACAAAAAAACAGCCATTGCTATGAAAAATTAAATTAGAAGTGTTTTGAAAAGGTTGTGTCTCTCAATAAAAAACGGTTGTACCAATTAGTGAGGCATATGCATGTATTATGTGGACTGAAAGTTATGTGCCTATTTCTCCTAAAAAAAGAGCTATGTGTCTGTTTTCTTTTAGAAGCACGTCTAATATTATTTATAGAGTATTTAAGGTTTACTGGGCTAGCCTGCTTGTTGTTTGGCCCATGGGCAATTTTTCTGCCTGGCCCGCTCGCTGTAGAATATCAAGCGACAGGCATAGGTCCCCTGTTATTCCTCTTCCTCGGCATCTCCGTCTGGTGGTCGAACCCTTCCTTGAGAGACGAACCCTAGCGTTTGCGTGCTGGTGAGATTTCTTCCCCTTTTTGACTGGCTGGGGCTTATTTGAAACATGGATCTGGTCCGCATTCATTTGGATTTGGCAACTCCTTTCGTTTTCAGCTGACTCCTACTCCATTGCTGTCTTTTTTCAGCACGATGTTTTCTGCCTGTTTCCACATAGTTTGTGCCGATTGAAAATCTTTGCTGTTTAGGTTTGAAGGCATGAGGGGAGACCGCATCAACGATCCTATGAACATTAGCTCTGATGAGAGCGCGGACAGCAGCTCTAATGAAGCTGTGGACACGAGCTTTGATGAACCCGCGTACACCAGCTCTGATGAAGGTGTGGACATGAGCTCTGATGAACGGGCGTACAGCAGCTCTGATGATGGCATGGACACAAGCTCTGATGAAGGTATTTTTAGTAATGGTAAACATCAAACATTTAACCTAATGAAATGTGGTCATGATCTGTACTTTAGTCATTTGCGCTTATGGGCCATTTGTTTGTTGAATTATTGAGGCATGTGCTACCGTATGAAGAAAAAGAGGCTTCAGAAGACATGCAAGGATGTGTGTGACTACCCTAGAGAGTACTCAGTTGGTAAGGACTAATGCTAGATAATCCAGAGTGTTTCTTTCTATAGATAGGAAATTAATTATTTTACTTTTATTGTTAGGATATGATCCTAATTCTGAAGCCGACTGGATGTATTCAAAGAAATTTATGATGTCAAAGTGTGCTCGGAAGCGTCTTAGCTGCTATGTTCGTTCTGTTAAGCCTGCTATTAGGCACTATGTGTGTGAGATGAACAAGACTTTTACCAAAGCTGGGTAGAGAATGGTGAGAAGCGAATTTATTTGCCTATATGTGTATTTTGCCTACTCTATCAATCATAGTGTATAACTATAAGTCTATTGAATGCTTGTAGTACTTCTCTACTTTGTTCACTGAGAAGCACCTCATGAAGTTTCTCTCTAGTCCGGTTGATCGAATGCGGATTAAGCTTTCATCTGGGCGTTGTTTAACCTATGTTCGACTGATGAAAGGGGTTGACAAGAGGGCTGCTATAACACATAACTGGAGCCGCTTCATGGAAAGAGCGAAGCTGAAAGAACGGGAAATCTGTGTCTTTTCTCTCCGACATTGCAAGGGGGTACCAGTGTTCACTGTGCACAAAATCTGAAGAGGTTGGTGTATGAAACATAATTTTATTTCTGAAAGAAATATTTAGTTTATTTCCTGGTCTAAGTAAGTATGGGTTTTTGTAGGTTTCTGTGATGCAGTTTGGAAGTAGGAAGATGGGAAGGTGTTCTGCAAGGACATGTAGATATGTTCTCTAGTATGATGGTCTGCCTATGTTAGTAATGTTCAGTCGTTTGATAGACTATGGTCGGGTTTGTTGGGCCAAGGAAACCAGGATGCTTTTATTTTGGCAGTAATGTATCCTCTATGCTATCTATGTAATGCAATGATGATGAAGACTCTAAACTATTAGTGAGCTATATGCTTTTGCCTAACATTGTAATTCCGTTTGTCTAAAGTAATTAAGCGTACACACATAGATATAGCATAGTCAGTACATGGGATTTCATAAGATAGGATTAAAGTTTCGGCTGCATGAAAATACTCCGCACGAAGGATAATAAGTTTTGGTAATGCCTTTGAGCTAGCTTTCAAAAGTATCCTGGTCGACGTTATTGCTTGGGTTTACAGATCATTGCCATGGTCGAACAACGCTCTTTTTGCACTTCTTTTTGCAGCCACCCTGCATACAGTGCTTTGTTGGTTGGTCAAAGAGGAAGATAGTTGATTTAGTAGGTTTTGGTTGTGAGTGTTTTACCTAGTAGTTCCGTTGCCTGCGATTTCTGGGTCCAACTTGCTGGTGGCAGGAAAGAGGTTAGAGATCACTTCAACTGGCAGTGTGTTCGCTGCGCTGCCATTGAACTGTGGTTCTGCTTCAGGTGTTGGAACCAATTCATTATCGGGTTCCTGAAACTTGTTATGAGATATACATGGTCTATTTTTTCTATGTGTAAAACTGGTACACAAACTAAGACAAAAGTATATCTAATATACCTCAAGAAGCGGTGTATTTGGACTGTCGTCATCGGATGAAAGCAACAATGTTAATGGTTGCACCCTATCTCTTTCCATGGCTTCGACTTGTTTTTTAAGCTGCATAGTAGATTGCTCAAAACCCCATGACTAGGATGTTGCTTGTAGGAGTTCTCTTCTGCATTTCTTTAGGGGTTGTAGGTTTGCATCATCAAATACTACTATGTTGTTTTCTTGTAGATAGCTTATTGCAGCTACATTAGCTGATTCAGCAGCTTCGAGGGATGTAGTTTTGAAATCCCCATAATTTTTTTTGGTTCTGTGGCTGCCCAGCCTCTATGAGGTGGTAAATTGATTGAAAGAGAGGCAATCAGGCCATGCTCTCCCATGTCAAGTATGTCATGGTCAGTTATTTGCAGCTTAAGAGTGTTCGTGGCTTGTTGAAGAATGTAATGTTTGCTTATGTTGACATGGGTTGGCGACATCTACAAGTTGTAAATCAGGCATGCATCACGCAAATGGACAAAGATGTCATTGCATAAATGTTTTAATCGACTATATAAACAGGAAGTAAATTACCCAATTGTCTTGAGGCACGTACCTGTGGAAGGCCCCTGGCCATGAGTTCTTCGTCCAATGGAGAATCCGGATTCTCGCCCGCCATATCCTTGCACTGGATGTGTGGTTTACGGAGTTGGAAGATAGAGGCGGCTCGGGGGGTGGTAGATCGAACTGGAAATGGATGCGGCTGATAGAAACCCTAGAATCTGTGAGTTGGAGCCAGTGTGCTTGTTGTATATGGACTGCTGTGGGCTTGGCAAGGGTTTTCAGTGCGGCCTGATATGGACACCAGGCCCAAGGCTTTATTGATTTTTTAGCGCGCGTATTTTAGAATATGAGCCCGCTCTCACAGCCGTGCGATCGGATTTTCACAGGCAGATAGAAACGAGCTATTTTGCACTGCATTAGCGAATTTAGTTTTGCTATCTACAGAAACAGGAATTGTATACGCAATAGGAATCATGTAGTATATTGATGGCCTTGGCTATGCCAGTTATAGAGACATA
Source organism: Triticum urartu (assembly GCF_003073215.2). Taxonomy (NCBI): domain Eukaryota; kingdom Viridiplantae; phylum Streptophyta; class Magnoliopsida; order Poales; family Poaceae; genus Triticum; species Triticum urartu. The sequence goes on from NC_053022.1 coordinate 288,688,940, forward strand.
AATGGCACTAAAAATTAAATAAAAAGTCACACAGATATAAACTGTACAAACAACAGAGTCTTAACAGGGCCATCATTAGCCTTGGCTATGCCAGTTATAGAGACATAAATGGCACTAAACATTAAATAAAAAGTCACACAAACATAAACGGTACAAGCAACAGAGTCTTAACAGGGCCATCATTACTTCTTACACAGTCTTCGCAAGTCTTACACAGACGGAGAAATATAATAATACATTACGGTTAATCTATGCGGTTAAACAAAAGGATCGAAATAGACTACAATTCTAAAAGGTCTGGTTTAGGATCCATTCTTGTAGAAGAGAACTCTAGAAACCTCTCCTGATGCTTTTTAGTTGCTTTTCTAATTTGAGCACCCTGCGCTTGAGTCTTTCTGCTATCTTCTCAATGTTGTTAAGAGGTTCGTTCATAAGCTGATCCATGGGTTCTTTCCCAGGTGATCTGTTGAGCGCTGTCACATTGCATATATGATCAGATAATCCATGCATGTATCTTGTAAGAACGAACCAGCCCATAGCATTTTTCTTGTTCTTATACCTAGCCATCATTAATTTGTTCTTGATGGATTTGTTCTTCGCCTTTGTTTTTTGCTTGTTATACTTCACCACTGCTAGCTCATGCTTTAGAGACTGATTTTCCTCATCCAGTTTCTTCATGTTGCTGTAATTGTAGTCTCTTAGTTCAGTCTTAACCATGCATTTTATGTATCCAATTGCCTCCATGGCAACTGTGTCCTCTGACATTGCATGATCGATACATTGTACCCCGGGAATAGCCATACGGCTGCCATGATCTTCAACATATGATGTGGGCGTATGAAAAAAAACAGTGACACATACTCTACCGCCGTCACATGCTTTGCTTCGATATTCAGCTGCTGAAAGTTCTAAAGTCTGTGAAAGAACATCCAGCATCATCCTGTAAGGGATTTTGATCATCGGTGGTATGGCCTGTGATTTTAAACGAATGTCATTAGGCGCGAGGGCATGAATCATATTTCGGCAGGTAAAAGCTTTTAGAAGGGAAAATGTACTTTGAATAACCCAAGTAGAACTAACACCATATTAGTTTTTGCTATGGTAACAGCTGAATGAAGATAACTAATTTATCCTGAACAACTTTATGCATAAGAGCATAAGCTATGCATCGACGGTGTAGACCACAACATTCACTACTTGGTAGGATCTAATTATCACAAGCATGAACTAATGACTATCACAAGTGTGAATTGAATCCTGAATGCAATGTATAAACAGGAGTATTGCGCCTGTAAAACAAAAAGACACACATCCAACACTGAAATAATGCAGGAAGTGGTGTCAGCACAGGCATATCTTTTAGCCTGCTTAAAACTTCATGACATTAAGAAATAGTTTTCATAATAAGCCCATGAAGCTTAAACTACGAATCTTGCTGAGAGGAAATAGGCATAGAAAAAGTATCCACAACAGATGACTAAAGTATCAGTTGTTTTCTACTATATAACCACCAACCTCACAGCGGGGCTGCGAATTCTCATACTGAGTGTAGGCCTCTTCCATGCCTGCCATCTCCTCCTGCATCAAAAATTGGAACAGCTTCAGTGCATACCAAGGAAAATCATTCTGGTCAAAGGAATGCTTTTTTATTTTTCTGAAAGAAAGCCACCTCAAGCAGCTGGCCTTCAGATTGGTTATTGTTGGAGTATTCTTCATCCGGAGAAAACCTGGAATGCATCTCCTCTGCATCCAGCGGCATCTCCTGTGAAATCAGATAGATAGATTAAGCACCGACCACAGCTGCAAGCTTAATCAGAAAGAGGGCACATAGATCTGCGGCTACATCACTAAATCGTAAGGGTAGTTACCTGTGGTCCTGCTGAGGAGTTCTCCGGGCATCCAGATGCTGAAACACATGGAGAAACATCAGTTAGTAATATTGACTGCGCTCGCACCGGTGTGGTCATTGTTTGGGAGCCAGGCACTGAATGTGCGGGAGAGAACACTCTGCCGATCTAGGGTTTCATCTGGCTGCCTTCATAGCAATATATGATATGTCTATATGGGCCTTTTGGATGGGCTATTGTCTCTGGGCCCATACACCACAACTTTCAAGGGCCTCCATAGTAGTAGTTGGAAAGGGAAAATGCGAATAGAAAGGTACACAGAGGGCCACTGTAATTGTTGATTGCAAGTAATAGAAAAGAGAAGCAGGTAATACAGGTCTTAAACTGGCGTTACAGTTTGAAAATAAAAATACACTGGTGGCATAATAAGGTTGCTTGCTAATAAGACATTTGTAATAGGTGGTTGAAGTTTTCGATCTTCTCCACTATTTGATGTATAGCAGTTTGCTCAGAGAGCAGAATACATCTACTTTTGTAGGCTTCATCACAACAATATTCCTATGAGAAATGAAGAAATAAGTTAACTGTTATATCATAGGACCTTGTCAGTATGTGTACATAAACTGAGTCACACATATAGCATACCTTAGTTTTCCAGCATAGTTGGAGATTGAACCGTTATCTTTGCCTGCCGCGCGTACAGCGGCATGTAATGATGTCCTGTATGCATATAGTCTGATTCGCATCCACGTGGCGTTATGTAGATGGTAATATAATCTGGGATATCAATCACACTGTCAACCCAGTCAAAATAGTCATATCTAAGTGTATTTATGAAGCCCTGTCCAGGCAAACCATTCTCTTCAACCAAGACAAACAGGCTCAACAGCTGGCTTGCTCTTTCGTGTCGGAGGATTCCAACTAGAAGTTCACTTATACTCACACGAATAAATCGGGTAAGTGAAATTTGCTGGCCACCATAAGAAGAACACCAAGGAATAGCCTTGAAGATGTGGCCACCTAGCTCAATGTGTCCCCTTGCCAGAACAGTTGATCTGAATGCTGCAAATGTAGCATACTGAACATCCCCTTCATAGTATACAAGGAAAGCATTAAAGCTAATTGGCTTCACCATGATGTATCTTGACGCTGGTATATACCGAATGACCGCAGAAAATATTTCCTTTGTGTCTATGGGTTCAACACCATCTTTTCGTTTGAGGATTATAGAATGTGATAGCTCTTGGAATCTATCGGGGCCGACCTTCGTGTCTTGAAGAAAATAGTGTGGGGCAGTAGCGTCGACGGTGATGTCCCGAGCATTTGGCACAGGTGGTAATGGCTCAATGGGCCTCATTATCTTGCTGAAATGGTTGTTAAGCACACTAATACGCACAGTGAACATGTCCAGGTGGATCCCTATTGCTGTGTTTTCTTGATCCCTAAACCTACGTCTAATCTTGATATTCATCCGCAATGGCACATTTTCTGGCGCGTCTGTCCAACAGATGCACCGGAACGCGAGTAGATCATTGTAGGTGATTGTGTCAGGGTAAAGCTCAGAGACAACACAATATGGATGCAGCATAAAATCCACTGTCTTGAATGTCCAAAGATACAACGGGAGGTTTGTTATTTCAACTAAAACCTGGGATCCAGCATGGTTATCATTGAAATCATAGGCCGGTGTGCCACAAAATGTTGAGTTTTCATCTGCACAGAGGGTGGTAAAGTATATATTACCCAGGTTAAGCCTCTGTTCGGATTGAAGGAACTCGACTGCTTGTTTGTTCTACTGCTTGTTTGGGATGCTAATTAAGAACTCCTGATCAGGAGTATCAATAGTAACAATTTCATCGCACTTAAGCTGAAAAGCTTTAGCCAATGCATTATCAAAGTGCCCTCGTGCAGTTCTACTATCAGGAGAGAAAATGATTTGGAAATGGTAGTGTGTCCGGATCTCTGGGCATTTTGTTTCACCATAAGAAAGAAAAGCTCTTGTAATATTTCTTCTAGAACAGACAGACGAGGACGAAATACCTAGCAAGATTATAAAATAGTTTAGACTATCCGCCAGCTTAGGCGCTGAGAAAGGACGACTAGATCTAAGAATACAGGGGCAGCGACTGAGTTTAGAGGAACAGGGAAAGAATGGAATCTACCTTGAACTGAAACGGCAGTATAGGATGCAGCTTCATCGGTTGAAGAAGACGCCATAAGCCTAGGGCACCAAGAGATGTAGCGGGGGAAGAAACCCTAGAAATGTATGCGCGGAGAGTGTGATGGCGGGATTGGTGGGGTGGAGTAAGAGAGCGTGCAGGTTATAGGGGACAGCACATAGGCCAGTCTTCAGCCACACAACCCACACCTTGTCTGGATATGAGGCACGACCAAGAATGGGCCTACTGGGCCGAAGTAAAAATAGGAATGGGCCAGAGCCTTAAAGGCTATGAAAAAAGGAGGAGATGACCAGAGTCTAAAACAAAGGGGAGACAAAATCATCTATGAAAAGAAGAAATCATCTGCAGACTATGGGGCAGCATATCACGCATAAAAAGGCAAATGTTAATCGAAGAGCAGACACATAATAGGCTAGAGTTCACTTGATTATTTAGAGAAGTTTTTTGTTTTGTCATGCTTTGACACTGCTACTTGAGCAGCCAAAGACTTTTTAGCACATAGACATAAATAGAGGAGTTTTAGACATGCTTCGTAAGAAGCATACAACCACACCAAGGTCTATGCAAGAAGCATACACGACAACAGACTCTGCTTGTAGCTGGTCAAAGAGAATTGTGATGGAGCGTTTGAAGGAAATATGCCTTAGAGGCAATAATAAAGTTATTATTTATTTCCTTATATCATGATAAATGTTTATTATTCATGCTAGAATTGTATTAACCGGAAACATAATACATGTGTGAATACATAGACAAACAGAGTGTCACTAGTATGCCTCTACTTGACTAGCTCGTTAATCAAAGATGGTTATGTTTCCTAACCATGAACAAAGAGTTGTTATTTGATTAACAAGGTCACATCATTAGTTGAATGATCTGATTGACATGACCCATTCCATTAGCTTAGCACCCGATCGTTTAGTATGTTGCTATTGCTTTCTTCATGACTTATACATGTTCCTATGACTATGAGATTATGCAACTCCCGTTTGCCGGAGGAACACTTTGGGTGCTACCAAACGTCACAACGTAACTGGGTGATTATAAAGGAGCATTACAGGTGTCTCCAAAGGTAGATGTTGGGTTGGCGTATTTCGAGATTAGGATTTGTCACTCCGATTGTCGGAGAGGTATCTCTGGGCCCTCTCGGTAATGCACATCACATAAGCCTTGCAAGCATTGCAACTAATGAGTTAGTTGCGAGATGATGTATTACGGAACGAGTAAAGAGACTTGCCGGTAACGAGATTGAACTAGGTATTGGAATACCGACGATCGAATCTCGGGCAAGTAACATACCGATGACAAAGGGAACAACGTATGTTGTTATGCGGTCTGACCGATAAAGATCTTCGTAGAATATGTAGGAGCCAATATGAGCATCCAGGTTCCGCTATTGGTTATTGACCAGAGACGTGTCTCGGTCATGTCTACATTGTTCTCGAACCCATAGGGTCCGCACGCTTAAGGTTTCGATGACAGTTATATTATGAGTTTATGAGTTTTGATGTACCGAAGTTAGTTCGGAGTCCCGGATGTGATCACGGACATAACGAGGAGTCTCAAAATGGTAAAGACATAAAGATTGATATATTGGACGGCTATATTCGGACACCGGAAGTGTTCCGGGTGATTTCGGAGAAAACCGGAGAGCCGGAGGGTTACCGGAACCCTACCGGGAGAAGTAATGGGTCATATGGGCCTTAGTGGAGAGAGAGGGGCAGCAAGGGTGGGACACACGCCTCCTCCCCCCTGGTCCGAATTGGACGAGGAGAGGGGGGGGGGGCGGCGCCCCCCTTTCCTTCTCCTTCCCCACTTCCTTCCCCCTCCTAGTAGGAGTCCTACTCCTACTAGGAGGAGGACTCCTCCTTGGCGTGCCTATAGGGGCCGGCCGGCCTCCTCCCCTTGCTCCTTTATATACGGGGGCAGGGGGCACCCCTAGACACAAGTTGATCCACGTGATCATATTCTTAGCCGTGTGCGGTGCCCCCTTCCACCATAATCCTCGATAATATTGTAGCGGTGCTTAGGCGAAGCCCTGCGACGGTAGTACATCAAGATCGTCACCACGCCGTCGTGCTGACGGAACTCTTCCCCGACACTTTGCTGGATCGGAGTCCGGGGATCGTCATCGAGCTGAACGTGTGCTAAAACTCGGAGGTGCCGTAGTTTCGGTGCTTGATCGGTCGGGCCGTGAAGACGTACGACTACATCAACCGCGTTGTGCTAACGCTTCCGCTGTCGGTCTACAAGGGTACGTAGATCACACTCTCCCCTCTCGTTGCTATGCATCACCATGATCTTGCGTGTGTGTAGGAAATTTTTTGAAATTACTATCCAACAGCGTTGTTGAGAGCGAAGCTAGATGCATAAACCGCCATCTTTCTCCTTCGATCTTGTTGAGGAGAAGCTAATGTACATAGGATAGATAACCTACAACAGAATGCAAAGTTTCAGAAACCAGTTCCAAGTATGAGAATGGCAAAACAAGTCCAAGAACAATAGTATATAGGGAAATTGTGGTGTACCTATAGATATTTTAAGGTTGCATAGGCAGGGCAAAGGAGTCACTGCTGCTTTGTTTTCTTCCCTCCTCCAGTTCCTTTTTCTAGCAAAGGGGTTCCTTTATTTCAAGGTGTGTTAGTCAAAAATAAATAAGCGGAATGCTATACACAGGTTTGGAAACCAGCTATATTAATGGAATGTAAGAAGCAGTACTTACTTCTTGTTTTTTTGAAGTGGACTCTTATCATCTTTTGCATCAGCAGCACCAGAAGGATCTTCAGCCTTTTCATCATCGTTCACCTGGAGCACCCAACATATACATAAGCTTGATAATAGAGAGATATAGCATATTGATATTGGATGGCTATTAGGTTATACAATAGTAAGATTTTGCCTTGACACCTGTGTATCAATGCGTGACTATGCTGCTCATTTACTGAACGTATATCATGCATTTATAGTATTATGCGTTAGTTAGCACATGTGTGTTAATAGGTATCTCAGGCGGAGCAGAGAAATATTTACCGCGGCTATTTCGTCACACTTCTTTGGAGGATCTTGTGCCAGAGGGAGCTTCTTGTCATTGCCGATAAATAAAGCACGCCTGGTCCTGCTGGGTGGGCATGGTGATTTGCTAGAAAAGAAAATACGATCATAAGTGTAAGCAAGTATTAGAAAACACTGCAGTAGTCCTTTCTAAAGAGGCATACCCTGGAGATGCAGATGAAAGGAGACCAACACTGAGCTTTGAAGTTGGTGTCTGCGTTTGAGTGTAAAAAAAGGAAATGAGAAGAACTGAATTAGTTTGTGGGCATCTTGATTGAATAAACGGAAAGAGAGATGGTAGACTAAGAAAACAACACACCGCGCCTGTAGGTGATGGAAAAGTTATAGCATGGCTCCCTGAGGAGCTACCAGGCTGGGCTTGCTTGATGCTTGGGGTGCTGGGTGTAAAGATCTCAGATGGTACTGGACTGTTAGTGAGGGAAGCAGAGGATGATGCTCCAGATAATCCAGGGACACAGTCAAAGGCAGATGAGCTTAACTCGGGCTTGTAGGTTTCCATAATTTTCTCAACTTGAAATGATAACTGTGTGCTTGTGGTTGCAAAGCTTCTCTTTGCAATGGACACAAGAAGTTTATACTTCTACCCAATAATCTGGGTAATCTCTGGTGGAGCAATTTTATCAACCATCGGTACACGAGCTATCTCTTGTATGGTTGGAAGTCCTGGGTTTCTAAACTTCAGTAAATTGAGGAGTGGTTTTCCAACAGCTGCTTTTCCAACTTTATCAAACATGGTGAACTCAGCCTCACCTACATCATCACTCGCAAATACCGAAATACAGTACCTGCACATGACACGAATAGAATGAGGATTGTAGTAAAGGACTAATAAAACATAGAAGAGGCATGTCTAAATAAATGAGGCAGGAAGCCTGAGGAAACAAACAACACAAAACAAAATAAACAGGAGACAAAGGTCTTGGAAGGCACATACGTTTCCTGTGCTGCTATGGATGAGCAGTTAGGATTGGTGCATCGGTAGTTCGATGCGACTATTGTAGAGGTCTTGTTGTAGGAGGAGCAAGAGAAGAACCACCCGCGCTGATCAGGATTGAGCCTCTGGACAGTAATGGTACATATGAACCGTTTTTCCTGTTGAAGTAACATAACTTGCAGTTGAGCACATGACCAGGAAAAATTGGGAACAACATATAGAGGAAAAGACATCGAGGATACCTCGTCTTCGTAAGGGTTCAGGGGAGGAGCTCTGACACAGTCTTTTCAACAGGATCAGCGTAGATACGTGTAGTAAATGTACCCTCGGTCAAAGCAGCATTGTTATCAATGGGTTTGAAATTAGTCCCCAGCCTATTTTAATACGCAACATGGGAGATAGTTAGCAGCGTGACAAAGAAAACAACACTGTCTTCATATTCATGGTTAAAGCAAGAGAAGCCAATTAGAAGGCATATAGAAATCACCTATTGCGGAAGTCATTTATCACTGGGAGATCCTCGTGAATGTACCAACGGCAAGCAGAACTACCACTAAGTCCTTGAACACCCGCATAGTTATTGAACAATATAGAGGGGTAAGAGGCTGCATTGAACATAGAATGAAAAGGCTGTACAATACAGAATTCATAAATGTATAAGATGCAATAGGTTGACCACCTTGATTTATTTCAGGTAGTGTTCCTATGAAAATTGCAATCACAACTTCCTTTTCATCTCTTGCCCGCACTGCTTCTTCTTCGAATTCAATCGCTCGATCACCCCAGAGGACAAGCCTTAGCTCCTTGCCCCTATAGGTTTCATATGACGAACAAATCAGTAAACAAATGAACGAGCAGGTGGCCTAGAATGGTGCATGCATAATAATAAGCAAATGCCACTTACTGTAAGTCAGTTAGGATTATTGTCCTTGTGTTTGATGGCTCTGGCTGATGCATTGATTGGATAGTGACCACATCAGAAACAACAGTTATTCTTCCAATGACATCTTCAAAACCATAGACTTTGCAAGAGCATTAGACTCCAGATATTTGACAAGTGGTTTTTAATGTACTTAGGCATGCAGTGACACAACTTACCAAGGAAACGAGGTGGTGGCCCACATGGCCTAGGGATGTCCTGAAATGGGATCAAATTGTAGGTGCAGAACGGGTAATCTGCTTCCAAGCCCGGGCGTAAAACAGCGTTGCTAAACCTGGTGAACTGAATCATGAAGCGACTCTCAACAGGTCTATAACTTGTCTTTGCTTCAATGCAGTTGAAGCTGCTCATCATGTATACCTTTCCTTCCTGCAGCTCATTCTTCAGTTCTTCTGCTCGCTGAGGAGGTATCTGCACATACATATGGTTGCCCTGCCAACAAAAACAACAATTAGAAAGGTATCCTAGGCCAAATATGGACAGTTGGCGTTGAGCTAGCTATATAAAGACAAACCTGGCTATCAAGAACAACTAAGTCCATGTGCTGGATAGGCCCATTGTCAGTCCCCCCATGATAAAACCACAGGCGCGAGACAAGGACAGAGACAACCCACTTCTTGCCGTGCTTGTGTATCTCAGAGAGCATCTGATGCGCCATCTGGAAACATAAAGACACTTTTGCTTAGGAAGGTAAAAATACACAAAGAGGCAACATATTAGGTTTTGCAATATGATGGCATACCTAATCGAAGTCAAGTGAACAGACATACCAAGCGAACTACCAAAATACCTTTGACACATACATAGATGCACAGAAAAGAATAGTATTCGCTATCTTAGGTAATGAGCAGCAACAGATAAAACAACATTTACAAACTCAAATCTTATTGAAAAGGGAGCAGACAATAGAAATATTTCACCAAATGAGGAAGCATATAATAACAGAGACTAAGAGGCAGCAAGTAGTAGTGAGACCAAAAGCAGCTCGCAAAATAAAGCACGACGCAGGTACTATTCCAAAGACTCAAAGATCTCAGAGAAAACTATGTTTCTAGTGTGAGATCCAAGTGTGCCATCTTCCTTCTCAATAAGTATTTTCAAGATTTTCTTGGAAGTCACACGTGAAACCGCCACGTAAAGCTGGCCATGAGTGAAAACAGGGCTTTTCAGGTATAATCCAACATCTGAGAGAGTTTGTCCCTGGCTCTTATTGATAGTCATGGCATAACAAACCCTGACCGGAAACTGGCGACGATGTAAAGTAAATGGCCATTTAGGATCCTTGGCAGTGAGGCAAATCCTTGGAATGTACACAACATCCCCAATATTAGAACCAGTCATGATAATAGCCTCAATGACTTTCTCACCAAGTTTAGAGACAACAAGACGAGTACCATTACAAAGACCACTTGCCTGACTCAAATTTCTAAGGATCATAATCAGCACACCTTTTTTCAATAGCAACTTGTGCTGTGGGAAATTGTTAATTTTAATTGTATTGAGGTACTCGATAGGATAAAACACATCCATATTACGCATTGAGTCAGCAACATTTCCTATAGAATCATAGCTTAAGTACTCTCTCTCAGCAGAAGGCATCAAGGCTAGCACATGGTCATTAACTTCCTGAGCTAAATCATTTGTTGTTGTTAAGATAGCCCTTTGGTACAAGTACTTTCGATTAGAACAATTTTTAGCAAAGTTTGTATATACAGCATTAACAATAGCGCCTATTCTATTTTCCTCAGAATGGATCAACATATCATCAGGAATTGTTACCCAACTTGGCTCACACCCCCCTTGTCTAGCAACACAAGGCGCTGTACCATCACCAATACTCAAGATCCAACCAGCAAAAGAAGCTATCTCAGCTTGTAAAACAGGATCTGTTGTTTGCACAGCCAAACGCATGTTCACTTTAAGATGTAGAACCTCTATAAAACGCCATAGTGGTGAATTTGTTATAGCAGCATTTATAACCTGTGAGCGAGCCCCACCCTCGATGACTGGTAAAATCTGTCTCAAATCGCCACCCAAAACCATAACCTTACCACCAAAAGGCATCTCAGCTATAGAAGGATCGTCGGCAGACAGAATATCACGCAAGCTACGATCCAAAGCCTCAAAACATCTACGATGCGTCATTAAAGCCTCATCCCATATTATTAGGGAGGCTGATTCGATCATCTCTGCTAATTTGCTAGATCTTTTTATATCACATGTTCCATTGTCATCTAGACTGATTGGTATTTTAAACCTAGAATGAGCAGTCCTACCACCAGGTAAAAGAAGTGCTGCAACCCCAGAAGATGCAACTGTGAGAACAATCATTTCTTTACCTCTAAGATAAGCAATTATGGAACTCCAGAGAAAAGTTTTCCCAGTTCCACCATATCCAGAAACAAAGAAGAAGCCAGGTTTTCCAGACACAACTCGGTCGATAATATTCTTATAAGCTAGGAGTTGATCTAGATTTAATTGGTTGTACATGGTTTCTGCCTTTAGTAGTTCACTTTTAGGATCAGCAGATAGTTCATCAGTTATCATGTCATTGTCATCAGAGTTATCATCATATGTAGTCTTTAATGGCAGCTTGTGGTCTAGAATATTAGAACCATTTTTTACTAAATAGAACTGTCAACTTATCAAGCAAGATGTCTCTCAGCTCATCAGGAGGTACAACATGATTATCATCACGAAAAGAGCGCTTGATATTGTACTTAATATCCTCAGCTAAGTGTGACCAATATTTTTCGAAGAAAGCATTTTCATCGTTAGCACCACAATGAACAAGGATTGTAACAAAAATCCTGCGCAGCTGATCTCCCATACCCCAGGTCAAAGCCTCATCAAACGCACTATACCATTCAAGATCATCTCCAAGTAAGCCCCTAGCAGCACATGCCTCCTTAAAGGTTTCATACACAATCTCATTATAAGTTCTAACATCCGTATAAGACATGGCACCTTTGACAACCATCAAGAGCATTCTAAGATAGAAAAGTTCTCCAGTTGTAGGGTGAACAGAATAAATTCTACCAATCCTATAACTCGAGGTTTTAGGAATCCATTGTTTTTTGCTTGCTAGCCAAGTCCATTTGGTTGGGAAGTCACAATAAGTAAGAGACCTAGCATTTGCATGGCATCTATTAGCTACAAACCACTCGGTTAACATTGTTCTCTGTAGCCACTCATCGTCAGCAACTAACTTCAGGTTTGCTTTAACATTGAAACGCACCATGTGTTTATTTAATAAATGAACAGGCAATCTTTCAACAGATGGCATCTTACTGTGTATATCAAAACCATATATCCTCCAGCAACCATCTTTATCACATATGTAATAGCATTGTCTATATTCCATGATCTCATCAATCTCAATACCATGCTTGTTTTTGATGCTTTCAAACAAAGTTTTTGAAAAATCAGGACCCTTTGTAACATACTTATAAAGATACTTGATGACATGGGTTTTATTGCACCACTCAAGGTTAATATGTGCTTGGTATTTTTTTAGCACAAGCAGATTATAAGGAACACCATGCCTATTATCAAGCCTGACCTTTTTTTAAATTATAAAACGGCCGTTGTCTGGGCGACTATACACAGGGAATCCACTATCATCTAGAGAGGTCTCAAGCTGAAATGACTTAGGAATTTTTTTGAACACAATCCATCTTTCATGCAAGGACATTTAACACCATCGTCCCCGCAAGGGCCGTGCATCATGTGTTCAGAAACAAGAACGTATCCAAGAGGATCCGCAACAGGATCAGGGATGGAAGCCGATATAAAAGAGTCAATTAAAGCAAGACTAACCTCCCGTTTTTTTCTATCAAGCCAGATCAGGATATGGGCATGAGGAAGCCCTCTTTTCTTGAACTCCACAGTGTGTAGTACTGTGAACAAAGGGATAAAAATATCACGAGCTGAGGTGGAAAATAACAGGCAAAAAGAGATCAGAGGAATCACAAAGCAAGTTTACCCGCTACGACAGGACCAAAGACCTCCCCACTCTTAATATCATGAATATAGTCATTGAGCTTCATGTGATAAACCCTGACCGGAAGATCCGCCCTGTCTGAAGGCATCTGGCCAGGCTCAGAACACAGGGCTTCTGTTATCTCAGGCCACTTGGGATTAGAGGTAAAGGTGGTGAAAAGGTCTGGTGGGCCAAAGACACGTGAAATAGCCACCGCGTCCTGGAAGTTCTCAATCATATAACGCCGGCCATCGGTAGAAGAGGATGGAAGTATGTTTTTTTTGCCAACAGAACTTGCATCTGTCTGCCCTTTTCCAACATCATCAGTGACTCCTTGCAAGTTCTCCGCTCTAAGATCATTATTAGCCTTCATGATGAAATGCAGCCTCCACTCGTCTATGCAAGCGTGTGCATATACAATGGCCTGTGAGGAAAGCAAACCACAACAAAGGTATGGATTATGCTGCTCTGGTCTATAGTGGAGACAATAGGAATAGTAGTCCTGCATAGTGAGCCTGGTTCTTTTGCTAGTATCTAAAGGGTTTGAACCAATATATTTAAGCATGAGCTGAAACCCACGTTCTGCATAGGGGAAGAGAAGAGGATACTGCAAAGGCATATATGAAGTTTGCAAAGAAGATATTTGCTGCAGATTGTCATCTCTACCGTGTATTATTATGTCACGACAAGAAGCCTCCACCGTGAACTCACCAAACATTAAAGACGCTAGCTCATCAGTTGTAGGAAGGCTAAATTGTGGGCCATCAGATTCTCCAGGGGCAACTAAACGAATGGCTATCTCGGCATGCCTATTGGCTGCTAGTATTTCTCTAGCTGATCTAAACGTTTTGACATAAGAATTGTGTGTATCAAGCATATGCATCAAGCCTTCAACAATAGATTCATCTAAACCACCATCGCTCTTTTCACCCTTTTCTAAAGCCAGAATCCTGTTTTGCACCTCATTCTGGGTATCATATATATAGAGTTCGGCATACTTAGGGGTATTTTCCTTCCTTAGGCATAAGAGATCCCATTCGATGACAAACCTGGCCGTTTATTTTGTATATATTTGGACCATTACCATCATTTACAGAACGGTCAACAGTAGTTCCCATGGAAGTAAATGCAAAGAGGCAGTTGTACTGACGATTTTTTTTATAAACTCTCTGCTACGCGAGGGACCATTATATCTCAGCAACTCAGAGAGAAACAAGGGCGTAAAAGGTGTAATATACACCTTACCACCCTTGCAACATTTGTTGTAAATCACCCGCCTTAGCATAATAGCGGATTCCGATCTCACCCTCTCCTCGAACCAGAAGACTGCACCACAGTTGGTACATTTGTAGTCTGGGCCACCGTAGAAAGATCTCTTTCGGTACCCAGCTGCAAATTTATCTTGACTCAGTAACAATGGTAAATCATCAATGCATCATACAATAGTTTCTAGGCATATCGGCACTCAGCATACCTTTCAGCATCTCAGACTCCTCAGCCGTGAATCCAACCCAGTCAGCACTTAAGGGCGATCCAATGGCAGACCCCTTCCCCCTAAGTCTATCAACAACCACCCTGCATCTCTTTCTATTACGGGACGTAATTTCTGGACTAAGAACGGGGAAGAGACCATCATCTAAAAAAACAAAGGGCCTGTCACAAGTACGAAGAGGAATTGAGAGAGTGCAGGAGGCACACCTATAAAGGAAAAGGACTTATTTTAAAAGGGCACCCCGTACATTTTCTTTTAGGTAGGCCTGAGGATATGTAGGGAAACGGTGAGTCACAGAAAGACAACTTTCGTCGAACAACACGGCGCGGAGGTGGTTGACTGGTGCTTGAACTGGCCTTACGACGAACAGAACGGCGCTGAGGCATGACTCACAGGAACGACATGAAGAACAGAACAACCACAACACACTGCAATAGGAACGTAACACAAAGAAAGGCAATCTAATCAGGCGCATTAAACAGCAAAAAGGCATACACCTAGACCCAGGAACAGAATCCAAAAGACAAGGTTCTATAAAGGGAATGGAACATTTTTTTTAAATGAAAGGGAGAGGCATCCCAAAAAATAAACTGTAAGCCTTTTTAAAAATACACAGGCAGAAGGAAAAGGCAATCAAACAAATCCGAGCGGCGAAAAAACAAGAGAGAGAGAGAGAGCAAGTACACGAGACACCTTCCCAAGAGCCCATGGGAAACTATAAGCCCAAACAAACAAGATTCTCTAAATTTCGTGGCCCAAGAAATACCTTCCCAAAAGCCCATGAAGAACCAGAAGCCCAAAAGGAACAAGGTCCTCTAAAGCCCGTGCTAGTTTTTTCTCTATAAGAGAAGGGGGCGGTCCAAAGACCAAAGACCCAGCCGAGGAAGAATCATTAAACAAGTAACATATTTATTATTTGGGCACGTGGGAAGAGCATTGAATCCAAAGAAGAAGACTATTAGTATTTGGGCACGTGGGAAGAGCATTGAATCCGAAGAAGAAGACTATTCTTTTCAGTCTTGCAAAACACAGAAAGAAAACACTGGAGGAGCCATATAGAAAGCCCAAGGACTTTATTGCATCATAGTAATGAACCAATTCAGTACAAAGCAGGCACACAGGCCCAAATAGGAAGCCCAGAAAAGATAGCTAAAGAGATTGAAGAGAGGAATGCATCTCAGAGCACAGTAGACCCCAGTCAAACTGGACCAGAACAGGGCTAACATCTGGATTTATCTCCGTCTCCACAGATGTACGGCGCAAGCGCAATAGCTCTCTCTCCAAGTGACCAACACGCCGAATGGCAGAGACTGCAACAGTTATGGAAGAACGAAGGGAGCTCCTATAGGCCATCATACAGTCATAATTATAGTCTCGAACGACAAACCCATACAGACGCTGCAAAAAACTTATAGCCTGGAGGGCAGCCTATTCATAAGCATGGACAAAACCACACCAGGCTGAGCTCCAAAAAAATTCTCGTCGCGGAACCGGAGCAGAACTATCCCCTGGAAGCTCCAGTTCTACCCCAGCAAGAACAGACCCATCCTCCGTGACCTCACACAGATACAAAAGCGTCGGCAAAGAACACCGAGCCACCACGGCTTCCAAAATGGGTATAACAGTTGAAATAAGAGCACACATCCTGCTCACACACAACGAAATTATAAAAAAAACTGAAAAATAACACGACCCCCGGAGCAGATCCGGAATAGCGAGATTATCAGTACATCAACAACCATGCTAACATGCACAAACAAGTAAATACATCTAAACCCAAAGGTAGCTGACATCAAATGGAAAAGGAGAGCAAACCTTGAGGAGCAGCAACAGGTCACAGATTCAAAAACAGATCAGCCTTTCCAATCTACAAAATAAATGCAGACAGAACCATTAGAACACAGCAAGTCACAGAGCACATATATATTCTATCAAAGGTACTAAATAAGTGCAGAGCCACACAACGGCACCAGAACAATTCTTCTTTTAACCAAAGGAAACAACATCACTTAGCATGACAAAACATCATCCACTACATCTATAGCAACTTTTAATTACTGAGCAATTAAACTGTATACATGCAGGAAGCGAAAGACCATCAATCAACTTCAACCACCGTGTTTTTTCAAGCAAAGTAAAAACACAAGAAGTATAAACCTTCAGGGCCACTGCAGAGGCAGCAGCCAACCAAAACGGACTAAGCACGACATCTTCTCGGACCTAGTCTTTCAGGCTATTACTAAGCAATGCATCTCCTGACAATCCAAAAATAGAGACAAACAGGCAAAAGAGAAGAACATTACCAGAATGACGAAGCACAACCGGAAGAGCAGCCAACAAGCGAACATGGACGAACAGCCAACCAACCTGAAGACCAACCTGAAAACAACCTAAAACACAAACCATACTATATTAGTCGCCGACGAACAGCATGAAGCATGCACATGCACAAATCACGGAACACGAAAATTGCAAAGCAGAGCACACAGTAGCAGGCAACCATCCTATCGAGCAGCACCCAACCATTTCAACAAACACCTCAAAGGCATATGTCCACACAGAGGCAGAAGGGACAAACACTAACCTGAACAGCAAGAACGTAATGGCGCACGCTCCCACGTAAGAGCCAACGGGAAAATCGGCAACAAACTGCGCACCAATGGAGCAAAGACAAGCAAACCAAGTCAGTAAGCAGGAGAAGGAACGACAAACACGAACAGGGAAAGGATAAGAAGATGAACCTCAACCAACACCACCCATGGAGGAACGCGTGGCCATGGCGAGAACCGCAACGTAAGCTGGCCGAACTGGATGAAGGCAGGCGAACAGGAGAGGACGCGGCGGCCTGGAAGCGTGGACGAAAGCGAGCGAACGAAGCGGCGTGGAGGAAATGAGGGATAGAAGGAGGAAAGGGGGAAACCGGAGAGAAAAGGCCCCCGGCCACCGCAATGGCAGGGGCAATTCTCACAGAGGCGTATGGGAACCCACCACACATCCATCGACACCCGGTCTGCCTACAGGGCCCAGGGGTTCCAGAGCCCACCATCATAGGCTGCAACGACCCCACAGAGGGCACCCGCCAGAATGCGCACCGCCGACACACACGCCGGTCATGCAGGGCGTCACGCGTACCCATGCTGCACCGCACACATGTCCATTGGCCCCGCCCACGCGGAGGGAACAGTAGCAGGCCACCAGCAGTATAGCCCGGAAACAACGCGGCATGGCGCTGCCGTTCCACGAGACGAGCGAGATGAGACCGCTCGCCCACTCTCCATGCGCCGGGCCGGCCGAATCATGAGGTCAGCAGGCCAAACAGGCAACGCGCACACGGGTAAAAGACACCAGGAAGCTGACGTGCAGGGCCATGCGTCAGCGAGGGCCACTCGCAGCCGTAGCACCAGCCACCAGCCAAGTGCACACGCGGCAGCCCACCCTGTGCCCACCCTGCGTTGCACGGGCCCTCCGTGACGCACGCCACTGATCACCCGCCAAGCCCATCCCGCATGCCGCACGAACGCCCGGTCAAACCATCCTGTGAGGAACCTGGCCAGGGCAGCAGACGAGCGGGGCCAGGAGTAGCGCGGGACCACATGTCATCGCAAGGAGAAAGGCCAAACCGGGTGCGCATGCGTCGGCCAGCCTTCTCACAACGCACGACGCGCACATCGCATCCCCACGACGGACGACGCCAGCAGCGCCCTGAACGCGCGGCGCACGAGGACTCGCTCGTTCTCACCCGGCAGCGATTGACACATGCAACAGATCGGCCACATGAGCCCACTAGCCATGGACTCGGAGAAAAAAATGACGCGGTGAAAACAAGAGTCAGCAAGACGCAACGATCGGACGGCCAAAGGTAGGCAGCTGACCGGAAACGGTTCGATCGGAGGGCCAACGAGCAACGCGATCGGGGGAGCGTTCTCAGAGCGAGTTCCCTAGCTTCTGTTTTGTTTTAAATTGGCTTGCAAGGTGAATTCTTTGATGGGAGAGAACCGAATCGTGAAGCCACTGCGGAAGAGTTGAAAATGCTGCAATACAACGCTCAAGCTTGTGATATCCTCTTCAACGGATTGTGCCCCGAAGAATTTAACAAAATCAGCCATCTTGAGAATGCAAAGGAAATTTGGGATACTTTGATTGACATGCATGAAGGTACTGACTCCGTCAAGGAATCCAAGTTGGATGTGCTTCAAAGTCAACTTGACAAGTTCAAAATGAAGGATGGTGAAGGTGTCGCTGAAATGTACTCTAGGCTTGCTCTTATCACAAATGAGATTGCCGGCTTAGGAAGTGAAGAGATGACCGACAGATTCATCATCAAGAAGATCCTAAGAGCCTTGGATGGAAAATATGATACCGTGTGCACATTGATTCAAATGATGCCCAATTACAAAGATCTCAAGCCAATGGAAGTCATTGGAAGAATTGTTGCTTATGAGATGTCACTCAAGGATAAGGAGGAACTTCACAACAAATCAAGTGGTGCTTACAAAGCCTCATGTGAAGCCCCCACATCAAGTGAGAAACAAACCTTCAATGAAGAATTGAGCTTAATGGTGAAGAACTTCACCAAATTCTACAAGAGTGGAAGCAAAGAGAGAAGCTCCAAGTCAAGGTCCTACAATGACAAAAGATCTTCTAGTCGAGAGTGAAACTGTTACAATTGTGGAAGACCCGGACACTATTCCAATGAGTGTACGACACCCCACAAAAGAAGAGAAGATTCTCCAAAAGGAAGAAGTAGAAGAGAAGAATCACCACCTAGAGAAAGAAGGAGTAGAGATGATCATTATGAAAGAAGACCCTCATGGAGAAACAAGGATTCGGAAAGAAAGGACAAGTCATCAAGGAGCTACACAAAACGAAGATATCAAGCTCATGTTGGTTAATGGGTATCCGGCTCCGACTCCGACAATGACTCCGAGAGAAGCTATCACTCCGATTCCGAATACACTCAAGATGAAGGTGTTGCCGATCTAGCACTTGTGTCAACCAACTCCTACGACATATTTGATTCACCAAATGAAGGAATTGGAAGATGCTTCATGGCCAAAGGTCCAAAGGTATCACACCCCGAGTATGTTGATTTCAATAGTGATGAAGATGACTTGTTAGGTGATGATGATTTACTTGTTGACAAATCTAGTGATGAATACTATGATGAAACATCAATTAATCATGCTAATCAAGATGAAGCGAATGACAATGATAAGGAGAAGATTGAGTCTCTAACTAAAGAACTAAACACTCTTAAGTTAGCTCATGAAACTATCTTAGGAGATCATCGAGAACTTTTAAGGACTCATGAGAAATTACGTTTTGAAAAGCTCAACCTTGAGCAAGAGCATGAGTTCTTAAAGGCAATCAATGATGATCTTCGCAGGAAAAGTTCTTCTTACATTTCCAAGTGTTTACTCTTATCCACTTACATGCCTCAAGTCAAGTCTAGTAACAAGAACAAGAAAGATTCTTCCTCTAGTAGTAACAATAATCATGCTAAATCCAATGTTGTTGCTTCTAGTAGTTCTCTTGATTCCACTAATGATTCTCTTAGCCAAGTTACATTTGAGCAAGAAAATAGCTTATTGAAGGGAATTATAGAGAAAGGTGTTTACAAGAGCCTTGCTGGGAGTAAGCAATTCGAGGAAATTGTACACAAGCAAGGAAGGCATCGGAAGAACCAAGGTGTTGGTTTTGAACGAAAGTTCAATGCCAATGGAGTTGAGTGGGAAGAAGATCAATACCCCAAGGTGAAGTTTGTTCCTCAACAGGAGAAGTATGATCCTACTTCTTTCAAAGGGACACAAGCTCAAGATGATCTTCCACCACAAGACCACAAGGAAAAAGGCAAGGACAAGCTTCAAGAGGAAATTTATGCATTTGAAGAAGCTCCTAAGGCCTTGGTCAAGTGGGTTCCCAAGACTACATCAAGTTCCACTTCATCAAGTACAACTACAACTCCGAGGATTCCCATCAAGATGGTGTGGATCCCGAAGAAGAAGAACTTGAGAGTTCTTGAGGATGACTCCGCCAACATACTTCACTCTTATCATTCTGGCAAGAACAAGTGCAATCAACTTCCAAATCTTGCACTAGTTCAAGGAGTCACAAACCCTCTTGTTGGTAAGACAAGGGACAAGGTAACCTAAAGCTTTCATAGACATCATCTTGTGTGTGCATCACTCTATGTCTATGGATATCCTTGTTTGTTCCTTGTGGGACTAACCCGTGTAGGTATTGAAAGTGCAACTCACTCCAAAGGATAGCTCCAAATGATCTACATCAACATTGAGCATCCACATCTTCAACATCTACATGAAGTCATCATCGACAAAACCCAAGGTTAGTTCATCCCTCTTAGGGGGGATCTCACATCTAGGGGGAGCTTTACTCTAATAATTGAGCTAAAGCAACTCTAATGGTGTGAAAACAACAATGCTTTATACAAAAGTGGTAACCCCACTTGTGCTTAAACGATGAGTATGACCTATTATCAAATGTTCCCATTTGACTCCTAAGTCAATATACTCATATATAGATGACCTAGTCATCGCCAATTGCTTGATAGATGCTAGAATTGGTTGTGCATGCTTTGCCACATATTTGAATTGCCATTCTATTGTGTGAGCATGTTGGTTGCATAATTTACTCATTTAAGGACATCCACTTGTTGTTTTGATTGATTAGTTTCTTTTTTCTCTTACTGAAAGTGCAACTATCCCTAGGTGGTTTTGGTAATTCCTAACAACATATAGCTCATTGAGCTAATGCTATTCCAAGATTAATATTTTAGGAAAAGCTCAATGAATGGCATGGCATGGATGAGGAAAGTGGACCCCTCAAAATACTAAGGACAAAAAGATTGGCTCAAGCTCAAAGCTCAAGACTCTACATTTTATATTTTAGTGATCCAAGATCACATTGAGTCTATAGGAAAAGCCAATACTATCAAGGAGGGATGAGGTGTTGTTTAATGAGGTTCTTGCTTCATATTGCTTAGTGATATGCTCCAAAACCCTCAACTACCTTCCCACATCCACATATGACCTAAACCAAAAGTCAAACTCGGCCCTACCGATTCTTTCTATCCGACGCCACCGAGTTTCAAATGTCATAGCCACTGCCACAAACCCTAGGCAAATCGGTCTCACCGATAGGGATCTCGGTCACACCGAGATGGGGTTGTAATCTCTCTGTTTCCCTTCGTAATGTTTCGGTATTACCGAGATGAGCGATCGGTCCCACCGAGATTGCAATGTAAACTCTCTATTTCTCTTTCGTAACATTTCGGTCCCACCAAAATGAGCGATCGGTCCCACCGAGTTTACCTGACCAACTCTCTGGTTAGCTTATTACCAAAATCGGTCCCACCGAGTTTGTGTAATCGGTCACTCCGAGGTTATGTTATGCCCTAACCCTAACCATATCGGTCCTACCGAGTTGCATCTCAGTCCCACCGAAAATCCTAACGGTGACTAGGTTTGCTGAATCGGTCTGACCGAGTTTCTCCATTCGGTCTCACCGAGATTGGTAAATTGTGTGTAACAATTAGTTTTTGTGTGGAGGCTATATATACCCCTCCACCCACTCTTCATTCGTGGAGAGAGCCATCAGAACATACCTACACTTCCAATACACATGTTCTGAGAAAGAACCACCTACTCATGTGTTGAGGTCAAGATATTCCATTCATATCATATGAATCTTGATCTCTAGCCTTCCTCAAGTTGCTTTCCACTCAAATCTTCTTTCCACCAAATCCATATCCTATGAGAGAGAGTTGAGTGTTGGAGAGACTATCATTTGAAGCACAAGAGCAAGGAGTTCATCATCAACACACCATTTGTTACTTCTTGGAGAGCGGTGTCTCCTAGATTGGCTAGGTGTCAGTTGGGAGCCTCCGACAAAGATTGTGGAGTTGAACCAAGGAGTTTGTAAGGGCAAGGAGATCGCCTATTTCGTGAAGATCTACCGCTAGTGAGGCAAGTCCTTCGTGGGCGATGGCCATGATGTGATAGACAAGGTTGCTTCTTCGTGGACCCTTCGTGGGTGGAGCCCTCCGTGGACTCGCGCAACCGTTACCCTCCGTGGGTTGAAGTCTCCATCGACGTGGATGTACGATAGCACCACCTATCGGAACCACGACAAAAACATCCGTGTCTCCAATTGCGTTTGAATTCTCCAAACCCTTCCCTTTACATTCTTGCAAGTTGCATGCTTTACTTTCCGCTGCTCATATATTCTTTGCATGCTTGCTTGAATTGTGTTATGATTGCTTGACTTGTGCTAAGATAGATAAAATCTGCCAAAGACTAAAATTGGGAAAAGGATAGATTTTTATTTGGTCAAGTAGTCTAATCACCCCCCTCTAGACATACTTTCGATCCTACACTTGCCAAGTGGATGGACAAGAATGCCTAAGAACCTTCTCTAGCTATCTATGATTTTCTCGTCTCAAACTCTATTCATGCTACATCACAAAATTTGATGAAGTCAGATTCGAACCACTCTGTGTGAGGAGCACTCGGAGTCCCCGATTCGTCATAGACTTAAACTTCCAAAACTTCATTGTGCGTTTTAGTCTGACTGACTCACCCATTTCGGTCATACCGAGATCACGAATTCGATCTAGGTTTTCAATCTCGGTGCAACCGATTGAACTTTCGGTCACACCGAGTTGCAGCAACTGCTTGCAGTTATGCATCTCGGTGCCACCGAGTTGTTCCACTCGGTCACACCGACAGGGTCGGGCTATATATACCCACGGGCAAAATTTTGGAAATTTTCTCCGAACTCTTTCGCCCGTGCTTAGCCCGCTCTGCCTCCAGGGTCTCCGGATCGTTCTCCTAGTCGCCAGTTGCCTCCTGCCGCTTGTCTCCGCCACCGTCAACGGGAATCATCCTCGCCGTTGCCGCCGTAGCGAGTTCATCGCCGAACTAGGGTATGAACTTGATCACTGTGCTATCCTTATCTGATTCCTAGCACATTGTGTTCGCCATGAATCTTGCCACGATTGAAACTATCTTATGCAGTCAAAAAACACTCCGTAGATTAGAGATGATTTGAAAATTTAGGGTTAGGTTTCCGCCGAAACCATCTCGGACCAACCGAGTTGTGGAACTCGGTACCACCGATTTGGCTCAGGCCATTGCACATGTGATTCTCGGTCTGACCGAGAATTGCAAATCGGTGTGACCGAGTTCAGGACTTTGTGAAACCCTAGCAGTCTCGGTGCCACCGAACTGTGACTCAGTCTGACCGAGTTCACTAGTTTAGGTTCCAACAGCTGCTTCGGTATCGCCGAGTTTACAAATCGGTTGATCCGAAATGCTTTCTGAGGAAAACTAAAACTAAGTTTTTGATTCATTCTTTTGCAAAAACCTCTGTATTTTGTGATGCTCATCCACTCTATCTCATCTATATCTACCCATAGGGTCAGTTGTCAGAGATTGCAATATGTCTGATCAAAGTGACAGCCAGAACAAGTCAGAGGAGCAGGTTCACATGAGTGAGGCCACTAGTCCCTCTAGCAGCTCAGATGATGGAAGTAGGAGCACACCCAACAACTTGCCAAAAGCTGCCACCAGGGCCAGAAAGAAGAAAACTTCTAAATCTGAGGATGAAGACTATGTGGCAGTTGAGGATGAGGCCACCTCCAAGAAGAAAGTGCTTAAAAAGGAATATAGCACTGCTGCTGCAACTAAGCCAGGTCTAAAGACCAAGAGGCCAGCAGGAAGACAGCCAATGTCTAAACCTAGGAAAGTTGCCACATGTGAGAAAATGGAGCTCACTCTTGAACTCAAGGAAGTTGGAGATGGCAAGAAGAGGAAAGAGAGGGTGAAGGAGACCATGGCCAGAGTAATTGGAAAGCCATCTATGATGAGAGACTCTGAAGAGGAAGAAGAAGAAGATGTTGCACCAGCACCAAAGACACAGAAACTTATGGGAGATGCCATAAGATCAGGGGCTGCTTCATCTAAGCCCAAAGAAGCTCCCAAGCCAGCTGCTCTAAAACCCAAAACTGCACCAAAGAGGAGTACCAAGAACATTCCAGCTGCTGAGAAAAACAAGGCCCCAGTGCCTGAAACTGTTGCTGAAGAAGAAGATGATTAGACACATGTTTTGAGGAAGTTAAACCAAAAATTCCAGATCATAATGATGCTCATCCTGTAGCAGAAAACATGAAGATTAGGAAGGACTCAGGATTGAGGCTATGGAGAGAGTCAGATCCATATGCCACCAGGAGGAGAACTGCTGTGGACTACAGGTTCCATACCAAAGAACATCATGATTTCTATGAGACAGTGTTGCTTGACAAGAAACCAATAGTATGTGACATGAGATGGGTCAACTGGGAGTACATCAAGGAGAATGAAGAACACTATCCAGGAGTATATGACCGTTTCAAGGCTTGTGGAGTTGATGAGTTTGTGGCTCAGAAGCTCACAAAGTGGAATGATGAGCTTATCATGCAGTTCTACTCCACAGCTCACTTCTGCCCAGATGGCAAGATAGTCTGGATGTCTGAAGGCACTAGATACCAGTCAACAGTAGCAGAATGGGCTCAATTGATCAATGCCCCTGAGGAGAATGAAGATGACTTGGATGTCTATGCCAAGAAGAAGAAGGATCACAACTCCATGGCTAGCATGTAGAAGGAGATTCCTGATGCAGATCTTGAGACTCACCAATTTGGATCAGTGAAACACCTGCTGTCAGGATTGCCTACTGTCAATTGGATCCTCAGGCACACTCTTCTGCCCAATTCTGCTGATCACAGAATGATCAGAGGCCACTCCATCAATCTGCTACATATATTTGATGTGCCACAAAAGTTCAAGGTCATGAGTCTTATAGTTGAAACTATCAAGAGGACAGCTGCTGACCAAAAGAGAAGCTGTGGGTATGCCCATAGATCCAGGAGTTGATTAACTCCAAGATGGGCACTGGCACATACTTGTTGGACAAGGAGCACATGCCTATCTATCCAGACTTTGAGGACAACCAAGTGGTTATGAATGAGGATGAACCATCTTCTATGCAAGCTCAAGCAAAGAGGGAGAAGGCAAAGGCTGAGAAAGCTGCAAAGATGCCAACCATGGAAGAGGCATCTCAGTATCTTCTAAAGAGCAAGCAAGATCAGCTTGGCTACTTGATTGCATCCACTCTAAGGATTGAGAAAGGGCTGGCCACCCTGACTAAAAACTAGGAGAGCTTGGAAAGGATCATGGAGCAGAAGTTCTATGACATGGATGTGAAGGTAACTGAGATCCAGTCTATTGTGGAGCAACTTCAAGATGATATGCAGGAGAGGAAGGGCAAGACAACCACTGAGGCATTTGCCAGAGTGCCTAGAGCTCAGAGGTCAACTGCAGTGCCAGTAACAGACACCAGAGCCACTTCATATGCACCAGCTACAACTTCAGTGCCACTAGCTCCAGCACCTACTTCAACAGCTCCATCTACATCGACTGAAGCCTTCGTTCTTGGAGTTCTCCGGACACCACCATCCGAAGAACAAGCCTGAGAGACGATTTAGTGCTATGCATTTTCTATGAACTTTTTGGTAACTTGCTGCCAAAGGGGGAGAAAAATGTATAGATCATAGGCTTCGAGAGAGAGCATTGCCTTTTCTTTTATTCTCTCTTGCTTTGGTGGTTGAACTTTATTTGCTTGATTGAGATACTTTCTGTCTATGTGATACTTGGATGATCATGTGTGTTTGATCATATGCTACATTAATGCTTGTTGGATGACATTATTATTTTATCCCTATATGATCATTCACTTTGCTTGGTGATGAGTGCATGTATTTAATTATTATAATTTTGAGCGCTCCACCAAGATGTATGTGACATGGAAGAGTAACCCATGAGCCTAACTCTCTGTGCATTTGTAGTCCAAAGCAAATCATAAACTATGCACAAATTTAGGGGGAAATCTTGCTTATCACATACTTCTCAAAGCGACAATGTTTTTCACTCTTATTATCATTCGTCAAAGCTTTGATCTATATGTTGTCATCAATTACCAAAAAGGGGGAGATTGAAAGTGCAACTATCCCTGGGTGGTTTTGGTAATTCCTAACAACATATAGCTCATTGATCTAACATTATTCCAAGATTAATATTTCAGGAAAAGCTCAATGAATGGCATGGCATGGATGAGGAAAGTGGACCCCTCAAAATACTAAGGACAAAAAGATTGGCTCAAGCTCAAAGCTCAAGACTCTACATTTTATATTTTAGTGATCCAAGATCACAATGAGTCTATAGGAAAAGCCAATACTATCAAGGAGGGATGAGGTGTTGCTTGATGATGTTCTTGCTTCATAGTGCTTAGTGATATGCTCCAAAACCCTCAACTACCTTCCCACATCCACATATGACCTAAACCAAAAGTCAAACTCGGCCCCACCGATTCTTTCTATCCGGCGCCACTGAGTTCAGATGTCATAGCCACTGCCACAAACCCTAGGCAAATCGGTCTCACCGATAGGGATCTCGGTCACACTGAGATGGGGTTGTAATCTCTCTGTTTCCCTTCGTAACGTTTCGGTCCTACCGAGATGAGCGATCGGTCCCACCGAGATTGCAATATAAACTCCCTGTTTCCCTTGTGTAACATTCCGGTCCCACCGAAATGAGCAAATCGGTCCCACCGAGTTTACTTGACCAACTCTCTGGTTAGCTTATTACCAAAGTCGGTCCCACCGAGTTTGTGTAATCGGTCACACCGAGATTACGTTATGCCCTAACCCTAACCATATCGGTCCTACCGAGTTGCATCTTAGTCCCATCGAAAATCCTAACAGTCACTAGGTTTGCTAAATCGGTCCGACCGAGTTTCTCAATTCGGTCTCACCGAGATTGGTAAATTGTGTGTAATGGTTAGTTTTTGTGTGGAGGCTATATATACCCCTCCACCCACTCTTCATTCGTGGAAAGAGCCATCAGAACATACCTACACTTCCAATACACATTTTCTGAGAGAGAACCACCTACTCATGTGTTGAGGCCAAGATATTCCATTCCCACCATATGAATCTTGATCTCTAGCGTTCCCCAAGTTGCTTTCCACTCAAATCTTCTTTCCACCAAATCCATATCCTGTGAGAGAGAGTTGAGTGTTGGGGAGACTATCATTTGAAGCACAAGAGCAAGGAGTTCATCATCAACACACCATTTGTTACTTCTTGGAGAGCGGTGTCTCCTAGATTGGCTAGGTGTCACTTGGGAGCCTCCAACAAGATCGTGGAGTTGAACCAAGGCGTTTGTAAGGGCAAGGAGATCGCCTACTTCGTGAAGATCTACCTCTAGTGAGGCAAGTCCTTCGTGGGTGATGGCCATGATGGGATAGACAAGGTTGCTTCTTCATGGACCCTTCGTAGGTGGAGCCTTCCGTGGACTCGCGCAACCGTTACCCTTCGTGGGTTGAAGTCTCCATCAACGTGGATGTACGATAGGAGCACCTATCGGAACCACGACAAAAACATCTGTGTCTCCAATTGCGTTTGAATTCTCCAAACCCTTCCCTTTACATTCTTGCAAGTTGCATGTTTTATTTTCCGCTGCTCATAGACTCTTTGCATGCTTGCTTGAATCGTGTTAAGATTGCTTGACTTGTGCTAAGATAGCTAAAATCTGCCAAAGACTAAAATTGGGAAAGGGATAGATTTTTAATTGGTCAAGTAGTCTAATCACCCCCCTCTAGACATACGTTCGATCCTGCAGCTACCAATTGCTCCTGTCAACAATTCAAGGTACAAAGTTTTTAATCCATTATATTGAAGGGTCCACTGCTCAGTTGGTAAGGCACAAGGCTCTTAACCTTGCGGACGTGGGTTCAAGCCCCATGATGGGGGTTACATCATATGATGTTATTTTCATTGAAGTATATATCAAGTCCGAGCTCAATATTATTTTACTGAGCCGGCCCTGGGGGCTACACTATTTGAAGTTTTTATGAGCATCAGGTAATTACAAAGTCCCAGGTTGTTGCAAGCATGACAACACGGCACTTGGGGGCTACATATATGGAATACTCAGTTTATGACTAATGACTGGGATGAACAAATCGGATTTCTTCAAGATTGTGATATTTATATTGAAGCAAGTCTTAAGCTGTTGGTATGCTACCTTCTTAAGACTTGGGGGCCATAAGTGATAGATATATAAGAGGTATATTTTCAAGCTTGATGTTAACTACAATTATGACCCGGTGCCATCAATATTTGTAAACCGGCAATGATAAACTGGCAAAGTTCTACATTCTTAAACCGGCAAGTTCTACATTCTTAAACCGGCAAGTTCTACATTCTTAAACCAGCAAGTTCTACATTCTTAAACCGGCTGCAGATCAGATGAGTATTTCAAAGACCAATATTTTTGTTAAGCATTAGGAGCTGAGTAAAATGAATTATTCTTCACAATATTTCTCTGTGATAAACCAATGTCAGCAAATTGATTATGAAGCTGGCCTATTGACTCGGATTTTCTAGAAGAAGGAAGTGACAAGGACTTAAGGATGATCAGGATCAGTTTAACATGGATAAATTCAAATTAAAATGGGGGCTAATGTCGGGGATATACCCCGCGGTATGACCCGGCCAGAGTTATAACCCGACTGGGACCTGATAAACTGGCAGGAGTTAAGTCAGATGATAACCCAGCAGGAGTTAAGTCAGATGATAACCCGGCAGGAGTTAAGTCAGATGATAACCCGACAGGAGTTAAGTTAGATGATAAACTGGCAGGAGTTAAGGAAGACAGTGATAAACCGGCACCAGTCATAAACCGGAAGACAATCATAAACCGGCACTAGTCATAACCCGACAGACAATCATAAATCGGCACTAGTCATAACCCGACAGACAATGATAACTCAGTTGCCAGGGGTTATGAAGCCCGAGACGTTATGAAGCCCAAGACGTTATGAAGCCCAAGACATTAAGAAGCCCATGAAGAGAAGTCAGAATAATTTAAGTCTTAGTCCAAGAAGTACTCTACATGTAACCCACCCCTTCAACATATATAAGGAGGGGCAGGGCACCCCGTAACGGAGGGAGACAATCTTAGGGCTAGACATAACCGGGAGAGCCGGTTTACGGCGACTCCCTCATGATGATAATAAGACCTGGCCTCAAACAACACGTAGGGTTATTACCGGATGATGTTTCCCGGGGCCCGAAGCTGTCTAAATCCTTGTCTTGCGTTGCGTCTCTCGATTCCGCTCAACCCCTCTCAAGCTACCACACAGATGCGTTGGCCTCATGACTAAGTCCTCACACTAGGACATCTGCCGTGACAATTCCACGACAGAGTGGAAATATCCTAAGCTTGGGGATGCCCAAGGCACCCCAAGGTAATATTCAAGGACAACCAAGAGCCTAAGCTTGGGGATGCCCCGGATGGCATCCCCTCTTCCATCTTCGTTCATCGGTAACTTTACTTGGAGCTATAATTTTTATTCACCACATGATATGTGTTTTGCTTGCAGTGTCATTTTATTTTATTTTGTTTTGCTTTCTGTTTGAATAATATCCCAAGATATGAAATTCTTAAATGTTAGAGAGTCTTCACATAGTTACATAATTATTCAACTACTCATTGATCTTCACTTATATCTTTCGGAGTAGTTTGTCGTTTGCTCTAGTGCTTCACTTATATCTTTTTAGAGCACGGTGGTGGTTTATTTTATAGAAATTATTGATCTCTCATGCTTCACTTATATTATTTTGAGAGTCTTTTAGAACAGCATGGTAATTTTCTTTGGTTATAAAATTAGTCCTAATATGACGGGCATTCAAGATGGGTATAATAAAAACTTTCATATAGAGTGCATTGAATACTATGAGAAGTTTGATACTTGATAATTGTTTTGAGATATAAAGATGGTGATATTAGAGTCGTGCTAGTTGAGTAATTGTGAAATTGATAAATACTTGTGTTGAGGTTTGCAAGTCCCATAGCATGCACGTATGGTAACTGTTGTGTGACAAATTTGAGGCATGAGGTGTTCTTTGATTGCCTTCCTTATGAGTGGCGGTCGGGGACGAGCGATGGTCTTTTCCTACCAATCTATCCCCCTAGGAGCATGCATGTAGTGCTTGGTTTTGACGACTTGTAGATTTTTGCAATAAGTATGTGAGTTCTTTATGACTAATGTTGAGTCCATGGATTATACGCACTCTCACCCTTCCAACATTGCTAGCCTCTCTTGTGCCGCGCAACTTTCACCGGTACCATAAACCCATCATTTACCTTCCTCAAAACAGACACCATACCTACCTATTATGGCATTTCCATAGCCATTCTGAGATATATTGCCATGCAACTTTCCACCGTTCCATTTATTATGACATGCTTCATCATAGTCATATTGCTTTGCATGATCATGTAGTTGACATCGTATTTGTGGCATGGCCACCATTCATAATTTTTTATACATGTCATTCTTGATTCATTGCACATCCCGGTACACCACCGGAGGCATTCACATAGAGTCATATTTTGTTCTAAGTATCGAGTTGTAATTCTTGAGTTGTAAGTAAATAAAAGTGTGATGATCTTCATTATTATAGCATTGTCCCATGTGAGGAAAGGATGATGGAGACTATGATTCCCCCACAAGTCGGGTTGAGACTTCGGACGAAAAAATAGGCCATAAAAAGGAGAAGGCCCAAACAAAAAAATGAGAGAAAAAGAGAGAAGGGACAATGTTACTATCCTTTTTCCACACTCATGCTTCAAAGAAGCACCATGATCTTCATGATAGAGAGTCTCTTATGTTGTCACTTTCATATACTAGTGGGAATTTTTCATTATAGAACTTGGCTTGTATATTCCAATGATGGGCTTCCTCAAATTGCCCTAGGTCTTCGTGAGCAGGCAAGTTGGATGCACATCCACTTAGTTTCTTTTGTTAAGCTTTCATACACTTATAGCTCTAGTGCATCCGTTGCATGGCAATCCCTACTCACTCACATTGATATCTATTGATGGGCATCTCCATAGCCCATTGATACGCCTAGTTGATGTGAGACTATCTTCCTCTCTTTTTTGTCTTCTCCACAACCACCATTCTATTCCACCTATAGTGCTATGTCCATGGCTCGCGCTCATATATTTCGTGAAAGTTGAAAAAGTTTGAGAATACTAAAGTATGAAACAATTGCTTGGCTTGTCATCGGGGTTGTGCATGATTGGAGCATTTTGTGTGATGAAAATGAAGCATAGCCAAACTATATGATTTTGTAGGGATGAGCTTTCTTTGGCTATGTTATTTTGAGAAGACATAATTGCTTGGTTAGTATGCTTGAAGTATTATTATTATTATTATTATTATTATTATTATTATTATTATTATTATTATGTCAATATTAAACTTTTGTCTTGAATCTTCCAGATCTGAACATTCATTCCATAATAAATAAAATTACATTGAAAAGTATGTTAGGTATCATTCCACATAAAAAATTATGTTTTTATCATTTACCTACTCGAGGACAAGCAGGAATTAAGCTTGGGGATGCTTGATACGTCTCCAACATATCTATAATTTTTTATTGTTCCATGCTATTATATATCCATCTAGGATGTTTAATATGCATTCATATGCTATTTTATATGATTTTTGGGACTAACCTATTAACCTAGAGCCAGTGCTAGTTTATGTTTTTCCTTGTTTTTGAGTTTTATAGAAAAGGAATACCAAACGGAGTCCAATTGACGTGCCAATTTTTGATGATTTTTTATGGACCAAGAAGTAAAAGAGTGGGGCCATAAGAGTCCCGAGCCGTCCACGAGGGTGGGGGGCGTGCCCTACCCCCCTGGGCGCATCCCCCTATCTCGTGGATGACTCGGAGCCCCCCCTGACGTGAGACCTACGCCAAAAATTCCTATACATACAGAAACCTCCAGAAAATAACCTAGATCGAGAGTTCCGCCGCAAGCCTCTGTAGCCACCAAAAACCAATCGGGGCCCTATTCCGGCACCCTGTCGGAGGGGGGATCCATCACCGGTGGCCATCTTCATCATCTTGGCGCTCTCCATGGCGAGGAGGGATTAGTTCACCCTCGGGGCTGAGGGTATGTACCAGTAGCTATGTGTTTGAGATCTCTCTCTCTCTCTCTCTCGTGTTCTTGATTCGACACGATCTTGATGTATTGCGAGCTTTGGTATTATAGTTGGATCTTATGATGTTTCTCCCCCTCTACTTTCCTGTAATGGATTGAGTTTTCCCTTTGAAGTTATCTTATCGGATTGAGTCTTTAAGGATTTGAGAACACTTGATGTATGTCTTTAAGGATATTCACGTAATCCACTTGATGTATGTTTTGGTGATCAACTTGTGAGTTCCATGGCCTTGTGAACTTATGCATAGGGGTTGGCACACGTTTTCGTCTTGACTCTCCGGTAGAAACTTTGGGGCACTCTTTGAAGTTCTTTGTGTTGGTTGAATAGATGAATCTGAGATTGTGTGATGCATACCGTATAATCATACCCATGGATACTTGAGGTGACATTGGCGTATCTAGGTGACATTATGATAATCCCTAAGTGTAGGGAATCATCATAGCAATTTCCAAAGGTGGAAGTGATAAGTATGGAGTGTCGAACCCACAAGGAGCTAAAGGTAAGATCAATATTCTCTCAAGTCCTATCTGCCACTGATATGACTCTATGTACACGGAACGTTTGCTTCCAACTAGAAACGAGAGATAAAACTACATTGTGGGCATGAAGAGGATAACTTTGCATGGTATGAGAGAGCTAAAATATGAAAGTAGGTGCTGTTATCATAAAGTTAGAATATATTACTAAATATTATAAATAGCGAGTATGGAATAATGATGGGTCGGTGTGCGGAATTGTCCTAGGCAATTGTTAACAAGACTGATAGTCTCATTGCAATTTCATATGAGGGAGAGGCATAAGCTAACATACTTTCTCTTCTTGGATCATATGCACTTATGATTGGAACTCTAGAAAGCATCCGCAACTACTAAAGATCATTAAGGCAAAACCCAACCATAGCATTAAATCATCAAGTCCCCTTTATCCCATACGCAACAACCACCTTACTTGGGTTTATGCTTCTGTCACTCAAGCAACCCACTATAAGCGAATCAAGAATGTATTGCAACACCCTACAACGGGAATCCCTCACGCTTGCGCAACACGGAGGGCACAATAGGACAACACCAAAATAAAACATACAACTCGTACCAATCTAGATCATCAATCAACCCAAAGACAAAGGATATCTACTCAAAACATCATAGGATGGCAACACATCATTGGATCATAATATGTGGCATAAAGCACCATGTTCAAGTAGGAATTACAGCGGGGTGCGGGAGAGTGGACCGCATAAAAGAGATGAGGATGGTGATGATGATGGTGATGTTGATGAAGACGATCACCGTGGGCGATGATTCCCCTCCCGATGGCACTCCGGTGCCACTGAGAGAGAGGAGAGGTTCTCCCCCTTGTGCTTACTCCTCCATGGCCCCCCTGGATGGGGAGAGGTTCTCCCTCTGGTCCTTGACCTTCATGGTGATGATGGACCCTCCGGGATCCTCCTCCATAGCCTCCGGTGATGATGGCCCCCTCTGGCAGGGTGCCAGAGAGGGCCTAGATTGATTTCTCGTGGCTACAGAGGCTTGTGGCGGCGGAACTTCTGATCTAGGTTAATTCCTCGAGGTTTGGGAATTTATAGGAGAGGTTGGCGTCGAGAACAAGTCAGGGGCCCCACGGGTAGTCCACGAGGCACAGGGGCGCGCCCAGGGGGTGGGCGCCGCCCCACCCTCGTGGGGCCCACGGGACTCCCCTCTGGTAGATTTTTGTTCCAGTATTTTTTATATTTCTAGAAAAATTCTCCGTTGATTTTCACCGCATTCTGAGAACTTTTATTTCTGCACAAAAACAACACCATAGTAGTTCTGCTGAAAACAGCGTCAGTCCAGGTTAGTTCTAATCAAATCATACCAAAATCATATAAAACTATTGTAAGCATGGCATGAATACTCATAAATAATAGATACATTGGAGACGTATCAACATCCCCAAGCTTAATTCCTGCTCTTCCTTGAGTATGTAAATGATAAAAGAAATAATTTATGAAGTGTGAATGCTAGCATGTGCCTAAGTTTGATCAATGATAGTTTCAATCACTTTTTTATAGCATCATTATATATCATAACAGTAGCTCAACTCATAAAACTTCTCATGATCAAGTAACAAGCTATTCACATGTTATAGTATAGATCATAAACTTTCTTGAAAACTAACAAACCGTGCTCTTAGTCATCAAACAATTGCAATTCATCTTATTTTCGGGAAGGGTCCTTGTAAGAGCTTTGATTCAGCAAACTCCACATACTCAACTATCATTTAATCTTTCACAATTGCTAACATTCATGTGATATTTATGGGTTCAAAGTTTTAATCAGACACAGAGAAAGACAGGGCTTATAGTTTCGCCTCCCAACCTTTTACCTCAATGATAATGTCAACAATAATAATTTATGAAAACCTACAGCCAAGTGATATATATCCGGATCGCTCCAACACAAAGTGCTTGCCAAAGGAAAAAGTGTAAAAAGGGAAAGGTGATGATCACCATGACTCTTATATAAGGGTAGAAGATAAAAGTAAAAGATAAGCCCTTCGCATAGGGAAGCAGAGGTTGTCATGCGCTTTTATGGTTGGATGCACGAAATCTTAATGCAAAAGAACTTCACTTTATACTGCCACTTATGATATGAACCTTTATTATGCAGTCCGTCGCTTTTATTTCTTCCACATCACAAGATCGTATAAAGCTTATTTTCTCCACACTAATAAATCATACATATTTAGAGAGCAATTTTTATTGCATGCACTGATGACAACTTACTTGAAGGATCTTACTCAATCCATAGGTAGGTATGGTGGACTCTCATGGCAAAACTGGTTTAAGGAATGTTTGGAGGCACAAGTAGTATCTCTACTTGGTGCAAAGAATTTGGCTAGAATGAGAGGGAAAAGCAAGCTCAACATGTTGGATGATCCAAGACAATATAACGTTTCAAATATAGGAAAACATAACCCATTAAGTTGTCTTCCTTGTCCAACATCAACCTTTTAGCATGTCATATTTTAATGAGTGCTCACAATTGCAAAAGATGTCCAAGATAGTATATTTATATGTGAAATCTCTCTTCCTTCAATATTCTTTCATGAATTGCTCAAGTGACCAATTCTGCGTTTGCTAACTTCCAATAAGTTTACTACTATACTTATTATTTGTGAAGTCATTACTCCCCATGTTGTAAGCATATGAAACGTATATAAATTCAAATTTATGATATTCAATCCATTCAACCATTTACT
The DNA here is from genome assembly GCF_003073215.2 of Triticum urartu. Taxonomy (NCBI): domain Eukaryota; kingdom Viridiplantae; phylum Streptophyta; class Magnoliopsida; order Poales; family Poaceae; genus Triticum; species Triticum urartu. The sequence goes on from NC_053022.1 coordinate 288,724,768, forward strand.
CATAGGATATATGTGAAGCACGTGAGTAAATGACAAACTACTCCAAAAAGATATAAGTGACGAATACTGAGTAGTCAAATAATTAAATAGCCATGGGAGGATTCTTTTTAATTCAAGATTTCAGATCCAATGATTTTATTCAAACCACAAGTAAAAATGAAAATACGCTCCAATCAAGACACATATCATGTGACGAATAAAAATATAGCTCCGAGTAAGGTATACCGATAGTTTTGAAGACAAAAGAGGGGATGCCATCCAGGGCATCCCCAAGTTAGGCGCTTGAGTCTTCCTTGAATATTACCTTGGGGTGCCTTGGGCATCCCCAAGCTTAGGGTCTTTCCACTCCTTATTCTCCTCATATCGATATCTCACCCAAAGCTTCAAAACTTCAATCACACAAAACTTAACGAAACTTCGTGAGATAGGTTAGTATGATAAAGAGTAAACCATTCACTTTGGTACTGTAAAAGACAAGATTCATAATTTTTCTCACACAATGTCTACTGTACCATATCATTTCTACAATTTAGATTGAGAAATATAAGCCATAGAAACTAGAAAACAAGCAAACTATGCAATGAAAACAGAATCTGTCAGAAGTAGAACCATCTGTAATGATCTGAACACCAAGCATACTTCTGCTACTCCAACAATTATGAAATAAATTGGTGTACGTGAGGAATTTGTCTATTAATCTTATGAAAAAATAATCAACTCAATCACACTCTTCTGTAAAAAATGGCAGCTAATCTCGTGAGCGCAAAGTTTCTGTTTTTTACAGCAAGATCACATTAACTTTCACCCAAGTCCTCCCAAAGGTCTTACTTGGCACTTTATTGAAAGAAAAGCTATAATACATGATTAATACAGTATATTAATCATTAGAACACACAAAAACAGTAAGGGTAAATATCGGGCTGCCTCCCAACAAGCACTTTTCTTTAATGCCTTTTAGCTAGTCATGATGATTTCAATGATGCTCACATAAAAGATAAGAATTGAAACATAAAGAGAGCATCATGAAGAATATGACTAGCACATTTAAACCTAACCCACTTACTATGCCTAGGGATTTTGGGAGCACACAATTTATGGGAACAAGAATCAACTAGCATAGGAAGGCAAAACAAGTATAACTTCAAAACTTTAAGCACATAGAGAGGAAACTTGATATTATTGCAACTCCTAAAAACATGTATTCCTCCCTCATAATAATTTTCACTAGCATAATGAATGATTTCAACAATATAACCATCAATTAAAGCATCCTTTCATGATCTACGAGCATAGAAATTTTACTACTCTCCACATAAGCAAAATTCTCCTCATTCGGAATATTGGGAGCAACTTCTTCTAAATCCACTTTAGATGATAGTATTATTCATACTCCAAAAACTCCAAAAGATATAAGTGAAGTTCATGGAGCATTCTACAATTAATATAGACTAACCAATATCCAAGCTCAAAATATATAAGTGAAGCACACAAAGCATTCTATAAAACCATACTCAAAAGATTTAAGTGAAGCACAAAGAGCAATTCTATAAGATCATACTTAAAAGATATAAGTGAAGTACATGAAGCATTCTATAGATCAATTAAGGGCTACCTCATACTAGCATAGTTCATAAGGTAAAAACAAAAAACACAAAGGACACAAATCATGTGAAAAAAACAAAAACCGAGGTATACCGATAATTGTTGAAGAAGAAAGATGGGATGCCAACCGGGGCGTTCCCAAGCTTAGATGCTTGAGTATCCTTGAAATATTTACTTGGGGTGCCTTGGGCATCCCAAGCTTTAACTATTGCCTCTCTTTATTATTCTCATATTGATAGCTCCTTGATCTTCGAACACTTCATCCACACAAAACTTTAACAAAAACTTTGTGAGATCCGTTAGTGTAATAAAGCAAATCACTACCTTCAGGTACTGTTGCAAACTTATTCCAATTTCATATTAGAACTATATATACTATATTCCAACTTCACCGTGGTTCATACCCCCTGATACTACCCATAGATTCATCAAAATAAGCGAACAACTCATAGAAAACAGAATCTGTCAAAAACAGGACAATCTGTAGTAATCTGGAAGTTTAGTATATTTATGTAACTCCAATCATTCTAAAAAATATGAAAATTTGAAAAATTTATACAGAAGTAATGTGCAAAAAGTTTCAGACCCATTTGACTTTCCAGTAAAAAATGTAAATTCATGCGCTACAGCCAAAGTTTCTGTTTTTGTACTGTACATAGTAAACAAGCAATCTAATCATCCTAAAACCAAGGCTTGGCACATTATTTTTATAATAAAATGGATATATACAAGGGGATAATTATTTTCAGAGAAGCTTCCATGAAAAAATTTACATTGTTTCCATGATCATGAACACAAGTGTTCAAGGTCGACCCTCACTTCTCCAATGCATAACCTTCCAATCACTTCTCTTATTGAAAAACTTTTTAGGTATGAGAGGCAAGTATTTTTTTGTATTTTCATTCTTTAATTTTTTTGTATGTTTCACCCACAACTATACATAAACAAAAAGGGAAAAACAAAATCTACTTAGTGAAGAAAGCAAACAAGCATTCACAAGAATATCAACCCCACGCTATTGCTCCCCGACAACGGCACCAGAAAAGAGCTTGATAATCCCCAAGTGCGGGGAATCATCGTAGCAATTCCCAAAGGTGGAAGTGATAATTATGGAGTGTCGAACCCACAAGGAGATAAAGGTAAGATCAATATTCTCTCAAGTCCTATCTGCCACTGATATGACTCTACGTACACCGAACGTTTGCTTCCAACTAGAAACGAGAGATAAAACTACGTTGTGGGTATGAAGAGGATAACTTTGCACGATATCGGAGAGCTAAAATATGAAAGTAGGTTCTGTTATCATAAAGTTAGAATATATTACTAAATATTATAAATAGCGAGTATGGAATAATGATGGGTCGGTGTATGGAATTGCCCTAGGCAATTGTTAACAAGACCGATAGTCGTCATTGCAATTTCATATGAGGGAGAGGCATAAGCTAACATACTTTCTCTTCTTGGATCATACGCACTTATGATTGGAACTCTAGCAAGCATCCGCAACTACTAAAGATCATTAAGGTAAAACCCAACCATAGCATTAAAGCATCAAGTCCCCTTTATCCCATACGCAACAACCCCCTTACTCGGGTTTATGCTTCTGTCACTCAAGCAACCCACTATAAGCGAATCATGAACGTATTGCAACACCCTACAGCAGGAATCCCTCACGCTTGCGCAACACAGAGGGCACAATAGGACAACACCAAAATAAAACATACAACTCGTACCAATCTAGATCATCAATCAACCCAAAGACAAAGGATATCTACTCAAAACATCATAGGATGGCAACACATCATTGGATCATAATATGTGGAATAAAGCACCATGTTAAAGTAGGGATTACATCAGGGTGTGGGAGAGTGGACCGCATAAAAGAGATGAGGATGGTGATGATGATGGTGATGTTGATGAAGACAATCAGCGCGGTGATGATTCCCCTCCCGATGGCACTCCGGTGCCATCGAGAGAGAGGAGAGGTTCTCCCCCTTGTGATTTCTTCTCCATGGCCTCCCCCCTGGATGGGGAGAGGTTCTCCCTCTAGTCCTTGGCCTTCATGGTGATGATGGCCCCTTCGGGATCCTCCTCCATAGCCTCCGGTGATGATGGCCCCCTCCGGCAGGGTGCCAGAGAGGGCCTAGATTGATTTCTCGTGGCTACAGAGGCTTGCGGCGGCGGAACTTCCGATCTAGGTTAATTTATGGAGGTTTGGGTATTTATAGGAGAGGTTGGCGTCGAGAACAAGTTAGGGGGCCCCACGGGTAGTCCACGAGGCATAGGGGCGCGCCCAGGGGGTGGGTGCGCCCCCACCCTTGTGGGGCCCACGGGACTCCCCTCCGGTAGATTTTTGTTCCAGTATTTTTTATATTTTCTAGAAAAATTCTCTGTTGATTTTCATCGCATTCTGAGAACTTTTATTTCTGCACAAAAACAACACCATAGTAGTTCTGCTGAAAACAACGTCAGTCCGGGTTAGTTCTAATCAAATCATAACAAAATCATATAAACTATTGTAAACTTGATTTGTGTCTTAAGGTGTTATTCTAGTATGAACTCTAGGATAGATCGAACGGAAAGAATAGCTTCGTGTTATTTTACTACGGACTCTTGAATAGATCGATCAGAAAGGATAAATTTGAGGTGGTTTCGTACCCGAAAATAATCTCTTTGTTTGTTCTCCGCTATTAGTGACTTTGGAGTGACTCTTTGTTGCATGTTGAGGGATTGTTATATGATCTAATTATGTTATCCTTGTTGAGAGAACTTGCACTAGTAAAAGTATGAACCCTAGGCCTTGTTTCCTAGCATTGCAATACCGTTTACGCTCACTTTTACCACTTGCTACCTTGCTGTTTTTATATTTTCAGATTACAAAAACCTATATCTACCATCCATATTGCACTTGTATCACCATCTCTTCGCCGAACTAGTGCACCTATACAATTTACCATTGTATTGGGTGTGTTGGGGACACAAGAGACTCTTTGTTATTTGGTTGCAGGGTTGTTTGAGAGAGACCATCTTCATCCTACGCCTCCCACGGATTGATAAACCTTAGGTCATCCACTTGAGGGAAATTTGCTACTGTCCTACAAACCTCTACACTTGGAGGCCCAACAACGTCTACAAGAAGAAGGTTGTGTACTAGACATCAGGCGACAAGGGGGGAGGGCGCGCCCCCTACCTTGTGGGCCCCCCGTGACTCTCCTGACCTATTTCTTCCTCCTATATATATTCACATATATTCCCAAACCGGCAGAGGAATCTACAAAACACTTTTCCACCGCCGCAACCTTCTGTTCCCGTGAGATCTCATGTAGGGGCCTTTTCCGGCATCCTGCCAGAGGGGGATTCGATCACAGAGGGCATCTACATCTACTCCATTGCCCTTCCTATGAAGCGTGAGTAGTTTACCTCAGACCTATGGGTCCATAGCTAGTAGCTAGATGGCTTCTTCTCTCTCTCTCTCTCTCTCTCTCTCTCTCTCTCTTTGTATCACAATACCATGTTCTCCTCGGTGTTCTTGGAGATCTATCTGATGTAATCTTCTTTTGCATGTGTTTGTCGAGATCCGTTGAATTGTGGATTTATGATCAGCTTATCTATGAATATTATTTGAATCTTCTCTGAATTCTTATATGCATAATTTGATATCTTTGTAATTCTCTTCGAACTATCGGTTTAGTTTGGCCAACTAGATTGGTTTTTTCTTGCAATGGGAGAAGTGCTTAGCTTTGGGTTCAATCTTGCGATGTCCTCTCCCAGTGACAGTAGGGGAAGCGAGGCACGTATTGTATTGTTGCCATCAAGGATAAAAATGTGGGGTTTACATCATATTGCTTTAGTTTATTCCTCTACATCATATCATCTTACTTAAAGCGTTACTCTGTTCTTCATGAACTTAACACTCTAGATGCAGGCAAGAGTCGGTCGATGCGTGGAGTAATAGTAGTAGATGCAGGCAGGAGTCGGTCTACTTGACACGGGCGTGATGCCTATATTTCATAAGCATTGCCTTGGATATCGTCATAACTTCGCGCTTTTCTATCAATTGCTCGACCGTAATTTGTTCACCCATCATATTATTTGCTATCTTGAGAGAAGCCTCTAGTGAAACCTATGGCCCCCGGGTCTATTTTCCATCATATAAGTTTCCGATCTACTATTTTGCAATCTTTTACTTTTCGATCTATTAACCAAAAAAACCCAATAATATTAAATTTATCTTTTTTTTAGTTTTATATATCTATATCAGGTCTCACTTTTCCAAGCGTCCGTGAAGGGATTTACAACCCCTTTATCGCGTTGGGTGCAAGTATTTGATTGGTTGTGCAGGTATTGGTGATTTCTGCGCTGTCTCCTACTGGATTGTTACCTTGGTTCTCTTACCAAGGGAAATACTTATCTTTACTTTGCTACATCACCCTTTCCTCTTCAAGGGAAAAACCAACACAAGCTCAAGAAGTAGCAGGAAGAATTTCTGGCGCCGTTGCCGGGGAGATCTACACCAAGTCAAGACATACCAAGTACCCATCATAAAACTCTCATCTCTTGCATTACATTATTCTCCATTTGCCTCTCGTTTTCCTCTCCCCCACTTCTAAAATGATTTTCGAAAAGATTCGCCTTCTCTTTCGTCCTTCTTTTCATTTGCCCTTATGTCTTACTTGGTTTGTTTGCTCGTTTTCTTGGTATAATTGTATATTTATTGAAAATTGGAAGCAAAGAGTTTATGGATCCTCATCCACTTGCTAATCTTTTTAAAAGATCCAATTATGATGAACCAATTGCTAGTGAGTTGAGTGCACTAGATTATCTTTATGAGGTTTTGTTTGAAATTCGTGAATCTGAAAATTGTGATGAATTGTTGAAAGAAGAAATTTATGAAGTGATTCACGATAGCTCCTTGAATGAAAAGCATGATTGCAATGATATTATTATAAATTATATTAATGTCAATTGTGTCAATGATATGCAAAACCCTAAGCTTGGGGATGCTAGTTTTTCTATGTCCACTACTTGTTGCAATGATCATGATTGGGGTGATTCTTCTTATAATCTTGAAAATTTATTTAAGCTCCATGATGAATATGAGATTGATAATAATGTTTGCAATAATATTGAAAGTGGTTTGGAAGAGTGTCAACTTTAGATCCCACATATTTGGAAAATGTATAATCTTATGAAGTTTTTGATAAAAGTGGGTTTGGAAAGGTCATGACTTTATTTGATGATAACCCCACTATTTTGGAAGAGTGTCAACCTTGCATACAAGAGGATCATGTGGGAAATATGTTGTGTGGTAGCTATATTGTTGAATTTGATTATGATCCTACATGAAATTATTATGAGAGAGGAAAATATGGTTGTAGAAATTTTCATGTTACTAAATTACCTCTCGTCATGTTGAGATTGCTATTGTTTCTTTCTTCTTCCATGCATATGCTAGTTTTTGCTTGTCTTGATAAATTATTTGCTTATAAAATGCCTACGCATAGGAAGTATGTTATACTTAGAAGTGTTTGTCACATGTTTTGTGATGCTCTCTTTGTGCTTCAATTCTTGTCTTTCATGTGAGCATCATTGAAATTTCAATGCCTAGCTAAAAGGCTTTAAAGAAAAGCGCTTGTTGGGAGACAACCCAATATTTTTAGTTCCTATTTTTTCCAATAAATAATTCATCTAGCCTCTGGTTAGATGTGTTTTTGTGTTTTAATTAGTGTTTGTGTCAACTAAGACCTTTGGGATAGCTTACGGTGATAGTTGAATTGATCTTGCTGAAAAACAAAAAAAATTATGTGCTCAGGAAAACAATTCTCATTTTTAGCAGGAGGGTGATAAAATACTGATTTTTTGGCAGAACATTAAGATATAAATTTCCTCTGTTGTCCTAATTTTTCGTAAGTTTTGGAGTTACAGAAGTATTCGAGGGTTACAGATTACTACAGACTATTTTGTTTTTGACAGATTCTGTTTTCTATGTGTTGTTTGCTTATTTTGATGAATCTATGGGTAGTATCGGGGGGTATGTGATGTCCCACAAGTATAGGGGATCTATCATAGTCCTTTCTATATGTAAGAGTGTCGAACCCAACGAGGAGCAGAAGGAAATGGCAAGCACTTTTCAGTAAGGTATTCTCTACAAGCATTGAAATTATCGGTAACAGATAGTTTTGTGATAAGGTAATTCGTAATGGGTAACAAGTAACAGAAGTAAACAAGGTGCAGCAAGGTGGCCCAATCCTTTTTATAGCAAAGTACAAGCCTGGACAAACTCTTCTATAAAGTAAAGTGCTCCCGAGGACACATGGGAATTATCGTCAAGCTAGTTTTCATCATGCTCATATGATTCGCGTTCATTACTTTGATAATTTGTTATGTGGGTGGACCGTTGCTTGGGTATTGCCCTTCCTTGGACAAGCATCCCACTTATGATTAACCCCCCTCGCAAGCATCCGCAACTACGAAAGAAGAATTAAGGTAAACCTAACCATAGCATGAAACATATGGATCCAAATCATCCCTTTACGAAGCAACGCATAAACTGGGGTTTAAGCTTCTATCACTCTAGCAGCCCATCATCTACTTACTACTTCCCAATGCCTTCCCCTAGGCCCAAACAATGGTGAAGTGTCATGTAGTCAGCGTTCACATAACACCACTAGAGGAAAGATAACATACATCTCATCAAAATATCGAACGAATACCAAATTCACATGACTACTTATAACAAGACTTCTCCCATGTCCTCAGGAACAAACATAACTACTCATAAATCATATTCATGTTCATAATAAGAGGGGTATTAATGTGCATAAAGGATCTGAACATATAATCTTCCACTGAATAAACCAACTAGCATCAACTACAAGGAGTAATCAACACTACTAGCAACCTACAGGTACCAATATGAGGCTTTGAGACAAAGATCGGATACAAGAGATGAACTAGGGTTTGAGAGGAGATGGTTCTAGTGAAGATGTTGATGGAGATTGACCCCCTCCCGATGATAGGATCGATGGTGATGAGGATGGTGACGATTCCCCCCCCCCCCCGGAGGGATGTTTCCTTGGCAGAACAGCTCCGCCGGAGCCCTAGATTGGTTCCGCCAAGGTTCTGCCTCGAGACGGCGCCGCTTCGTCCCGAAAGCTTCCTTCTTATTTTTTTCTAGGGAAAAAGACACCTTATACCAGAAGATGGGCATCGGAGGGCTTCCAGGTGGCCCACGAGGCAGGGGGCACGCCCATGGGGGTAGGGCGCGCCCTCCACCCTCGGGGATAGTGGGTGGCCCCCCTCTGGTACTTTCTTCGCCCAATACTTTTAATATATTCCAAAACTGACTTTCGTGGAGTTTCAGGACTTTTGGAGTTGTGCAGAATAGGGCTCTAATATTTGCTCCTTTTCGAGCCCAGAATTCCAGCTGCCGGCATTCTCCCTCTTCATGTAAACCTTGTAAAATAAGAGAGAAAGGCATAAGTATTGTGACATAATGTGTAATAATAGCCCATAATGCAATAAACATCAATATGAAAGCATGATGCAAAATGGACGTATCAACTCCCCAAGCTTAGACCTCGCTTGTCCTCAAGCGGAAGTCGATATCAAAAAATATGTCCACATGTTTAGAGATAGAGGTGTCTATAAAATAAAATACGGACATGAGGGCATCATGATCATTCTTAGAATAGCAACATATATATTGTCATATGATTTCTTATGCTGAAGTAACAATCTATTCACAATGTAAAGTATGAATCAGAAACTTCATTGAAAAACTAGCAAACTATAATCCCAGTCATTGAAGCAATTGCAATTTATCATAACATCGGAAAGAGTCAATGTAAGAGCTTTTCAGCAAGTCCACATACTCAACTATCATTTAGTCTTTCACAATTGCTAACACTCACGCAATACTTATGGGTTTGAAGTTTTAATCGGACACAGAGAAAGATAGGGGCTTATAGTTTTGCCTCCCAACCTTTTACCTCAAGGGTAACATCAACAATAATGCTTTATGAAAACCCACATCCAATTGGATACATATATCAGGATCTTTTCAACACATAGTGCTTGCTAAAGGATAAAGTGTGAAAAGGAAAGGTGAAGATCACCATGACTCTTTTATAAGGTATAAGACAAAAATAAAAGATAGGCCCTTCGCAGAGGGAAGCAGAGGTTGTCATGTGCTTTTATGGTTGGATGCACAAAATCTTAATGCAAAAGAACATCACTTTATATTGCCACTTGTGATAGGGAACTTTATTATGCAGCCCATCTCTTTTATTTCTTCCATATCACAAGCTCGTATAAAGCTTATTTTCTCCACACTAATAGATCATACATATTTAGAGAGCAATTTTTATTGCTTGCAACAATGACAACTTACTTGAAGGATCTTACTCAATCCATAGGTAGATATGGTGGACTCTCATGGCAAAACTGGGTTTAAGGATATTTGGAAGCACAAGTAGTATCTCTACTTGGTGCAAAGAATTTGGCTAGCATGAGGGGGAAAGGAAAGCTCAACATGTTGGATGATCGATGATAATATAATTTATTTTGGATATAAGAAAACATAACCCATTACGTTGTATTCCTTGTCCAACATCAACTTTTTAGCATGTCATATTTTAATGAGTGCTCACAATCATAAAAGATGTCCAAGATAGTATATTTATATGTGAAAACCTCTCTTTATTTATTACTTCCTATTAATTGCAACGATGACCAAAACTATGTTTGTTAACTCTCAACAACTTTTATTCATCATACTCTTTATATGTGAAGTCATTACTCTCCATAAGATCAATATGATCTCTTTATTTATTTTTATTCTTTCTTTTTTCTTTTATTCCCTCAAGATCATAGCAAGATAACCAAGCCCTCAACTCAAGACTAATCTTTATTATATATAGCTCACGGACTCGATTACATAGATAAGGATCAACACAAAAACTCAAAGCTAGATCATACTAAACTTTATTCTAGTAGATCAAGATATAACCAAAAGGATCGGACTAATAAAAATGGTAAAGATAGAAGTGTGATGGTGATACAATGCCGGGGCACCTCCCCCAAGCTTGGCAGTTGCCAAGGGGAGTGCCCATACCCATGTATTTATGTCTCTTTCTTCAGAGGTGGTGATGTGATATTCTTGGCGATGATGCCCCTTAGGATACGGTTCTCTTCCTCGAGCTTATTGACTTGCTGCTTAAGATCCATTGTTTCCTTCCGGTGTTTACCCGTGACGGCTAAAGCTTCATTCACCCATGGATGTTGCATAGTTGCGGGAGAACAAGTAACACTCTTTTTCATATTTTCATAAGAAAGAAATCTAGCATTGGGAGGGATGACCGAATTTGGAATTGTTGAGCTCTAGAGTTCCTCCATCATAAATCTGGCTTGGAGACGAAAGGTACCTTCTTGATCTTCCTCCATGGCATCTATCCTTTTCAAGTCGGCCTCCATCTCTTCCTTAGTTGATGTCCCAAGGTGATCGGCATCGCTGTTTGCTTTTCCCCACGGTGTCGGGTGAGATACCCGGCTCTCCCCGACTAACTCTTGAGAAGACATCTTGATCTAATCTGCGGCAGAAACAACTCAAAACAAAAACAGAGGATTTTGTTGTGGTACAGTGGTCAAAACCTTCAGGAGATTATATAATGAATTTTTACCGACCAAAAGAAATATCGTGCAAGAAAACAGAGTCCTGAGGGCACACGAGGTGCCCACGAGGCAGGGGGCGCGCCCTCCACCCTCGTGGATGCCTTGTGTCCTTTCCGAACTACTTCTTATTTTCCTATTTTCTTAAGTATTCCAAAACGAAGAAAAATTGCTGTTAGAACTATTTTGGAGTCGGTTTACTTACCGTACCACATACCTATTCCTTTTTGGAGTCTGAAACGTTCTGGAAAGTGTCCCTTATGTACTCCTCCAGGGTTACGGTGTCAATAACATTGGTTTCAACATTTATGGGATTACCTAAGATTAGTGTTTGATTCTTTGACCGTTCACCACCTTCGGATTTGTGCCTTCGAAGTTGTTGATTTTTATGGCACCGGAACGATAGACCTCCTCGATAACATAAGGACCTTCCCATTTAGAGAGGAGTTTGCTACAAAAAATCTTAAACGAGAGTTGTATAACAAAACATAATCACCTACATTAAACTCATGCTTTTGTATCCTTTTGTCATGCCATCTTTTAACCTTTTCTTTAAACATGTTGGCATTCTCATAGGCCTGGGTTCTCCACTCATCAAGTGAGCTAATGTCAAATAGTCTCTTCTCACCGGCAAGTTTGAAATCATAATTGAGCTCTTTAATGGCCCAATATGCCTTATGTTCTAGTTTGAGAGGTAAGTGACATGCTTTTCCATAAACCATTTTATACGGAGACATACCCATAGGATTTTTATATGCAGTTCTATAGGCCCATAATGCATAATAGAGTTTCTTGGACCAATTCTTTCTAGATCTATTAACATTCTTTCGCAAAATTAATTTAATCTCTCTATTACTCAGTTCTACTATACCACTAGACTGTGGGTGGTATGGAGATGCAATTCTATGATTAACATCATACTTAGCAAGCATTTTACGAAAACCACCATGAATAAAATGTGAACCACCATCAGTCATTAAGTATCTAGGGACTCCAAACCTCATAAAAATAACTTCTTTAAGCATCTTAATAGAGGTGTTATGATCATCACTACTAGCTGGAATAGCTTCTACCCACGTAGTAACGTCACTACAAAAAAAGACACTTCCATGATGATATGTGTTTGTCACAGTAGGTCATGTTTTCTGTCATGCATGTACATGCATGACAATTTTATGACAGAATCAAGATAGTCATACCTGTGCTGTCCTAGAAGTGTTCACTGGTGCGCGTCGGTCCTAAACAAACGGTTTTTAACCCCTTTCCGCGACAGCATTTGGAACCATCGCTAAGTGAGTGTGGGCGACAGGGGGTCCTTCCCACACGACCCAGAAACCATCGGGGATAGGGATCCTTCATGCATATAGTTATCCATATATAATCGTTTCTGATATCTCTAATATCCCAAACGCTTCATCCTTGCTACTCGTTTGTGCTCGCATTGCCATCGCAGTCGGAGTTTTGTGGTTCTTCCTAAAACCAGGCAGATTCTAGGCACAGGAGTTTTATGATGCCTGGCACATCACAAACAGTTCATGATTATAAACCGTGTACGATAGGTAGACAATCACACACATTTAGTTTTCCCGCACCGTATGTGATAGTGTCTGACATCACACACGCTTTGCAAACGGCAACCGTGTGCATGATTGCACACGTTTCCTCTCCGTGAACCGTCTCGGATTATGGTGTATATCGCAAACGTTTGTGTTTTACCAACCGTGTGTGCCGTAATGACCTGCACAATGTAATTTTGCCCTAATTTAATTGCTGCTATTTAAAATTGTACCTAATTTAAACTTTAAAGTAGGCTATAGATTTATTCATATCCATCAGGTTCAAACAACCAATGCATTATTCGATTCACAGGTACATATGTTTAAGAATTACAGAAGCACCAAATAAAGAATGATGTACCAGGGTTCTATACTTGTACTATCACAGATGGTAAAGAAAGAGGCAAGAGACATTCCAGTTGCTAAATAAGGTGAAGCGAAATGGCCCTATTGTGCTCTCCTGGATGCAGAAGGCATGCAGGACTCTAGTCCAACCCCTTGTGATGGCCGGCTGCCAATCATGTAGTTTGACAGGTAATCTTGAGTAAACTGCTTTATGATCCATTGCAAAAGAAAAAAGATTCAGATATTGTCATCTAACACAACTCATTACGGCAGTAAAAAAACAAGGCTACAGGGTTCTTACTTACCATCCCGCAGTTCACTGTTGTCTTGCATAAAGTGTAAACAAATAGTTCGATTGGCATTTTTTTGACCCATTTTAGTAACAATCTTTATCAGTTTCCTCACTTGATGTTGGTTCATGAATATCTCATTGCCCCATACGCAGAAAGGGTCGAAGTGTGGATCTTTGGCAATGATATATGTACCTAAAAGCACCAAGTTAATATTAGAAGCTAAACAACAATTGAAAAATGATGTAGTACAACACTCCATCCATCTCATTATATAAGATTTTATTACATGTATATCTAGACATCATCAGAACATTAAGGTAACACTCTTCCTTGTTGCTATGTAGCCTGGGATTGCATATTTAGTCATTCAGTACAATGCATGTTGCTAAACAACAATTGAAAAACGAAAAGGCATGTTAACTGCAATATCCTTAACAACAACCAAATATCATAATTTATAGTGGTATTGTTGAAACTGTTATTGATGAAATTGAACTGCACGGCAAATAGTTGCACATATAGAGCATCACATTGTGAAGAACTGAAATAAACAAGTCATAAGGACATCTCTAGGCGATCCTTAAAAAGTTAAAGGACTAAACCCTTAGTGGATATATATATATACTCTAGCAATTTTTGGCCTTTTCTAGTCGCCCCCCCTAAACTTAAGGTTGTAAACTTCAATTTGATCAAGTTCAAAGAAGGTTCAACCGAAACTAGCATGCATTCAAACATAAACATAGATAGTTTTGCATAACCGAACATAAACATAAATTTAAACTAAGCTAAACTACTTCCAGTCAAAGTAGAGGTCGAGCCAATCCTTCATTGTCATGTACGGTGTGCCGTGAGCCGGGTCCGGGCCAGTACCGTCGTCGGGGTCGTTGGCGAAGGCACTCCTCCACTCGCCGACATCGATCTCCTTGTCCTCGGGGCCCACCTCGACGCCCTCCGCGCCGCCGTCGCCGCCGCCTTCGACCTCGTCATCAGAGGAGAGCGTGATAAACTCACCGCCCTCTGCGCCGCCGTCCTCGCCGCCTTCAACCTCGTCATTGGAGGAGAGCACGATAACCTCGCCTCCCTTCGTGCCGGCAAAGATCGCCTGCTCCACCTCCATGAGGTCCGGGTGCTGCCGGCGGAGCTCTTGCATGTAGGCCTCGTCGGCGGCCTCGGCCTCGAGACGCTCCCACGCCTCGCGGTCCTCCCGCGCCTTAGCTGAGTTCACCAACCCTGGCTCCGGCGGAACGAGGTGGACCGGACGTGTGCCGAAGGGGAAATTGAGCCTAGCCGCTGCGCCGTGGTAGCGGACCTACCAGCGATCGTACTCCATGACTGTAAGCTCGGCCGTGTGGAAGCTACGAAGCCACCGGGTGTGGGTCTCTCGATCTGTAATCTCGGCGACCCGCGCCCCCTACCGCTACTGCTGGACCCTGAGGTAGGATTTCGTCGGCTGCCGGGTCCGGGGGAGGACGGGGAAGTCCTCGAACCGGCGTAGGGGCGCGGCGGTGGGCGGATTGGGGGACTGGCGACAGCGGATCGGGCCCGCGGAGGATGACGGGGACACCTCGCCGGCCACCTCACCGACGTCGGGAGAAAAGGTGCGATAAACCTCTTTTTGGCCATTGGCTACTCGAGCTCCCCGGCACACAGGCAGAGGTTGAGGATGGAGGCGCCAGCGATGGCGGCGACCTACCAATGGTTTTGAGGGTTGTGTGTGTCTGTGTGAGCGGAGGTTGTGTTTGAGGAAATACTGCGGCAACTGAAAATTTTACTAGGCGGGAGTAAGAAGGCGGGGCTACTGAAAATTTGGATCAAGGGTGAGCAGATATTTTTGAGATTGCGAGGGATGTAGAGGCGGGAGTAAAATGCCGGGGCTACTGAAAATTTGAATAAAGGGACTGAAGCAGAGCGGGAGTAACAGACATCACACATAGTCCGCACATACTAATCGTGTGCTATCAAACATTAAAACCTTCCAGGCGATAGATATTTTTGAGATTGCGAGGGATGCAGAGGTGGGAGTTTTGGGGGAGCGAGCTAGTGTGCTTGACACACCACCTGTGGACTGTAGCCGACGCACCTCCTCACGTAAGCCATAGGCATACTATACACCGACAATGCTCCAAGATATTTTGTACTACATCTCACACGGTTGGTGAGAATAAACTGTGTAGGATCTACTTGATTTGAATTACAAAATGGGTCACAGCGGCAATGGATGCTGTTTGAATTGCTAGACCTTTTATCTGCAATGAACATGCAACTATATGTGTGTCATAAAAGAATTGGAATTATTCAGGGTTTGTTTGGACATTTCATACATTAAACTGGTTTTCTAGCCATTTCAGGTGCACAATTCAAAATTAAACTACATGCACATGCTTCGGTGCATACAAAATGGTTGTAAAATCAAATCTTTGTCCTTTATTGCATGCTTAGGTCCCATGGAAGAAATGGGAATGAAATTTTCGGGCCTCATTTGGCCTTTTTATACATTAACTGGGTTTTCTAGGAATTTTATGTGCATAATTCAAATTTAAACTACAAGCACATGCTCCAATGCACTAAAGTTGGTAGAAAATCACATGTGTGTCCTTGGGTGAATTTCTAGATCCCATGCAAGAGATGGGAATGAATTTCAAACACCAGGGCACTGTTGATTGCCGGCAAAACGTTGAGATACCTGGTTTTTAAATTCTAGTAAATCCAAAACTCGTCTGAAATTCATGAAACTTCGCATGCTATCATGGAGCGGCATCAACATGCCATGGTGAAAATTTGGTCCCATTTGGGGCAGGTTTGGGTATAAGCTTCTCACAAACCAGAGCTTCTCACAACAAGCATGATGGTTTCGATAGGGAACGTACCACCTTTCGGGACGGGACGATATCCGTTGCCTCTTATTGCTTTCAAAAAATTTCTAGTGTCAACATAGAACAACATGAGTGTTGTGTCCAATCTTGGAATTTTTCGAGGTTCGCTTGGCCTTTTTATACATTAACAGGGTTTTCTAGGCATTTTATGTGCATAATTCAAATTTGAACTACAAGCACATGCTCCAATGCACCAAAGTTGGTTGAAAAATCACATGTGTGTCCTTGGGTGAATTTATAGGTGTCGGTGTCCAAATCGGCGGATCTCGGGTAGGGGGTCCCGAACTGTGCGTCTGAGGTGGATGGTAACAGGAGGCGGGGGACACAATGTTTACCCAGGTTTGGGCCCTCTCGATGGAGGTAATACCCTACTTCCTGCTTGATTGATCTTGATGATATGAGTATTACAAGAGTTGATCTACCACGAGATCGGAGAGGCTAAACCCTAGAAGCTAGCCTATGGTATGATTGTTGTTGTCCTACAGACTAAAACCCTCCGATTTATGTAGACACCTGAGGGGCTAGGGTTACACAGAGTCGGTTACAATGGAGGAGATCTACATATCCGAATC